>NC_092521.1:68876289-69189682 GCF_037038585.1 Patagioenas fasciata | reverse complement strand
GTTAAATGTTTGTTGAAGGCCTCAACATTTTTATCAGTGCTTTTTTTTTTTTTTTTAATAATTACTGCTCAGATAGGAGCTGTCTTGAAATACATCATTAACCTGGCTTCTGATAGGTAATCGGGTAAAGAGAGATTGTGAATAATTTCAAAATTCTTATGAATAAATAGGTTCTCTAATGACTATTCATTCACTTTTCATTTGAACATGCAGGAGCAGTAATATTTTCTGCTTGTCATCCTTTACACAAAACGTACTTTTTCATTATAATACTGACTTTGAATATTCAGGCTGATTCTATTTTGCAAAATCTGATGACAAAACTGCTCTTGTCATCTGTGGCGGAAAGATTAGGATTCCTAATCTAATTTTCCAATAATATAATGATGCAGGAGTTATGATTAGAGCATTTTCATAACAACAGAGAGAGAGGGAATTCTTTCAGCCTTTTCTGTGGTACCGAAATCACAAATATATCAGTTATTTCAAAGTATGACTACGAAGGATCACAACTAGCATTCTTCAAAACTACACAGCATCTCTTTGTCTTTCACAGACTTGTCAATGTTTGTTATTCTGTACTTCCTTTCTTAAAATGTTACATGTTACTATCAATGTATTTTAGTTCCTTTTTTTACTATCAGGCTATTGTTGCAGTAAGTATCTGATTTACTGGATATGGATATTGTCTTACGGTCCTTTCAGACTGCTAATCTCTGCACATTAGTGTGTTTCTATAGCATTGCAAAAAATAAGAAATCAGATACTATAATACACTGTACTATCACCTTGTCAGTTTTCAATTCTGTTGCTTACCGTAAGACCAAATTAAATTTCCTGCACCAGAATAGATGAACTCAAAAATGATCCTGGCACTCCAAGTCTGAAAATATTGTATTAGCAGATTGAGGTCAGGGATTAGCAACATGAAGAACTTAAATAGAATGCTAATAGAAGAACACCTTTCCGTCTTTAATATCTTGGTCACTCAGCAATCATTTAGAGGACCTTGGTCATTGCAGTGTCACACAATGGAGACCCAGAAAGCAATGCTTTATAATCAGTATTGGAAACAAGCTGTATATAAGCTTTGGCCTTAAAAAGCTTTTAGGGGAGATGTCTCATCTAGTCCAAGAAAATTTTACCAGTAAGAAACAGTAACAGAAAGAGTAATGAAAAGACACCATTGTCCTAAGCATCATACACAATGAATTAAAAAGACCTTGCTGTTTTCCAGGAGCCTGGAGGCAAGTTGCTGGGTCTGTCTGCTCAGGCAGCTGCTGTTCGGCCTATGCTTCTGGCTACTCTTTCAGGTAACCCAAGGGTGCAGGAGCGGACAAGTGTATGCAGTGTACTGAGAACCACACAATTTTCGTTTTCATCACTGTCTACAACTACTTGAAAGGAAGTTGTAGCATGGAGGGTGTTGGTCTCTTCTCCCAAGTAGCAAGTGATGGGACAAGAGGAAATGGTCTCAAGTTCCACCAGTGAAGGTTCAGTTTGGACATTAGGAAACATTTCTTCACTGAAAGGGTTGTGAGGCATTGGAACAGGCTGCCTGGGGAAGCGGTGGAGTCACCATCCCTGGAAGTGTTTGAAAGACATATAGGAGTACTAGATTTAGATGATGGTTGGACTCAATGATCTTAATGGTCTCTTCCAACTAAAATGATTCTATGTATGGAAACGTGGTTTAACCTTCAGTTCCTGACATCCACACAGTACTAAGGGAAAACCCTGCTGACAGATTGATGGATGAGCTTTAAGGTGTTCAACACTTCCGATTACCAACAGTTGGACTGGATGGAGGGCAACTTGTAGCATGGATGAAGGTGAGTATTTTGGTGTACTTTTCTGACTGGGGCAGCAGCTGGGTATGTGAATTGACACACGGAGAGAGATTAGACATGTTTTGGCTAGAGAACAGGCTTGAATATGTAGTATAAACCCATAGTATATGGCTTCAAGATGTAACATGAAGAAAATAGTTTAAATTCATAAATAATCTATTCTCAGACAACTGCAAAAAAAAGGAAAATATTAAATTAGGCTTGGTCTGATGATATAAGATTCTTTTGGAAGAAAACTAGATTATTATTAAAGGAAAAAAAATCCTGTTGTATGTTTTCCGATAGAGTTGAATCTCATTGTGCCCTTCATCATCTTCTCCCAGAAACATCTCTCATTGTTTTCTGTTGTTTTGTGTTCTTAGGGTAACCTTTTAAACTCTACATCTCTGCCTTCAAACACGTTCCAAATGTATACCCTTTGTTGCATCAGCCATGAATAGAAAAAGAACTTTAATATTGTAGTTACATTTAAATCAAAGACAAAAAAAAAAAAAAAGGAGGGGAAAGGATATGAGAAGATATTTGGAACAACAAAACAACAAGACAAATGAGTTCTTAGCTGAACATTACTGCAGTCATATTTTTGAATGCCCTGCTCTGCCTTCTCTGTACATGAAGAAAGAAAAAATACACTGTTTTTGCAAGTGTGCTGCTTTGGGTGACAGTGAAGCAGTTTAAGCTAGTGAGAGCGAATGAGGCAAGTTCATTTTTGACAAGCAAGCATGCCTTGCTGGTCACCTGTTTTCCCAGGGATGGGAGAAGCCCCAAGGAATGTGATAAAGAATGACCCTAAGTCCATTCTCCAAAATACTAGCAAACATCATTACAAATGTGGCGCATTCACTGCAAGGGTGCAGTACCAGCAGCTGCCACAATCTCCTTGTGTCTTGGGGAGTCACTGGGGAAATTTGTCCCTCCATTTCTTCCTGTTTCAACTCTTGTGTGATACAATTGTAAATTGCCTCCGCTTTAGCTGGGTCCCTAGGTCTTTTGAAAGAAGTCTCTGACAGGCAATGTTCTGCAGGCAGTTTTGGTTTCAGTGTAGCTATTAGGAGGTCTGCAGTGTGTACGGAGGCTTTCAGAAACAATTAAGGAATAAGTACAAAACATTTAAGAGGTTCAAACGCATGAGGTTTCACCCCTCTTTGACTACAGTTCAAACACACACAGTGCTTGCAAACCATGGCTTGCACATCAGCCTAGAGGCTGGTGTCACTTCTTGCCTCTATACAGAAAATGAATTCAATAGGTCAAGCTAATTTTGTCTACAAAAAATCAGTGTGGTTCTCCTGACCTATGGCAGGATATTTCCTGAATCTCTAGCACTCTCATAGTGTAGTGGGTATTAATCTGTCAGAAAATGGAAATATGGTGACTAGTAAGTTTGTGTAAGTATGGAGAAGATGACCAGAAGAATGGGAAGCATCTTGAGTTTTAAACAATTACTTGTTCTTAGTTCTGTGGTCCTGTGTATGAGTTACACCTCAGACAGTTGGCCTGAAGAGAGCTTCTGTTTCTCAGTGATATGCTGAAAGGGGAAAAAAGTATTACAAGTTTTATATAAAGTTAAAAAATGGATTTGTGCATAAGTATTATTGAGCTTGTATTTCAAGAAGTTCCTTTTTTGCCCTTTTTCAAAAGATTAAGGATTTTTATAGGAGGCTTTCAGCTCCATTTCTCAATGAAGCCGACTCATAAACAAAGGTCAAGCAAAGCATCTAAATCTTTTGGCATTTTCCTACTGCTAAGATGATGTACTCTTTTAAATCTTTCCATGAGTCAGACTTAATGAACGAATCTGGTGAGTTCATTGGCATATGTTCAACAGCAAAAATCCTCTGTGATAAGGACTGGTTATTCCATTTGTCAAATAATTCTGTAAATATGCTGAGAGAAAAGATTTTCCACTCCAGGGCTTCTAAGGAAGCTAAAATGTTTCTCTCTTCATCTTTGTTTAATTTTTCATTCAGCTAATGAAATAATGGAGAATCAGGCCTTAAATGTATGATTGCTTTATTAATAATGAATAGGCATCATTAGAAAGGGCTAATCAACCTGTTAGACTATTCTTTTACAATGTGTGCAACATAATGTTAGCATCATAAAGCTCTCATTTGAAGGAATATTCTCCCCAGTGGTTGCATTTTCATTATTACTGATTTATCCAATGCAAGCAGTAATTTAAATCCACTTCTAAACTTATTATTGCTATCTACTGAATCTTACTGGACTGGGTTTTCAGCAGGTGTAAGGTAGTATACCTTTACTTAAGCAAGTTTAAATATACTAACTTATATTAGGCTGGATCTTAAACTGCAGTTTAGGTCAGTTCTCAGGTGGACTCAGGATCACTCACCCACCCTGCTGTCTTTGATGTACTCCTTGTTCCAGCTCCACTCCTCCCCTGCCTGCTATGCAGGGGCACTGTCTTCGTGTTGCACAAACCACTGGTATAGCTTTTCTGTTTTTATCTCTAGTCATCATTTCAATTTGTGTAATTAAGCTAAGTGTGGCACCAGCTGAAATTTAGTTATTTTAGCAGCCTGAGACTAGCTTTTCAAAATATTTTTTCCTGTGTGTTCTGGTGTTTCAACCTCTAGCATACAGCAGTAGTTTTGAAATGCTATATATATTCAACAGTTTGGAGATGGAGCATTAGTAAAATTGAGCAGGGCTATATGATGTGTTTATTTGCTATAGTGGGGGCTGAATTGCATTCCTGAGGTCTCCACATTCCCCTTAATATCATTATTTTCAATAAACGATGTGTGTTAGCTACTCCAGGTGTAGCAACAGCATAGACTGGGGCATGACTTTAAGTGCATATATGTAAAATGGAAGGACAGGATGAAAAACAGTATGGGCTGAAAGGTGTTTTGATAATCAACGAGTATTTTTCCAGTCTTGTTTTTTATTTGCAACAGTCTTTGAAATAGACCTTGTCAAGCTATATACTGCAAATGTGCTAGTAATCTGGTGAGTTCTTGTCATATGTACTCTAAAATACACCCTAGAGCTCTGGCAGTATATTTCAGCAATAACAAAACCTCATTTTATTTTATATTAATATGTTTATAACTTAGGTGTAACTAGATACACACACATACTAATATGTGCAATACATATGCACACAGGTATACCTTCACTGTATGTGTGTTTATATATATCTTTCCAATAAATACAGTACTTACAAGAAACTCTGCAAATCCGATACGTTGAGTTTTGGCAAGATTTTCAGAACAATTTTCTTGGGTTTTTTATTTTTCTTTGTGGTGTTCTTTGGCCACTGGGGAGAAGATGTTCCCTAGAGGTGTCTCTGCCAAAGGACTGATCTGTTTTCAGTTCCTCTGAGCACGCTGAGAAAAATCTACAGGATCTCGTACCAGGAAAGGAAGGACACTGTAAGACAATGAATATTCCTGCAGGTGCAGCTAAGTCAGCAGTGACATCAATCTGTACACCCTTGGGTGATGTCAGCCCTTACAGAGCCTGGAAGAATCCAAGGCGTTGGACCTCATCCCTGTGTGCAGAGTGAACAGCAATGTAAAGATGCCAAGTGCCTCCTGTCAGGATCTCTTTTGTGTTGACATCTGCAAGAAGAGATTCCTTGTGAGCTCTTCAGGTTACGCACTCAAAGCATCCCTCCGTTAATCTTGAACACATTGCTTTTCTCTTCTGTCCTCAGTGTCAGCTTGAAGGTTTCCTTTCCCTTCAGATCAGAGCTGAAGTGAAGACTGAACACAGGAAACCTCAGATTTTCAATACAAGGTGTATTACACAAAAATGTTATATAGCTAGCAACATTTATAAATCCCACGGAATAATAGGCTGGGCAAGCTGGCAATCTATCTGCAGAGTCACTCTCATGTTAAACACCGGGAAAAACACTTGACAGGCTGCAGAGAAAATCATGTTTTCACATGAAAATGTGCTTTTTACAAAGTTCTCTCAGAATAAAACAATGAAAGAAAGCTTTCCACTTGTTTCACAAAAGAATATATTTCTGCTTGTATTAACACCCCACTTTTGCCCTTGTCTTGTGGCTTAACTTTTTCGTAGGCTGTATAAGACAGTCTTTTGTTGAAGCAGATAGTGGAAACCTTTACATCAAAAGGTAGTATCATAATAAGATATGGTGCTATATCTAGCCCTAATTTTTTTCTACTTACCCTTTCTTTGTCTCCTGTGTTTTCGGTTTGTTGTGGTTTTTTTTTAATCTCTCTTGCTGCTGCTTCTCCCACTTTTTATCATGACAAAAGCTGAGTGTGTAAATTGTAGAGGCTAAAATACTATCTTTTTCACAATCTTTTTCATATCTCACCTTTATTCTGCACCCCTCAAAAAAAATATAAAGAGGAGGAAAAATATTATTATAAACAAAATGGTTTATTTGCTGCATACATGATACCACAAAATAAACCTCTTTGTGAATGCCCTATTCTGGCTGCAAACCTCATTCTTTCCTTTCCTTCTCTTGTGCCCTACAGATATTCTGCACTTGTGCCTGCAAACCGTAGCAGTAGTGTGACAAAAATGGTCTTTTCTCCCATTACCTGTTCTAAGATATTACTTGGATAGCTTTTCCCTGTAATGTAGTGCAGAACTACAGTTAACACCGTTAATAACTTCTGTCATTTTAGAAAAATAGAAAATACATACATCTCTGAGGATTTGGCATGAGAGAGGGAGATGAGGATGGATGGCACAAAGTGGGGTTCCCAGAGCCTGGAGGAAGATGTGTGCCTGGGGCTGGAACCAGCCAAAACCACCCCTGCAACACCAGCCCAGTGAGGAGATTTGAGTCCTCTTGACTACCCAGTTAGGCCCCTTGACAAGCAAAGATGGTTGAAGAACCCTTGTAATGCTATAGAAGAGCTGAAATAACACCTAAATTGTTAGTGAAAATGTATGTGGTTAAAGTGCATGAAAATATATTTGAATACTTTCCTGATTTTCTGTCTTCGTACAGTTTGAAAAGGAGTCCTCCAAAAATGCTCATGTAATCTTAGGCTGCCTACGTGTGTTTCACTGCTACCCTCTCTAAGTAGAAGCATTCAGACTTCGGAAAATCAGCATATGGTTGCATATCCATTCATTCACTCTGCCATGGTGTCTCTGGCTGCAATGCCTCTACAAACAAATACAAGTGGAGAAGAGCAGCAGCAAAACAACCCCTTTCTAGCTGTAACCAAGCAGTAAATCCACACGTGCACCCCTGGTGTGCCCTAGCAGTAGCCAGGGTCTGCCCTGCCAGTTGCCTCTGCAATGATTTTCCCTCATTTGAAGCAAGAGTAGCTCTTCCTTCTCCAAATCTACCCTGTTGTTGATTCCTTACTCCTCCTCAGCTTACTTGGTCATCACATACTTTTAGATTATATATAATTTTTCTCTCAACTTACAATAAAATATCTATTAGCTATTATTTGAAAATTGGACTTCTTCTAGCTGTGGGTAATTTATATAGCCAAGATATATTTTGCATGTAAATGGAGTACATTACATGTCAATCGAATTGAAAAAAAGACTCTTAAAACTCTATTTACCTTTTATTAAGTTTTATAATGATTATGCCCTATGCCTAAATTAAGTTTAGAAACATTTCATTTTCATTTTTGTTTATCTTGTTATGTAGTCATATTTGGCTAATTAATGTCTTTTTGGTTTATTTGGCATTCTCAACAATACCTTCTCATGCAGAATGGAATTGAAAAATAAATAAAAAAAAAAAATTACTTTTCAATTACAGATGATTTATCTTCTTCACCTATTATTTACTACATTGAGCTAAATGCACATATTTTGGGGGCTCTACTTTTAAGCAAAATTGACAATTAATTACTATAATTAGGAACTTTTAATTTTTCTTGAACTGGTTTAAATCAAGTATGATGCCATGTAATTTGTTGATCTTATCTTTCTGTCTTTCATGATGGAGTAGCTATATGCAAAATTTGTAGATCTTTGCAGATTGCTACTTAAGGCTGTGGAAATAGCTGATGATTAGTGCTTTATCATAGTCTCCATGGACTTCAAACAGGAATTAAAGTAGTCTCAGTACTGTCCTCTTATCTACATTGTAGTCAGTAGCATCCTTATTTGATTAGAGCAATAAGCTCCTCTAACAGAGACTTGAGCTCAGTTTCAGTTGCAATATTGAAATGAAACTGAGACTCTGAACTGCGAGTACTTCCTGAGCTTGGTATCTGGATTTAGATTATGAAGGAAGAAGAGGTAACTGTAATAAAGTGTAATTTATTTTGTATCCAAATATTTCTCTTCCAGTTTGAGGTTAAACAGATTAAGAACTAGTTACAGACCCAAACTTTTAAGTCTCGGTTTGTTTCTTGCTATGCAGCATACAATGATTCTACCTGGGATGTTAGGAAAGTTAAAGGCCAGAGCCCAGAGAGGAGATTAAATGTCGTCTTGTTGTTGTTGTTGTCATCATGAAAATTGCTTCCCACAGCTGAGGTTTGTAAGGTCTTGAATATCTAGACTTCACCTTCTATTTCTATATTTTCCTCTCCTTTTCTTAATCTAGTCTTCTCTTTTTGTCTGTGAGGTTGTTTACGTTAGGAAACATTGTGTTATATTTTTCATTTGTACTCTTCCGTATAAAACTAAATCTACTTGATGTGAATGGTAGTTTGCACATGAATGTTTAGATACTCTTCCAGTGAAAATGAGAAAGAAGGAAAATACAATGAGATGAAGAAAGCAGCCTGAGTAATTCTGAATCTGATATTCTAAGAAATCTATTTTGCTGTTTAAATGAGTGTGAAGTGTTCAGATCAAAAGAGGGGGAAAAAAAAAAAAAAGAAAGAAAAAAAAAAGAAAAGCAATGTCTGAATATAGTAAAACAGGATTAAGTTTGCTCATTCTGAGAGTGTGATATTTTGAAAGACATCAGGAGTTTCTTTTGATACCCCTCTACTTTATTCTTCCTGCGATTTGATTATTTTCTTTTGAAAACTTCAATGTGCCTATCTGACAAAAAAGAAAAACAACTGGTTCCATTTAGACATCATGCAATTGGGTTTAGGGTTTTAGATGACCTGATGTGCTGAAAAACTGACGATAAGATCTCACTAGAAGACATGCTTTGAAGCCACATTGTTTGAAATATTTAAATCAAGATTGAACAAAATCATTGTAAATATCCAGTGTAGAAGATTTCTAAGCTAGTTTGTCTTTCAGGGGAAGCTGTCGTTTTAGCCTACTTAAGGTTATAATTTTTATAGGGTTTTATTTTCTTCTAAATTAAAGCTAAGTGCTTCAGGAAAATTGATGTCAGTCTCCCTGAAGTTGGAATGCATCTGCCAAAACATGAAACAGAAACAACCACACTTTTGGAATAGAACAGGCATCTAGTATAACATCACATTGATATTTCATATGTTTCACAGAAACCACTGCGGTTAACTGAACATATCTGACATCAAGCAGGTTATCTAATATCTTAAACTCCAAAAAGAAATCTCTGTGCCATTCCTGTGAATGAAACTGCTGTGACTGGCCAAGGAATCTACACTGTATGTATCAATTTTTAATTCCTTCTATATGGGGAGACTTTAGTTGAAAATATTGGTGTAAGTCTTCCTTATGAGCAGTGACAGGAACACACACCCACACTAGTCAGTGCTGCGCAGTCACTTTGGTTTTGTCCCAGCTTGGGGTAATATCCAACCATCAACATGATTCATCTGGAAATGGTGTAGCTGATGCAGTCACTACACTTGACCCTAAGCATCTGTTTAATTGAGGTGCTACAGCAGTATAGTGGTATTTTCATCTCACATCTTCAGGAAAGTCTTTTTTGTCTTCCTAATGACTTTTAACATACTCTTTTGGAGTCATTTTCTGTAGCCTTCACCATTTCCCTAAATGTTAATATTTTAATTTTTCCCCTGATAGCTGATCTTCAAATCTAGTAAAAGTTCATCTCATGTACTTCCTTCTTTTTCTTCAAAACTATTTTTAAATCACACTTTTAAATCATCCTTTTCCCTATTTCCATTTTCAGATTTTGTTTAATTCCTTAAAATGCCAGCTCAGTTCACCTGCCTCCTACAACACCTCTTGTTTTAATTTAAATCTTCACTCTCCAAGTGGCTACTGTGTCTCAAGCTTTTTTTTCTTTTTTTGGATCCTGAGTTCCTTCTCTCTTGGAGCTGTGCAGTCAGTCATATTCTCAGCTTTTCTATCAGCTTACCTCTAAGTAATGATTATTTTCATTTGATTCTTTCTGTATTTTTCAAGTTCCTAATGTTTTTGCTTATAAAATGGAAGCTACTTCAAAGGAAGAATCTTCTGTCTTGTAGTATCTACTGAGGCTGAAATTCTTGTTAGTCTGTTACATCTTTCTTTGGCTTTATGTCAGCACATGTAGTCAGAGTAGCACACACATAGAAGAGTAGCTAGAAAGCTGGGGAAGGGTGAAGGGGGAAGAAACAAATAACAACAACAGAAAAAACAACAACCAAACAAACAAACAAAAAAAAAACAAAATAAATACACACACACAACAAAAAAAAAAAAAAATTTTAAAAAAAAATGAGAAATGGAAGTTCTCCAGAAGAAAAGCATGTATGTCTATACCAAGTCTTGCACTTGACAAGTTTATGATCTCTGTGAATGCTCAATTTTGTGTTTCACAGGGTATATCAACTGCTGTAGAAAATTACACACTTTATAATCTCTAGAAATACTTTATTTCAGGGATCACAGATTTTAAAGGATCCATGAGTGTTAGGGAATAGACTGCCTTAGCTTATTGAATTATTTGGTATACTGCTTCTTATAGAACTTGTTTAGAAACTGCTTATATATAATTTGCTTAGCATAACTAAGTCTGCTTAGCATAACCTCTGCAAGCTGTGATCTTTTGAACTTTCTTTCTGGTTAAGCATTACAGGCCTCAGAAGATGAGGGCAACTGCATCTCTGGAGATAGGGAACAGAATGCCATGTAAAGACAAAACAGAAGAATGTTTTGGTTTGCCATGAACTTATTTTTCTCCAGCTGCAAGTGCAAAATAGAACCTGAAGGCCAGGACTTTGATTGACAACCTCCCTGACAAAAATGAAGAGATTCAATAAAGAAAGGGGAGACCCCAGACTCTGATTTTGCAGCTGTCCCAGAATCATGTGCAGGGGGTGAGAAGCTTAGATTGTGAGGCTATAATTGCCTAAAGTTGCCTTTATTTGGGATCCTCTTCAGAAGGCACCCAACTCGAGCTGTTCTACACTGTACCTTGCAAATGGATTATTTATTTAACAAGAATTTCTGGAATCCACCTGAGCCCCTGCTATGGGAAGCGTGGGGAAAAGAATCTTTCTTAACAATGAGGGGAAAGCCTCTGAGTTACTATCTTATGAGTCTCTCTTGCATCCGTTACCACTAGGTCCTGTAATTTCTTTTGAAAACTAACTGCAACTCCTAAAGTTGTTTTTTCATTGATCTTGAAGGACATTTGTAACTTAACGTTCTATTAGGAAAATGGCTTTCCTAGTACTTGCAATTTTTGCCAGTTCCACCACTCTGTCCAGATAACTGAGTTCCAGCTAATCAGAAGATGTCCAATGCAACAGTCGCAGACCATGTTATGATCACAGGCTGTCATGCAATTCAAACTGGAATATTTCAGAGTTCTTTTCAAATTGTGCTTGTGCTGATCAGACGCTTTTTTTTTTTTTTTTTAAATCAGTGACACTGGTAGCTAATGTTCAACTTTTACAAGTTCTGGTCATAAAGCTAAGATATGCTGTAATCTCTGTGAGAGAAAGATCTGAAGTTCATGTGAGATAGCCAAATATTTTGATCTTAAAATCTGTTGTTCAGTGTGAATATTCAGGAATGCTTTTGTGTGATGCTTAGCAGTGTAACACTTAAGTGATAGAGGTACATTGATATTTTTTCTAGTTTATGGTAGAATAAGTGCTGCTATATTCATTTTGAATGAATTGTATAGATGAAATGAGATGCTCCAGGGCTCACAAGTAACCCTTTGCTGGGGCTGGGAATCAAATCTCACACTTTCCAAGTTCTTCTCCTCCTGGGGCCCTGTTAAAAGTGTGAGAGCAGCACATAGGCATGTGCCTAAAGGCAGTCAGCTGTAGAAACTGATCCTGAGGAAGTTAAAAGGCTGTGACCATGGTCATGTGTTCCCTTTTAATACAGCAGAGATATTCCTCTCTGAATTATTCCTGATAGGTGTCAGAAACAGGAGTCTGCTGCCTCATTTCAGATATTGTTTCTAAAAGAATGTAGATGTTTTGTCCAAGTTTGTCCAAGTCTCTATTCATTCCCATGTTTTAGGAGCTTTAAAAATCTGTCAGTCACCCTGAAAGAGTTTCTTCCTACTTGATAAAACTTATTGCCTCTTTTTTTTTCACTTAAATTGGGAAATAATGCAAGCCAAGGGGTTCAGTATGGATGGCACATTCCGTTTTAGCTTTGCAACTCTTCTGCACAGGACAGTTCTCCCTCACTGGAGTTTCCTCCCCCTGGTCCTGGCAGGCTCAGAAGCACGTCAATCATTTCTCCACTGGACACTGACTCCAAATTAGCAGTGCTCACATGAAAGTCCATCTCCTGCTTACAACCACCTGTTGCAGTTTCATAAAATGTGGAAGTGAAGCTGATGCCTCATGTGATCTACCCAGAATCTGCTGCTTCACTGCAGATCATGTTTGGAAGGACCAACCTTCCCAAAGAAATAGAGAGTCTCTGGAAGAAATTAGAGGGCTGGAGCTAAACATAATTGTTGACTAAATTTCTGCTTTTTTTTCCCGGGGGTTTTCATCTGCCCAATATAGCTGGCCACCTAGTAGGGAATATTTGCCTGGTTTTGATAGATGCATCACAAATACAGCCATATTAAGGAATTGTTTTTATTCACAGAACCATATCATATGCTCAAATAATGCATGACAGCAAGTTCTTCAGTTAAAAAAAAAATAATAATATTTTAAGTAAATCAGTCTTGTCTAGAGAGGGACTTTTTCTTTATTCGGTGGAGGAAAACAGAGTCAGTTGTTCCTCTTGCATTCACAGAGGAAATCTGTTTGTGTTTATCACATTTGCCTTCTTCCTGTGTATCCCTTAGGAAACATTTTTTTGAAGACTAGGAAAAAATAACTAAATATGACACAATAATATCCCTTTTTACGCTCAACACAATAATCTTTATCTGTTATCTAGCGTATATTATTTTAAATACCAGAAAAATTATACCCTAGGATGAGCTGTGATGCACATTGAGTTTTAATCTCCTTCTCCCTAGCAACCATCAAAAGCAACAATAAGGGCAATAAATAGCCAAATAGGGTATCAAAAATGAATAAAAATAGTGTCTCTGCTGGGGGAAACAGATCTTTAATCGCCTTTCCTCTGATGTCTCTAAAATTGAAGCTTAGAACAATAAAGAGTTTGAAAATAGCCTCAGAAACCGTCTTAGTCTGCAGAACAATAGGTCTTTCCTAAAATAAACATGATAACACCCAAGGGATCATGCTGACTTCAGGAAGTTCAAAAGACATCCCCGCTCCAGCACACAGAGAAAGGAGAAGCAGCAGCCCCAGGCTGTGTCTTCGCTGAAAAAAGGGATATCTTTACACTGCATTAAATACTTTGAGATGGCAGTGGGGTTACTTTACTATGACAGCAGTGGCCAGAGTAAGGTAGTTTAAGCTTTGTCATAGGCAATTTGAGATAGAAAGTCAATCTTGATGAGGTTCAATAATTGTTTAAAATCGAGATTTTAAAGAGATTTAATGGTCATCCTGGGTTATTTATTTAAATGCAAAGTGAAATGGGAAGTGCATGGGAAGTTAAACCTGAATACGTTGTACACTGGCAAGTGGACTGGAACCCTATAGCCAGGAATTAAAGCTGCACCTGCTCTGACTTTCTCTGTTGAACACAGGTTACAGCAAAATAAACAATGGCTTCTCTTTCAGTACAGGCTCAAAGGACGGGTTTTGTATTTCCAAAGGTCAGCGTACAGTTGAAAGGGCTGCTTGTAATTGAAGATGTCTGCATTTGGGTAAATGAATGGTCATCTAGATAGTTCTCTGCTGCATTGCTCTTTGCTCTCTGTGCTCTGCAAGGCAGCTGAAGCATGTTTCAGAGGTACGCTTCAACACTACCGCTGTCTGTGGTTAGGGGAATTAAATTCCCAGCAGCCTTTTCAGGTGGAAACAGTGGAGAAGCAGGACTGTGCCTGAATACGTTGAATTTTAAACTCAGTTTTGCTAAAGGTGAGAGCAATAGGAAGCAGTTACATGCTACATATCACTCTTACCTGGCTATGGAAGGAACTTAAGAAAACTAGTTGTCTATGTTAACTAGCTGGCATCTCATGGCCCAAACATATGTTACTCTCCAAGTAAACTGTAGATTTACAGATGCCATTTTACCACTCTGAGGATCCAGCCGTGGTGCTGTGCCTCCTAACAGCTCAAGTTCAATCCCTCTGACTGCTGACATATTTTTTTCGGAAGTACTCGTAACATTTCACAGAACTCAGTGGACGTTGTGCCACTGATTTACAACAGGAGCTTTTCAAAACCCCACTCCCAAGAGCTCTGACTTATACCTGAAAGTGATGCTCTGCATAAGAAAGTGAAATTCAGAGATATGAAGGTACCATTTATTCTTCATCAATGATCCAAGGCTACCGTCTGCCTAAATGCACTATTTATGATGTGGGTTTTGTCCTGTTCTGTGGAGTGGGAATTGATGCTGCAGTTAACTGTGCAGGTTATATAGACCCTCAGACCAATTTGAATCCACTACGTCACTGTGCTTGCACCCACACCAGGGAGGATGAAGCTTTCAAAAGTGTAAAATGGGAGCTGGGTATTAGCTGTAGTTTGAATAATGTTTTACTTGTTCCAGTAATTTTTGTTCTGTGTTTGTTTTGGTGTTTTTTATTTTTTTAAATTAAAAAGTAAATTAATCAGTAGATTAATTATAATACAGCAAAAAATTAATGACCATTTCATGTTTATTTAGATACACAGTGGACATAAAATGACAGTGTTTGCTTTCAAAACAAAAAATTCTGGTTTGAAAGATTCTATAATTTGTAAAAGATACTGATGATCTAAAAATATCTCTCAAAGAGAATTGTTTCACCAAAGGCAATGTTTTTAATTGTTGTATTCTGTCTTGTTTTTTTTTTAAAGAGATTAAATGATTTCCAGTAGGAAAAAAAAAAAAATTGAATAAAAACAAGAACTGCAATTTTTACCTCGTATTTTTATAGACTCTGCTCTCACTCGTTGTTCTGAACTCAAGGCATCTTTTTGTTTCTTAGTTTTTAATTTAGTCTTGAAAGTTCACAGGAGAAAGCTGGCACAGAGAGCTCTCTTAGACTGTTCTTTTCACCATGTGGGTAACTTGATGAGTTAGCATATGCATTTACATTAAGAGGCATAAGTCTCAATGTTTTCTGAGAAAATCTGTGCAGTGCAGCAAAATGCACTGTTGGCAAATCTTTCCTTATCTATTATTATCCCAAATTTGCTTTTTGTTATGACCATTTAATTATTGCTAATTTTTGTACATTAAGTGTGGGTAATTCCTCTCACATTTCATTCTTGATGATATTTCAATATTCTAACCTGATTTTCATGTATTTTCACCATAACCTTAATTTAACTTTTGATCTTTACCCATAAATCACAATGTCTTGTTCTTTAATAATTTGTTCTTCTTTTCTCTAAATTCCTTCTTTTTTTTTTTTTTTAATACAGATTTCTCAGAAACAGGAACACAATATTTTTGATGTTGTCTCACTGGTATATTTGATGGGATCTTTCTTATATCTGGTGTTGGAGTTGAATAAAACCACATTCCTTGTTCTGCCATAAAATGTTATCTGTCCTGTATAGCTAAAGCACGTAATGTTTTCTTGTTTTCTTTTTAGCATTGGACGATCGTGATATAAAATAAGCACTTTTAACAGAATCCATAATGGTTTTCAACTGGAAACCATTATGATAAGGGAACTCCTCTTACCTCCACCAGTTACTGACTGGTGAAGCAGACACAGGACAATTGCTCTTGGAGACCATGCTGTCCCAGTGCACCATTTTGCCTCACTTCTGTCTGTACAAATGATTGCAAAAGAGGAAGACCAGAGCCTCTCTGTTAGCTATATGCTTAGATAGCTGTAGACACTGTGCCTTTAGATAGTTGTGCATGGAAATCATCAGTATCACTTATGTTTCAACTGAACATCCTTGCTCATACAGAGGCAAAATTTTGTTATGTTTACCTTCAAAGAAATTAATTAGAAACATATGAGGCATGTAAATGCATAATTGGTTTCACTAGTTGAAGTCTGTGTTCATAGGGACCTTTTTGAATCAATGAAATTACTATGCACAGTGTTAGCAATCAAATCTTTACAGCTACCCTTTCAAAGAATAAGTTTGCTACAAGAGATGGAAACAAAGGTTCAAATTTTTACTCAAAATTAGTCTTTCTTGTATGAATCATTTGCAGGCAGAAGTGAATTTCTGTAAACTTGTCTGTTGTTACAGATTGTGTCAGAAGTCACTTCTGTGTGTGTACTACAGCTCTGTGGCAGCCATTTATGCTCAGAAAAAAGTGAAATTTTAAAGAATTTAGTGGAACTGCTTCGCAGTGGGAATATATAAATGCTCTAAGTATATCAGTGACCAAGCTCTTTGATGCACACAGGGAACTTGTCACAAATGCCTTCTCTCTTGTTAGCCCTTCAGGCAATTCTGACTTCTGTTTCTCACCAAGCATACACTTTTGGCAGACGCTATGCTCTCTTTTGGAAATTATCCTTCAGAATTCACATCTTCTAGTCTTTACTTTTTCTTCTTGTCTTTTTCAAAAGTCAGTTTTATCTGTGAGGAAATAATGTATGTCTGCCTTAGCTAACCCCACCTAAAGCAGTCATGCTATATTCTCCTTTCCTCCCTCTTAAGCATCACTAATCTGTAGCACACAGCTTCTTGGCATATAGGTTTGGAGATGTTTAAAAAGCTAGGAGGGAAGAGGTTGAGTACAGATGGGTGCTGCTGAAGAAAAATTATTTTTCTATGTATCTTGCAGGAGGTCAGCCCCAGTAGCCAGCAGCAAAATTGGAGACTTTTGCAAAACTGGAAGAGTTTTCTTTCCACTAATTAATTCCTATAGTCCTGTTGAAATGGTCAGTATGATGGAGCAATCAGGTTTGACAGATGCCCAGTGGCTCCCAGAGCAGTGATTTTGTTTCATCTAAAGAGATAAAAAGCAATACTGGCTGACACAGCAAGGTCTTTGGAGCCTTTCTTAGCAGGATACATCTTTCTACACTTGGCTTCTAAGCGCTCAGTATCCCATGGCAACCTCTTTTCTTCAGGGAGCTTTAGATTTTGACATATCATTAATACATGAGTTCAGGAAGCAAAGCTGTAAAGCTGGAGATTGGTTCATGGATTTAGCTGAGGTAAATAGCAAGGAAATTTAGAGGCAGGCCAAAACCAATTTTATGGTCTTTCCTTTGAGATTAATGCCTAAATTTGTTTATCTGGTAATGAAGAAAAGTTATCACTTGCAGGAGGTTACAGGTGCAGGTAAAAATTGTCGAGAAGAGCTGTTTTTAAAGAAAACAGTAAGATAACAATGCCAAACATTTTTGAAAATGTGTATTTTACAGCATCAGCTGCTAATTGGAAAAGAGGGCCAGTAAAATTCACTTGGTACAGAAGCATTGCACAATGTCTAACTGCAGAACAGATATTAATGAGAGAGCAACAAGACCACTGGGGGAAAAAATAGGCTGGAGTGTAAACTTCATTTATTCACATATACTCCAGTATATAACAGACTGAAACACTGTGTGGCAATTACAAGCTGCCCCAGTTCCTCCCTTCAGTGTGTTAAGTCTTCAGCTGCTGTGGAGGGTTCACTTTTTTTGCCTCTCAGTCATTCTAGCAGAGGCATTTGCAAGGTATGAGACTCTCACCCACAAGCCATAAAAGATTATACGGAAATGATAAGAAGTAAACACTACATGTGCTGACTGTACTATTCAAGATCATATTATCATTCATTGACTACCTTTGTTTTCTGTCAAGCTCAAAATGAGATGATTTTCACAACAAAGCCTGAGTCCCTCTTGCTCTGGAGTGCACATGGCTTTGCTTTGCAAGAAAGGTACACAGGTATTTTAGCATTGCCAAGTGCTTATTGCCTGCCCATGATAAGCTTATATCAATATCTGGGTTGTATAGGGAGGAATGATGGATGGATGCATGTATGGAACCTGATTGTTCCTGTCTTGTTTATGAGATGCAGGATCTTAGTTCCTCAGATCTAATTTCCCCCAATATGCTTGCTGGTTTAACTGAAGGCAATTTCTGAAGTAAGGGCCAGATCTTCAAAAGAATATAGGGAGATAAAATGCTCTATTGGTGCAAATGTTTGCTCTCTTGATGTAAATTTGGCAGAATGTAGTTTCAAATTTAAAAAACCGTTGCTGGTGTCTGGAAGGAACTCCGAAAGGAAAGAAGTCAGGGACTTCCAAAATGAATACCTTGTTGAATAATTTCCCACAGAATTATGAGAAGCTCATTTATTTCAGAGTAGACATGAAAAGCAACATTTATCTGGAGAAAATAGATGATAGGTCGTGTAAATTCTCTACTCTTATGTCCTGTTTTACTAGCACTGACACAGAACAACGTGTCTGAATGGGTTTTTTTGGAAGGACAAGTTGCTTCTGCTCAAACTCTTTTTTTTTTTTTTTTTTTTGCAGATAAATGTCTGAAGCTTCTTGCCTAGCAACTCAAGCAGGTCTTGCTTCATTGTTTGTGATTAACAGTTTAAATGTAAAATGATGATTGTTACTATTGACATGGTAACTCTAGTTAGGAGCTAGAATTAAGCAAAGACCATTCTGTCTGAATGCAGGTTAGCTGCAGAACATCTTAGAAATGGTAAAATAGCATTTTATATACTGAACCTTCTAAATTAGATCTGACATTTTGCATTAGTTCTTCAGTCTTAGATTTGGAAATACATCTAGAAGATTTTGGGAGAGAAATGTCAGCATGTGTTCCGATCATTTGCCCAGTGTAATTTTCCTTAGGACAAAATAATGTTTTAGACAGTAGCACAGTTAATTTATCCACATCCAGACTGAAATTTCAACTTCAATATACTAGAGAAATATGACAGAGTGCTACTTGCTGTAGTCTTCAAGAAACTTGCAGGAAAAAAGAATAAAATATATTTTTTAAAAAAGCTACCAAGGAAAATATGTATGGAAAGCCTTACCTAAGCTGTCATATGTTTTTATTGACCCTGAAAAATTACATGTCTAATCTTAGAGAAAAGGCCCCTGGCAGATATGAGATCACCTCCAGAGGCTGTGGAAATGCTGTGGTTCTTCAGAAAATGGCCATAGTATCTACTGGGAAGTGCTGGACACTTACGTAGATGAAGAGTTACAGACATTTTTTCTTTAATTCACCAAATCTGCTTAACTTTAATTCTGAAACACCATTTAGAGTATTGAACAGATTTTCTGCCCAATGTCCTCTGTTTGTATGGCCACAGCCATACTGTGTTCTTTGTTTTTTCCTCAGACCCAGACTTTTAGTGGTTAAATGGTATGATGCAGTGCTGTTAAATGCTGGTAGTTTTACTGCAAGACATGTAGCTGCGCATCTTCCTTAAATCTACAGTTCTTGTGAGAAGCCAAGAGAATAAACTTGAAAGTCTTCATGATTCCAGGGGAAAGCATGAAAATGTGATCCTGCTGCATTTTGCAGGTTAAAAGTCACGTTTAAAACTTCCAGTTTTGTAGTTAACCAGCTTGTGTTTGGCTAACAGTTATTGTCCTGTTTGGAATCAGTGAAGAAATGAGATCCTTGACTGCAGATTGGTGTCTCTACATGAAACTTTGAGATAAGCAGTATTAACTACAGTGAGTTGTGATGTGGTGTCCTCAGGACGTTAAAAGTGACTTATCTGTGGTGGCTACCATGGTCCAACATGTATCCTTCTTCCCATGTTTTTTCAGAGATGTCTTCTCACAAAATGAATGGAAATAGATGCACAGGAATTGTTCTGCCATTTGGGAAATGGCAACTTTTCTGTGCACAAACTGAATGTCTGAAACCGATTTAATGAGGTGTGGGGCACAGAGACTGTGCATTGCCAAATAGGGCAAGATGGACTTAGATCTTGACTTCGAAAAATGTGCTCTGGTTATACTTTAATATGCCTCTAAGACATGTTTCTTAGATATTTTATTCATCAGGACTTCCTGCTATTGAAAGATATTCAAATGAAAAAGGTCCAGAAAAATTGCAACAACTGAACAAAATGAGCAAAAGTATGCTAGTTTTGCTTGTCAACCCATCAATGTGAATCATCTGTACATGAGAGGATTTTTATAAGGGTAGTAACAAGGAGCAACCTACAGACCTTGATCACATTAACATTAAACAATCATGCAGCTATTGGGGAAAAGAGGGGGCAGCTATCAGTGAGTAGTGCATTTCACATCATGTCTTTTTAATAGGCAGAAACAACAACAATAAGAAAGGACTTTCAGCTGTGGCCAGGCTTAGGTGCACTGACTGGCTGCAGATGGCCTCATAAATAATAAAACAAATAAGTGATAAAAGCAGCTTCAAATACCCTTTCTGTACTAAGAGACTCATACTTAAGTGAGTCTTGTTGTCTGTATGCGTTTTAGTTTCTCAGCCACAATACATAGCAGAAACTCCCTTGTGATATGACTGGGAAATTTTAATTTTAAATTAATTTTAAAGGTACTGAAATACAAATACATGAGAGAGGTGAGTATGCTGATGTGTAGTGCATCCTTTTCTTCATCTCTTATCGCTCTCTGTCACTGGAGATTCTTAAATAAATTTTGTTACGTGAATATGCATAATTGATAATATTTTTCCATTTGATTGAAAACTGCTTACAGAATCTGCAAGCAGAATAGCAGAGCTGAGGTTTGTTGCCCATACAGAAGTTGCAGCTGGAAGATGCTGGGTGTCTCTGTACAGATATAGAAAACGTGAGAGGCTGCTGATTCAGGTAGTTGTCTTGCCTTGGCCCTACTTCACTGCCATGACCCTAGGCCTCAGAACCCAATCCATTTAGAGCAGTTAAGAAAGAATTTAACTGTTAATATCTGTTCTGTACCCTTTCTCCACTCCCACAGTTACTCAAGTTCCCTTCCCAGGTCCTTCCTAATACTCCTATGAGGCAAAAGCAAGCATGTACTCTGTGTGGTGTAGCACTTTATCGGTTAGGGCTGAATGTCCAGCCAATGGCTTCATGTTTTTGTAGCATACTGAGGCTTGCTGTCTCTCAATTACTTGCAGTTTAAAACAAGATGGCAAAACAGAGTGCTATGTGTAAAAGTTACCTGCATTGGTTCTACAGGTCCTTCTGCATTGTCCTCTGAACTGCTCAACTCATACAGGAATTCATGATACTCCTTGTCACCTGGTGCTCCCCTCCTTGTGCTGGCTGAGCAGTGGCAAGCCCTTGGAGATGTTTTCTGTCTTTGAGCACAGGACATGTGAGGCCTTTCTCCATGGATCACTTTCTCATGATCTGTTTGGTTTTTGTTTTTTTAATCCACTAGTCTGAAGTAAGCTCGGAAACAAAACATTTTAAAATGTTCAACATAACTAAATATTGAAATTTACGGTGGCTGCTATTTTGGGCCTTTAAAGCATTGTGTGTTCTGCTCAAGCAATTATGGAGTGTACTTACCATGTGGCACAGATAAGTGATGCAGGGTGTTCAAGCAGAGTTAATATCTTTCATTAGATCACTAATATAGTCAGAAAGATGGACAGGCTTTTGGCAACACATTCCTTTAACTATGTCACACATATAAATGACTGTGCAAAAAGGAGTGTATGTATCGGGATGTCTTATGCTTTAGCTTTGTCTTTGTATCCATTGATTTTAGTAGGCTGACATTTATCTGAAGGAAGAACACAGTCCTATGTGTGTCTAACAAAACCGTATCACCTAATAGCTTCATTTTTTCAATATCCTCTACAATTTATATGTCCCTTACCTGGTTTTGCATGTAACAGCATGCCAATGCAATTTTGCAAGATTCTGATAGCTATTAAAACAGACATACATTTTACAGCCTCTTGACAGGACAGAAAAGTATAATTTTAGCTGGATCTTGGACTTGCAGAATCAGAAATCTAAACAGAATTGCGAAAAAAAAAGTCTACAGCTATTTTCTTAAATGAGCAAGGTTAAAAATCTGACTTAGCCTTAAGGGCTGATTTGGATGGGATACGTAGATCTTCAGAAAGGTCCTGGCAGTTCAGCTGTTCACGTACTCTGATATTTTTCAGTGATCGGTGTTAATCCTATGACCCAGAGCAACACAAATAGGAAGAGGTAAATAGAGAAGAGAAATAACAAGTGTTTTCATGTGTCTAGTCATTCCTCTCTCTTAAAGGTGTCATTGAGCAGCATCACCTTTATGATTCTTTATATATTTGTAGTATTAGAACAATAGCCACAGAAAGATTTTTAAATTATACTCAGTCTGATCACGCTTTTTTTCTTTTTTTTTTTTTTTTGGTAAATGATGTTTGCTGTCTGCAACTGTCTTTCAGTTTTGCAGGTTTTGTTATGCCTCATCTTTTCCACTCTTTTCACATTAACATGCAACGTCTTTCAAAGGTCTCTGGAGAGACTGCAGTTAAACATGCTCATGATTTTTCAGAATTCAGTAAAAGAAGACAAGTAGCAGAATTAAAACAGTGAAGAGAAATCAATATTACAGTGTTAGATTCCTGAAGATCCACGAATCAGGAATTCTCTGAGGTGAAAAACCTGAAGGTCTCATTGTGTTGTTCTGTAGGTGGTGTGGCGTTCATCACAGCACCAGATCTTTGGCTGTGTAGTGTCAGCACTTCATCATGTTTTGTTCACTTTCCCTGTCTCCCCTACCTATGTGTGGTGAAAATCTAAAACAAATAGCTCCTATGTTCTTACTCTTGTCCTTAAGTACGGCCGATGGTAGCTCTCTTTCAGAGCATGCTCTAGCAGACTTTGATTTAAGCTTAGTAAGCATGGTCTTTCAGGTTTTGCATCCAGTTTTATGGCAACTCCCTGTCATTAGTTGTTACTGTTTTCACTGCAGTCCCTTTGCTGAGTTGGTCAAAGTAAATTCCATGGTGACAGATTTGAGAGTGGAAAGTGTAGTTTTATTTCTTGAATGGAAAAACAGGAGGATCTTTGTATGTACCACAGGATCACTTAACATCTGTATTTTATCTGTGATAATGACCTTTCTTTAACCAGTCGTCTTATTTTTTGAGACAGATACTTGCATCATCATCAGAAATTCTTTTCTTTAGTATCTTATAAAAACTTATCTTTTCATTCTGTGAATCACATACTACAAATTTAAAGCCAATATTTTGCAGTTACAAAGAAGCATGCCAGAGAAACCATCCCCAGACCTGCTACATTAACATCCTCTTCAGCTTTCCCTCTGTGAAGCCAGATTTGAAGTTATGCTGCAGTAATTGACTGCATGAGAGGGCAAGGATCTGAAGTAAATGCTGCACAAATGATTGCTTGACTCAGCCAATCACTCAAGGCATTAACCCTATTGTCATGTACTAGACTATCCCCCCCAAGCCTTTCAGTATCATGGAATGAGTGGAGTTGCAGACCTCCTGCTCAAACGTGCCCAAGTGCTCAATTTTCAGTACGCTTTACTCTTAGCCCAGTACCACTTTCTTTAGAAGTGCTTCCTGCCACCTCACACAATTTATTTGCTGGAAATGGTGTTGGTAACCTCCTGAGTGTCCCCATTCAAGCTCTTCATGATGGTAGTTGGAACTGAGAACTTTACAAAAATAAAAGACACAGTGTAAAACTGGAAAATTAGGGAGTTTCGGGGGTTTCCCTGAGATTCACTGGATCTCTAGAATGAACAAAAGTAATACCAGTAATATTACCTTGGAGGTCAGTTCACATCCTTCCTGCCTTAAAGACTCAACTGTTACTGGTACTTCATAAAACTATGTATCTCTCTGTGGGGTTTACTAGTGGTGGTTTTTATGACTGATTTTTAGCAAAAACATAAAGCAAATGTCTCCTGCTTTTTCTTCCTTCTAACTCACCAGTTGTTGTATTGCTCTGCAATGCTCTGTGACACTGACTGCAAAGCTCAGTGTTGATGGACGCACATACAGACTGAGAAGTGGTTTGTCACTGTTTTTTGCTATAGCTATTCCCATTCAGAGGAAAGGGCTGACAGAAGTGTTCTTCTTGAGTTCCTTTGAGCTACATGGCAGCTAATGTGGTGAGATGGTCATTGCAGGGGAGATATTTGTAGGTCTGGCTGGGGGATCAGGACTCAGGCTGTACATGGTGCTCTTCGTGCCAGGAGTGTGGTGAGCTCCAGTAATGGCTGCTGAGGATTTTGCAAACCACTCCCAGCTTTCTCTTTGGGATTCATTGCACAAGGGTTGTGAGGTGCAGTGGAAACTTGCAAGTTTCTGTTTTTCTTCCATGCATGAACAGACATTTCCTGTTTCCTAGATGATTAGGAAGGTCTTAAAGAATGGGCTGATAAGGAGTCCTCTCTTCTGGTAAAGCTGCAGGAGAGTATAAGAATTCAGGACTAAGACCTGGTTGCAACCTTGAGAAGAGTGTGCAAAACAGAAGAAAAAAACATAAGGTTTTATGCTTAAAGCAGTAAGATAAACCAGAGCCATGGTGACTTCCAATGCTGTATGGTAAATGAGAAAAGTGCAAGAAGCACAGTATCACAGGTAGGATTGCCCAGTGGGTCTCTTGACCCATAACGTAACTGGAGGCAGACTTTGATGATGGAGCTCTAGGGTGAGCCCTCATCTGACTGAGGCATTCAGCAGAGCCAAGTGCAGGTCTCACCTTGGCTCTGATCTGGAAGCAGGACTGGCTTTCTAGGGCCTAGGGGATTTGCATAGCTGCAGCATTAGAATCCCAAACGTGGATCCATATATAAGTTCCTGATACTCTGGAGATATTAAACCATAGCAATTTGCAGACAATTTCATCGTCATCAATGCTAATGGTTACTTTGCTTTTTAAAGAAGTAAAACCAAATATTTCACAGCCCTGTAGAAGCTAATCATGAGCTACAAGAGAGCTCTATTTGTGAAATTCCTTTGGAAATCATGATTCTAAAGCAGGACTTGTATAAACAGTTCTATTGAGGAAATGGCACTTCTGACCTGATTCAAATGGTTTGACCTAGATGGGTATAGCACTTAGCATGTATAGCATGATGCACTTATAGCACAATGTGTACATTTTTGAAGCATCTTAATAAATTTTGATATCTCTAATTCAATGTGCTTAGTACTTGAGATATCACTGTTTTCCCCTATTCTTAGAAAAATCATGTATATATTATCTTTCATAATGGATTGTCTCCTGATAAACTTACCCATCCATCTACTTCTCTGAATAGTTTTAAAAGTAATGGAATATCAAACTCTGCTTTTAAGAGGGTTTGTGTGAATATTTCCATCAAAGTCTGGGACTTAAGTCTGATTTAGTGTCATATAACTAAAAAAATTAAACACTGAACAACCTGCCTTCTTTCTAAAACTGTATTTATTTTGCTACTCATGAACTATGTGCTCATGTGTACAAGCTAAAACAACTTGTCAATGTATTATTGGGGAAGGATATAAGGTTTCTTACTCAGTTCTGAAGCTCAGATTCCAGTTGAGTTTATAGGGAATTTTAACTGTATATTCAGAGAATACTAATCTCCAGGTCTCAGTTTTCTATTAGGGATAAGTCAACTAAAATGGTTTAGAATGCCCTGTCATGCCTTTATTCATGAAACTTCACATGCATTTCAGATCAGAGTTTTGAAATCTGGAAGCGTTTAAATTATGTTACTTCTCTTATTTATGGTGCTATTTGCATGTTTGCCTCCAAATTCAGGCAATCTCTTGGTACTTCAGAAACAAACTATTGCAGTACTTATTTCCATTAAAGTGATGTGGTTTTGACTTCTATCTAAAAACAAGGAGGGGGTGAAATTTTCCAGGAAACTACGGGTTGTTGCTGAGCAGAAATCCTACTTACTGATCAGTTGAAATAAAAATACAGACATTTGGGCTTTGGAGTATGCCTCTTCTAATCCTAGACTTAAATATCTTAAGGTTTTTAGACCAGAGTGCCAGTCACTTGAATTAGTACAGGTTATGAGATGCAATGAAACTATATCACAAGTAACTTCACATGCAAAACAGCGCTCCTAATACGGTTCTTTTATTGTATTTCACATAAAATAATAACACAGGCGCACTCCGAGACAATGCCAGTTTGAATGAAACAGGATATTTTTGAACTGTCCATGAAGATATTACACAAGTAATTAAGCAAAGCCAGATGTCAGGATGACAGATTCATTCACAGGGTAATTACAGTGTTGTCTTCTTGCTGAGAACATTGTCACTGCTGTCTTCCTTGCTGAATGTATGTATTCAGAATGTAATATTTTCTCATATTTGAGTCTACATATGCAGGTGTTTCAAAAACCAAAATGTTCCATTGAAGAGTTCAGAGCGTTATAGGCTGAAAATCAAGTAAAGATACAGAGTAGGGCTTTTATACTCTATCAGCATGTGTGAATTTGTGTATTTTTCAAAGGCACAGAAATCATGTATTCAGCTTGTTGCTAGCTAATAAATCCTGTGCTGGACAGAAGTCTTCATATTACTTTATCTCACAGGATTTTTCCCTTTTCATCTCAACTGAATCCATACTGTTTTCATTGCTTGTGTACTATGGAAGAGCCAAAATCCAAATGTTAGAACAAAGTCAATGACAATATTTCAGAGGACAAGAATTGTGGAATTGAGTCAATTTTGCGATTAGTTCAGGATAGTGACTTGGATGCCCTGTTTGGGATGGTGTTCATGGACACAGGAGAGATGTGAACTTGGAAAGGACAATGACAGCTCTTGCATAGTGCGACCCCAGCAGCCTAGTGGGCATGACTGAGTGAATATGTAATGTGTTCAGTCAACTGACCAGCAATTCTCAACACTAGAAGAAACTGGTGGTCCTACTACCACATCATCCATGGGAGAAGGCAAAGTTCCTTAAAATTTGTCTTTCTTATGGTTACTTTTCATCCTGCTGGGTTCAGGGAAACATCTCTACCAAGAATCGCAACAGGAGGCTATAGAAGAATAGACTATTCAATGAGATGTCTGCTGGGACCTTTTAATCAGTAAAAGGTTGGGGATGCTGAATCAGGTAAGTTGTCAGTTGAAGGTGCTTAATTAGGTGCTGGGCAACCATAAGCTATATACCTATTCATTCATACCTGAAAATATCAATTTCAGTTTTTGCTATCCATCTGTGTGTCATTTCAGCTTAGGAAAATGTATCTGCAGAAGACGTTTAATTAAGAAAATTATCTTTAGGAGTTAATTTCTCTTTTGTGTAGTATCACCAAAGGAAAAAAAAAATCCTTTCTTTTCATTAAGCATATATAGCTAACAAGTGGTTTGATTAGATTATATTCTCTTTTGGCTAATTTGTAGTAACACAATACATAATTCAATATTGCAACTCAGAATAGCACAGAAATTTGAACTCTTGAAAATCAATAAGTAGCGTACAGTAGTTTAGCATGATTTCTCAATGATATGAGCTATGCCAAGTGCAAATTAAAACTGTCTCTGCTTTCTGCTAGACTTTGCCAAGAATTTGAAATCAAATGCAAAATTAGTCTTTTTATTCTTGTCTTAATCCCCTGAAGGCATTTGGGATGCTCAATCCTAGGGCAAGAACCTGTCTCAAAAGTACTGTTCCTTCTGTGATACAATTTCTCACTCTTTTTAAATCAAAGCAGATTACCTGCTCTCTCTAAAACAAATCCAAGGGCCATCCAAATGTTTTTGAAAACAAGTGGACAGAGTATTAGTTACCATATTTAATTTAATTTACAGCCAACAGAAAAAAAGGTTATTGAAGTTCCTTTACATTATTTTTATATCCTTGTTGGTTTAGTTGTAATGAACAGGAATCTACCTGCTATTTTTGATTACTCCTTGGGCTATGTCTTGGTTTTGGCTGGGATGGAATTAATTTTCTTCCTCATAGAGGGTATAGTGCTGTGTTTCGGATTTACTATGACAAGAATGTTGATAATACACTGATGTTTTGTTTGTTGCCAAGCAATGTTTAATACCAAGTCAAGGACTTTTCAGCAAGAAGGCTGCAGGTGCACAAGTAGCTGGGAGGTAACACAGCTGGGGCAGCTGACCCAAACTGGCCAAAGGGATTTTTGATATTGTATGATGTCACACTCAGTATAAAAAGCTGGAGGAAAAAGAAGGAAGGGGGGCATATTCAGAGTGATGACATTTGTCTTCCCAAGTAACGGTTACATGTGACAGAGCCTGGCTGTTCTGGAGTTGGTTGAACCTGCCTGCCCACGGGAAGTGGTAAATGAATCCCTTATTTCCAATGTCTCCTGAGCCACTGGTTGATTAACATTGTTCTACCATATTGGTAAAGTGTAACTGGATGAGACAGAATTTGGGAAAAAATGGTTCTTGACTGAGCTTTCTTAGGAAGTGATCACAATGTTATCATACTTGCTTCTAGACATGGGCACATGTCTTTGACATCACTTTTTATGATGAATAAACGATGAATTACGTTAGTATTATATTACAATTTCAAGAGAGAAAAATTATTTCTAAACTGGGTACACCCTTGTACTGGGAAGAATATAAGTTAATGAAAAGCATGTGTTGGATATTAACTTTTTTTTTAATACACTGCTGGAAAGTGCTAGCAGCATATTTTGTTATTTTCTTTATGTATTTTTTACTCAAGCTATTTGAAACTCTAAATATTTAGTTAATTTTAAAAATGGCAAAGCAACTTATAATTGAAAATCGTTAGTTCTTACTGTGAACAGCCAAGAATTATAACCGAAAAGAAAGACTGAAATCTGCCTCTCATTTCTTTTTGTATCTGAGTTTTCTCTTGGCCTAGAGTACCAACAATGGGAAACTGAGCTTCCAATTTTCTTTTTTTCTGCATGCAGGTGTAAGGAATAAAGTAGTAATTTAAATAAAATACATGCCTGTGAAGCCTCTTCTTTCTGTATGAAAAGCTAGTTGTTACAATTCACAGATGAAATCAGAAATGAATGTGCTGACTGAACTCTGTTTAATATTTATGGTCACATACAAGAAAGCCTTTAATGGCACAGTGAATGAGAACAACAAAATAAGAAATTTAAAATCATGTTTCAAACATTAGGTTTCAGGGAGACTCCAGGAAAAGTCTCCAAATCAATCTTGCTGCCATGGGTAAATTCTTTGCCAAATTCACCTATGGCATAGGCGCGGTGTCTATTTGCTTGTTGTAGGAAATGATGAGTATATGAATCTGAGAATTAAGCTTGTTTACCTTGTGTTATTAAAATCTGGATGTCACTGTAAATGACTATGTAAAATCTTAAATATAATTGTATACAGAACAAGCAATACTAGATCATACCTACAGCTGAATGAAAAGAAGTTAGAGTAGATGTGACACATCCCTGAGAACTGTCAGAAAATCAAAATTCACCTGGAAGAAGGAAGTGAATTTTTAGAAACCTGGTAGAGCTTGGTGCCAAGAGGTTCATCATTCTTTAAGAAAATGTGAATGGTAGTGCTGTATTATAAAATAAAGCCACTGAGTAGACAGCCCTGTGGACCAGATGCTGACTGCTATGGCTGTTCCCAAATTTTATATGATAGAATGGAAATTCTGTCCCTGGACGGTACCTGGAAATTTCCAGTGATGTGATGCTGCCTCTGGCATATGTTGTCAGAGCACAAACCAATGCTATTTGTTGTGCAGGATACCTGTGTGCAATGGTAGTATGCTAACATAGGCATCACATCTCACTTTCAGCTGAAGAGTGACAAAAGCTACATCTCTTTGACAACCTTCCAGATAAAGAGAACTGAAGAGTGCTGCTTTGTGCAGTAGCGACCGCTCAAAACATGCAGAAAGGCTAACAACAGGCAGAGGAAGGCAGATACTTTGTCTAAAATCAGGTTCAAGGTATTGATTGTTTTATGATTCCTTCTACGTAAATGAACAAAACTGAATTTGGGCTGCTTGTTTCTGATGTGGCATTAGTGATGGAAAGCAATTTTTTTTTTCTAAATACGTTGGATTTAATTCTCACCCTGCATCAAGCACACTGCATCAGGAGGCAGCTCCACAATCACTGCAGTAGCATGGAGCGAGTTGGCAGTAGTCTTTCAAATATCACAGACTATCAAATTCGAGGCACTTCAGAGGTGATTTTGAATGTTCTATTGGTAAAATGGCCAAGGAAAGGGTGCAGCTGGGAAAGACTGAGGTGAGTGGATGTGAAAGTAAATGTTTTGACTGCAAGCCTTAGAATACTGAGGAGATGAGCAAATGAACATAAGTGAAACACGTGAATGGTAGTAACACACCTGTAAAAAGGAGTGCCTTTGAATCAGAGTGTCAGCTCATTCCAGTGTCTTCATGAATGTGCAGATGCCACTGAAGTGAAACAGTGTTGATGAATGTGTAAAATATGGAGGGGGATAGCAAATAAAAGATGACACCAGTGTAAATTACTAATGCCTTCAATGTTTCTTGATTTCAGAGCTTAAGCAAGTCATGCTGTAGATAGTTTTGTGATGGTAAACTATTGATTGTGCTCAAGTCCAGAGATCTTTCTTTTATTTTGCTACTTTCTCTAACACTAGGTGACAGTGAAGTATGAACAAGTCTTGTTAGTGGATAGGCTATTGTTCAAGGAGGTGATGAACACTCAGTTTGCTTTTTGTCTCTTCAGGAAGTCTTTGAAGTTCTGCTCAATTTAAATATTGCAGTTATTGTAGGAGGTAGTGCACTGGTAGGTCCAAAAAGAGTATGTTTGTATCTGCAGAAATCAGAGACACTTCTCTAAGAAATTCCTTGCATCAGAAAGACCACTGCTATATGTGATAAAATTGAAATGTGTGCTGATTCAGCCTCTCAATGCTCTGCTCTGATGACATTGTGGGTGATGACTTGTGCTTGTTTGAGGGCTTGCGTGTGGAAAATTATCAATTCAAAACTGGAACAACATTAACAACTTTACATAGTCTGAAGAAGGGAATGGCTGCTAGGTATGAACACTTGATGAAGACTGAGGTAAAAACAAACCTTGCTAACAGCAGAGCTTATATGTACTAATAGTGCTAACATGACAGTGTTCGAACCACTCAGAGAAAATAAGTATGGAGTCCTGTTTGTGAGGCATATATAAGTGTATTTTACAGTTATCCATTATTTATTGAATACATCAAACTTAAGACATAAACTTGGCTACTCACTTGTCAGGCCAATGCAGGAATGTCTCAGGAGCAAATGGATGTAGTGTTTTGTTTGTGATAATGAAGCTACATTTTACTGTCTTTTACCAAACAGCGGCGGGGGGGGTGGAAAAAAAAATTTTGGCACTGTCTTCTAAGTTCTGCATAATAAGGACAACTCTAACTGTGGAGAGTAGAGGAGTTATTTAATGGGAGACTGGGGGAAACTACCAACTTAACATTGAAGTTTTGATTTTTATTATTGTTTAAATTTTGATATAGGTTATTCCCATCTCTCTTTAGATATGCATGTGCACATTCACTTTTATGTAATCAGTTTAAAAAGTAAAATAAAACCAAAACAGTCTTTTTTATTATATAAATAAACCTTACTACTCTGAAGCCATATTCACCCCGGAACTAACATGTCTATTGGATGTCATTGTTTTACTTGTTTTTATAGTTTCTGTCTGGTCATTTCAAAGTCTTCAATGATTTATGTTCACAATAGTACCTAAGGATAGTGAAGAACACATATTTCCACTTTACAGGTGGGAATTAACTAGACAAAGACTATCAGAGATATTAGTTCTAGTCTTTTTCCAAGCCCCAGTCACTGTTCTCCCTTTACCCCAGCCTCTCGTCAAGCTATCAGAGAAGGAGAAAAATTAGAGACTAGGATTCAGTTTCTGCTCTGCAACACAACTGGAGTTTTGAAGGCGCTGGTTTGAATTTCCAGTACTCAGTATTTTATGTGCAATACAGGAGCAGTAACGCTGCCTAGCCACTCATAAGAATGTAAAAAGAGTACCTGAGATATTGTAATGAAGAGCAAAAGTAACTTCTACAATAGGACCCACATAAACTTATAACTATGTTAAATTAGCTTCTTTCCCTCTATTTAACTCTAGTAGCTTCCTTCTTTGTGCTAGGTGATGGTGAAGAGAAGACAGAGACTCAGTGTTCTCCATTACACTGTCTGGTACTGTTGCAGCTCAGTGAGATGAAAGTTTCTCCCTCTCTCTCCCTGTTAGAGGTGATACAGCAGATAAGTCCATTTAAAGATAGGAACAGGGAAAGGATGGAGCTTCCTCAGCAGGAACAGAAGGTCCAAGTATTTTAGCCAGCTCTGAGAAAACTCCCATCAGTGCATAACTGTTTTTCATAGCAGTAGTTCATGTTTTCATCGTTTGGCCAACTTTGGAAGGATTTGCATAAGAGTAAGGAGTGTACTTCTGATACAAAAGATTACCCACCAATCTGCTAAATTTCAGGTTACTCTTCCAGTGGAGAAGATACTATGGTACTCAGGGAATGATCCCTTGAATTATCTGAAGTTGCAGACCAATGGGTTTTTATCTAACCTCATTCATGGAAATGCCTGAACATTCGTGTCTGAAATTGGTTGGTGTGATTGTATGTAGGAAATCCAGCTGCAGACAGTCAGAAAATGTCAATCCAGTTGTTTATTTTCCCTTCTTTTCAAGGCTTTATAAGAATTGGCAGGTAGCCCTAGTAACAGGCAAAGCTGTGAGTTCTGCAAGTGATAATATTACTGATAGTGCTACTAGTGTTATTAGCTTTCTAACAACGCACATTGGCTAAAAATGACTGGTCCTTTTCTGTCTGTGTTGTCAGGATTCTGTGTAGTTTTTTTTTTACTTGATAACCAATCACGCTTCCTGGAGATACCAATATTTAACACCAGACACATAAATTTAGCATTTACATGAGTAACAATGCTGGAAGTTGAAGGATTTGATGTGTGGAGATGAAAACATTTAATATAGTGCACAGTCATGGTATAGTTTGCTTCTTTATACTGAGATGTACATGAGAATTATTCTAGAAAAATAGAGGAAATAAGAGTTTGGCAACTATTGTAAGTGGAAAATTTAAACATGATTCAGCTTTTAATTAAGAGAGTCATTTTCTTTTATTTCTCTGCTAGACATGTAATTCTAGCTGGTCCTTCATTAGTACAGCTTTCTTCAGTGTGAAGATAAAGCTGTATTTAAGAAATTACTTAAATTCGAGTTCAGTATGAATTTTGTTTGCTATCTAAAAATGTGTTACATTTTTCAAACTATTGAGTTTGATTGAACATGCCACAAAACTGTGTTTCTTCTGATTTTTTTTTTTTTTTGGGCGGGGGGGATGTGATTGTGTTCTGGATGACAGAGTTACTCTGTAACCCTTCAAATACACATGATGTCCGTCACAAAGAGTCATGAATTAGTGAAGAAAAGGTTGAGAGTAAATTGTGTTAACAGAGGTGGATGTACTATTACATAATTTATTGCAAGCAGTGTTTTGTAAAATTAATGTAAAATCTAATGTAGCCTTTAAAGGTTTAAAGGGAAAAGATAGATTACATCAGATCCATTTTGTTCTGTTTCCTGGTTAATGAATTCTAGTTGACAGCCTAGGAAACCCACACCTCATTACCATATTTTGAAACATCTGTTGGGGAAAATAGATCCGGTTGGCAGAATTCATCTTCCTTTCAGAAGTGCCAACTATGTGAACAGAACCATTATTGCTTAGGCAAAGGAAGATCATGTTCACTTTTGCTGTCATCAGCCACATTAAGGCTTTATTTTGTTCAGAATGTATGTAATTAATTGAGGGAAGCTATTCATACAATGTTATCATAATTACTGAAACATGAATACTTCTCTCATGTATTTGATCTGAGGAATAATCCTTGGGTATAAGCCATTTTCATCTTTATTCCACATTTTAACAGCTTGCTACCTGTTAATGTTACAATTATGACATCAGAGCTGCTGCTCTGTAAATGAGCTTCTGTCAGAAACCAGATGCTGAACTTGTGTTTTACATGAAGGGAGAAGGTGTCCTTTGGTGCACGGTTCTGAGCCAGTGGTTCATATGCTACTTGTAACAGTGGGCACTATAACCATCCACCTCTCAAAATACCCCATGCAGGAACAGTAACTCCCTTAATTCTGGTAATTAAATATTCCAGTAAATCTAAAAGATTTCAAGACCTGTTTGACAAAACCAGTGAAATGCTACCCTTTACATTTGCACACTTTTTTTTTTTTTTTTTTAGCCTTGTTTCTTCCAAATCTCTGTGGCCTTAACAGGGATTCAGTTATTGACATGTAAGTAAGTAAAAGATGATGAGGCTCTAGAGGACATCAGTTTTCTACTTATTTCCTAGGGCAGATAGCTGTGTAAGCACACTGTGCCTATGTACCACTTTCCCTTTCCTAATTAGAACAGTGTACTCATAAGGAAAACAAAAAGCAAAACTTTCTCCTCATGTGCTAATGAGACAACAGTGACTGAGAACAGGAAAAAGAGCCACTACTGCATAACTGGCCAGCCCTCTCAGGCCTTAGAGAGTCTCAGGAGGGCTGGCAGAAGTTTGCGCTGTAAATGTGTTGCAGGGTTGCATTGCATAGCAGGGCTATGCTCAGATACATGGATTACTAGCCTTCTCCTGCCTTTTTTCCACTGGCTTAAAACCTTTCCACCTGTGCATGGGCATCACCTGCTTTGGAACCCTCAAGCATTTCCAGAGTCAGCACAACAAGACAAGTCATCCCTTTACATCATAAAGGGAGTGTATTTGAAGGGGTGAAAGGAAATACACCTTGAACTGATCTAACAGCTTTCCATGGGCACCAAGAGGGGATGTTATTGCGCTTCTTTCCATCATGCTCACTGGTTCTACTGGTCACACAGTTCTGTTCCATACCTTGGGCCAGGTCTGTCCAACCTCTCCCTTAAATGCTTAATTCCTCTGACCTGTTACAAAACTTACCCAGAAAAGAGAAGGTAGATAGACCTGATACAAGGACAGGAGAGGAGACACAGGGCTGGGTGTGGAATAGTGGTTGGGAGGAGCAGGAGAGGAGAGAGAGGAAGTAAGACCTTGTGCTTTTGGCAGTGGTTTGTTTTGAATATCCTTGTTGCCAGGCTGACCTCACTGCCAGGGTCCCCTTTGACAAATTATTGTCTGATTGCTGAAGCAATCAGGCATGTGACATCTGTATAGATTTGTACTGATTGTTAGTGAGTAGCAAAGACTAGCCTACTCTGAAACTGTAACCATCTATGAAATATTGTCCTATTGCTGTTAGGAAAGCTAGTGACACAAAGAGTTGTTAGTAATCTTTAAAAAGGCCGACATAGTATAATCACAAAGTCCTTTGCCCAAGCTCTTAGTGTCCTCCTGAAAGTAGTTGCACTGTTTTTTCCTTGCTTTTCCACTTTTTCCTGCTGCTGGCTGCACAATTGCTGCTCCTCTTAACTCGGCCGGTGCTCTGTCAGATGAAGCACCTGAAGCAGCAAGTGGTAGCAATCACAAAGTGCCTTTGTAACATCGAGAGTAGCACTCATCGGTTACTTGTAAATTACTGTCCAAACATCTACTCTGTGTGTGTGTACTCTGATTTTGCTGCTTGGGTCCACAAGACCTGTTCCACCACCAGACCTTGAGAGAAGATCCCTGTACCTGCAAACCAGGTGGGCCACAGTCAAGGTCCCTGTACTGATTTCAGTGTACTGTGTCACCATATGCCCTGACCTGCTTTTCAGGTCTCTGTGTTTGAACTTCTGCCTCTTTGATCCCTATAACTAATTCAGAGGAGTTTGCTAATCTCAGATTTTTTTGTTTGTGTGCAAGCCAAGCCTCCTGAACAGTTTAACACCATGTTATGCCATGTCTTCACATTCTGGTCTGCAGTTAAAAAAACTTCATTTGTGATCCTCTTCTGGCAGCTTCACCCCTGTGATGCAAAAAAGGACCAGTAATTAACTGCTGCTCCAGTGAAATCCAGCATCACAGGAGGAGGACTCTGGTGCACTGTCACAGCTGTTGGTTTGCTTTACTTTTCTGGGTTCATGGCTTGTTTTGAAATAGTATTTCTGTTTCACTAACAGAGGTGAGTTGGATCATCTGTGGCACTATGTTCAGCATTCAGATGTTATTATAAAAGTAGCAAAGACAGGATAACATTCATACCTCTTTCCTTCTTCTGTATTAGTGACAGACAATGTCACTTGTAACTCTATTGATGCTCATAATAAAAATATGTCATTTTACTACTTTCATTTAAGACATACAAAATTTATTATTAGAAGTTGTTTAGAGGAATTTATCTTGATATTTATTATAAGAGAAATGAAAGAAAGGGAGGTGAGAAGGTGGCCCTTTTTCATACTTCTCACTAGTCAAATATGGAATGCAGGGAGCTGGCTTGGGTGATGGAATAAGGTGGTAAATTCTAGGTGACCATTTACCCAGAAGAAAATATGGTTAAAATGAGCTTGTGTGGTTGCTTCCTTGCCTAGAAGAAAAAGAAGACGTGCTTTATTGATTATGGAGCTGGAACAGGAAAAACATGTCTCACTAAGGCCCATGTTTTTACAAAACCCTTTTTCCAACAGCAGTTAGGTCTTCATCCCTTTGTGCTTTTGAGAGCAATTACGCCTCACTTGTCTGCCTACTTGAGTTGAAAAGTCTTCTTTTAGTGACAGCTGTTACTGAACATTTTTGTGATTTCCCCCAAAACGAGACTCCTGATTCAAGAGGGGCCTCTTAGTGAGACTGCGTTTTAAATGAAAATTAGGGCTAATAAAAATCAGTCTTACAGAGGAAGAATGTGAAGGCTGGTGGAATTTCAAAACCCTGATTTCAACTGTATCAAAATTGTAGAGAATTTGAATGCTCAGGCAGACATCTGAAAAAATGAACAGATCATTTCCCAACATCAGTGTAGTCCTGGAGACTAGCACTGGTGATAATTGTTGTTTCTGTCTTTTTTTGTTTTCTTGGAAGAAAATCCTGCTTTTAACGGTTTCTGCCTCTGTGTTCCAGTCTTGCCTTCAATTATTTTCTTTGCCTTCCTCTGTGCAACTCTAAGGATCATGTTGCATGGTGAACATGCTTAGCTGCCATCCTTAGCATGCTCTCGTTCACCAGTTATCAGAAAAAAAAAATGGCGTACATGCAGCACCCTAATCTGTCTTGGACATATACTTTGCACCTATAGGTAAGGTGGCAAATTTTGCCTAAGATGATGTTTTCCCTCCTATCATGGATATCATTTGATTTCTTGGAGGCTGAACTTCCTGGGAAATTCCCCCTGATGCTTTCCTTCTTACATGGATGTCAGACAAACATTTGGAAGTAAAATGTTGTTACTACTTTTTATTTGGCCCTCATTTCACATTCACTTTACCTGTCTCTCTCATCTTTTTTCTTTTCTCTCTAAAGGTTGAGAGTGTCTAAAGTAATTTATGCTACTTCATTTTGAATTTTTCTGAACTGTTCATAATGTGGTTGCTAAACACTTTTGTGACACCAAGAAACTACAGAGAACCCAAGGGTGTAATATAAAACACTCAGAATGACTTGAAACCGGAAAAGAGCTAGGTTGAACTTACCATCAAGATTTGACCTTTCTGTAATTTTATGGTACTGTGAAGGTCTATTGGAACCGAATTTTTTTATTTTTTTTTTTTTTTAATTCTGTTTGTAATACAGTCTACACACTAGGGTGCAAGTCCATTCCTGAGTATACTGCAGCTCAAATAATAATAACCTGTATTTCTGTATGTCTAACCTGCAGGTTACCTACTTGAAAAATAGAATGTCATTCAGTAGCAGAGTGGGTTGTACATGTGTATGAGTAATAAAAATATAAACTTTCCTGGGAGCCCCTCCATTGTGTGTTCCCTGTCCTTCAGTAATGCCTCCTTTACCTTTCTCACCTATTATTTTGTCTGAGTTTTCTGAGGGTGCAACATGTATTTTAAGGAGCAGTGCTTTTAGATGTATGTGATGTTATCTGTGGGCAAGGGCTTTATATATGAAAATACAGTGCTACTGTAATGAAATTGTCTGTATTTCTGTTAATCAGCTGCAACGAGTTATTAAATTCACTTAAAAAAAAAAATCTGTTCTTTTCTCCCTCTCTTGGACTGAAAACAGGAGAGAGTTGAATTTCTAGCAGTGGCAAAGCAGAACTGCTCTGACTTAATTTTCATTATCTGCTTAATTACTTTATGGAATCATGTTTTAACAGCTAGCAGTTGTCTGTCCTGTTCAATAAAAGCCACATGATTGCACAATACTGTAGGGCACACTGTGGTAAACTGTGTCTGTGAACCTACCACAACTATATCTATACATTTTCTCCTGTAGAAGTGGAAGGAACTCTTTTACTGTCTCATCAGTGTGGAGCCACAAGGAGTGGACTTCTGCACGTAGGAGCAAAGCAGTGGGGCACACTACTTTCTTTGGTTATAAGATTTGGTTTTAGATCAAAATATATACAGTTTCTGCTAATATATTGAGAGTTGGATTGGACAGAGATCTCAGTGGCTTGTGGTAAAAGAAAATTGTGCCACTAATTTCTTGTGAGCAAGATTTATCCCTTGGTAAAGAAAGAAGAGCTGTACTAAGATTCCTTATCTAATCTCTGCAAAATGTTACTGTCCAAGAGATGCTCAAGATGTTTCACACTTTGTCTGACCTCCATGGACCCTCTAAATTTGGATGCTCAAGGTTTCAGTATGTCTGAGACCATTAAAATTCAGCAGTATGCACTGTGTGAGAAAACAATATAAATATGTTGTAAAGTAATCTTTATTCTTTCTCTGGGGAAGTTTTCAGATAGATTAGGATTCAGATGGATGGACTGTGCTGGATTAAACTATAGTAATAAGGATATTGCTCTTTCTAGGTGTCTATACACTGAGCAGTGAAAGACCAGCAGGTAAGTGCTGGAGAGGCAGAAGAGAATGCTCTTCTCCTCAGCATCCTGCTGAGGACTCGTTAAAACCTGCAGCTAAATCCAACAGACACAGGGCAGTTTAAACTAATGCACTGAACTTGTGAACTTGAGTGTCCAGAGAGCCATTGCTTTTTTTTGCATGTTGTTTCTGCTGTCCTTGCTGAGGAGACAGTAATTGCTAAGAGAGAGGGTGTCCAAGAATATAACAACTTAAGCTTCAGGTCTTTAATACCACAGAATAAGTCTGTGGCAACACTGCAGGAGATCAGATCCAACATTTAGAAACATTGGCAGACTTGTTTCTTCAGCTCATGAGATCATGACTAAATGTTTATATCCCTTTTGGGTATGTTTGTTGTTGTTTTAATTTTCATACTGGCTATGTAACTTAGCAAAGAACTCTTATGATTGCTTTCTCTTAAAACTCATTCAGTGTATTTGTTACGAATACAAATGTACAATGCAGAAAATAAGTGCTGTAGTAGACAGCAAAACCTATCTATCATTATTTATACACTCAGCAAAGCTATAAAAACATTTACTACATAATAGACCAAAGTTATTCCTTTTGTTCCACCATTTAGTTTTACTGACTTATACCAGGGCTAAATGTGAACCAATAAATCTGCGCAATACTTCCTCACCAGCTATGGTGTAATATGATTCTAAAATTATTCAGGTGTGCTTCAGTTGATGATACAGGACTTTGCTGTCTTTTACTGTGACTCTTTCATAACTGTCAGATCAGGCTTTATTTGGTTTAATGAAGTCAAGTGACGATAAGCTTTATGTTACTGGTTCCATTGTTGTTATATGTCTTTTTATGGTCACTGGCTTATTAATACAAGAGAAAATAAACCATGAAGCTATGAGAACAGCTCTACCAAAGATTAGATAAGAAAGAAAGAGGAGCCAAACCTTGAATTCAGACATCCTTCTCAACTCTATCGCATTTTACATCTGTGATCAGACTCGGGGAGTTTTGTAGCGCAGCTGTTGCCCAAATAAGCCTTAGTTCAGCACTGTATGTACTCCTGGATTATCCCAGGTATCTGCCACCAAGATGTGGTTAGTACATGCTGGCAAGAGTTTAGATAGAAGGATTGAGGAGTATGCGAGGATTAACATAACAGAGACCATAGAAAAGCTTGTGATGCCACTTTGTATCGTCTCTGTTTAGTGGAAAAATCAGACAGAGGATCTATGCCCATGTACTCCTGGCTGCAGTACATCCCATTGTTTTAGAGTTGGCTAAACAACAGTTATTTGCATCGAAGATGCTGTGATTGTTCTTTCTTCATTTCTTGCTGTGAAGAGGAGATCCCTGATTTTATATCTTTACCCCATGCAGGAAATCAAGGTTATCTTCCTTTTCCACATTAGAAAATGCTGCCAGTGTTCCTGATTCTTACAGACACCATCCTTGGCATACTCTTTTTGTCTGAATTCTTGCCTTTGGTCATTGACACTCCATGAAGCTGGAGTGGCATGTAGCAATAAAAATAAATAAAAATTAATAATAATTATTAAAAAAATCAATAAGAAAATAATACAAACATTTCCTGTGGGAAATTCTCCCTTTCACAGGTTTTTCAGTATTTCTGTGCAAGACAAGTATGTTTGGTAGTCTGTCAGGTACCAACTGAAATACCTAACTTAATTTTTCTAGGCACCCACCAGTTAGTTCCCTGAGGGTTATCTTATTGAAATGTTGTTATTCTGTGTATGGCACTTACCTTAAGTTAGGAGCATGCATTTTTTAACAGAGTATTCTATTCAGTGATGAGATCTCTTTCAGTGATGGTCTCCCCACTCACTTTTTGTGAAAGTTGTTTCAAAATAAACTTTGGATGAACTACCTGATATAACACAGAGCATAGTGCGAACAGTGTTATGTGAACACCAAGCCAAATACAGAGATGTGTTGGATTTGATAGTCCCAGATGTTACTTTAAACTTTCCAAAACACTGGACCTCAGAACCTATTAGGCAGTCCTTTTGAGCATGTGAAATTACAATGGGTTATTGAATCAAAGCCCAGATAGCCTGAAAAGCAGAAGCCAGCATAAATCTGACATGCCCACACCTTCAAACTATACTTCAAGGTATAACTTCACTGTAGATAACAAAATCTTACCAGGAAGAAATGGTGACCATTATGTCTTTTTTTTTTTTCCCATTGTCAATATGAACTTCTGGTGATAGCCACTTTATTGCTCTGCATGAAGCTATTTATACTGTTTAACTACTATGAAAGATTTCCATCCATTCAGTTACGTGGGCAGGTTTCATGTGGTAAAGTTTTATTCTAAAAGGGGAGTATTGTCAAGCTTCACTTTGGCTAAGTACATGAAAAGAAAATCTACAACCTATGTGAGTCTGCATTGTAAAATTCTGCTTTGATGCCTAGATACTTATTTCCACTAAGGCTATCAATGTAATAATTTAATTTTTTTTTCAGTATTCTTTAGCACATGCTTGCTGTGTAAATACAACTGTAAGTAGAGGATAAACTCTTGCTAGAGCTTCTGAAATTGTAAGTGTGAAATGGATTTGAAATCGGTGTCAAGATTAACTTACAGAGTGAAGAACTTTGCTGTCTTACAAAATCCCATATATACAGTTGTAAATCTTCAGTTCATAGTACATTCTCTTTTGGTGTCCTTGCCACTAAAATCATTTCATCATGCATACGGGCTACTATAAATACTACTTTGCTTTACTGGCATGCATTTTATGATGTTAAAACTAACATCAATTATTAATAAGAGACTGAAGTGAGATCAGTTTTCTGGTGGATATTGGAGAGAAAGGACTTACTGGAGAGAAAGGACTATTAGAATAATGGGAACAGTCATAAAGCCTTTAGTGCAAGAATGGTCTTTTTGTTTATAAATACTTCCCACAGTGGGATCTCCCATTTCATGACTGTAGTGCTTTGGCTTTCTCTCTTTAAAAAAATAGCAATTTATGAAAATAAAACAATCACTAAAGCTGAAGACTGAGAGTTCATGGAGAAAATGCATTCAGAGAACCTTAGCTAGTTAACACAATTCCATCTTGGTTTTCTTCTTCTTGTTTTACATTCTCTTTTGGACTGTATTGGGATGAAATAAGAGAAGGTGATGAAGTCCAGAAAGTTATTGCTGTATTTCTGAAATAGATACTTATGTGTCACTGTAGAATCTATTCAGAGACATGGATTATGGCAATCTGCAACACTGGCCAATGAATTGAGGGTTGGCAGAGTCTCTGATTTTTCTATAAATGTTGGCCAGATAACATAAAGTTAGCTTCTGTACATATCACTCTGTGTTATAAAACAGAATAAGCAATGGCAAAAATATTTCAAGAGTGAGCTATGCTACGGGTCATATTGATGACTCAACGACTTTGAACAGTGGTGAGGCTACACCGACTGCACTCCAGTTCCATTTTCTTCCCTGCGCTTTTCTAGAATGAGAATTAAAACCGTTTTTAAAGGGTATAGCAGACATGTCTAAAGGAAGATTTAACACTTCCTGAAGAAGCCCTAGTTTTACTGAGAAAGTAGAAAGAAGAAAGCACTTCAGAATAATAAAGCACATTTTAAAAATTTAATTTCACCTTAGAAGAAATATCACTGGTGGCAGTAATCAAAGAGTTTTACTAACACAGCATAAAACAATGTGAAAGGAGAGAGAATGAAAACATCCAAAGAGGGAAATAAACTTAAGATCCAATGTATCATTAGTCTTCTCAGTTCTTGAAAGAGTCTTGAAAGCACTATTTTCTTCAAGAATTATTAGGAAAATGTAATGAAACATGTGGCCTCATTAACCGCACTTCAGGCTTTTTCTTTTGATGTCAAAAACTGATAGCATTGTGTCAGAGGTGGCATCTATTACAGGGCTGTCCCCTTCAGTTCACGCCTCCTGGGGATCAAGGTTTATGTAATTCAACTTATTATCAGTACTAGAAGCAGAGATACAATTCAAAGAAACATACTGTTGTAATTGTGCCTTCCCAAACTTCAGGCATGCACTTAGTAAATCTTCTTGAGAACTATGCTTGTGATTATTTTTTTAGGTTCTGAATGAAGGGGGAATCAAAGATAGTAAAGAACCAAGAAGTGTATAAATGTATATACAAACATATGCTGAAATTCTTTAGATCAACCTCTGAATTTTGCCTATTGTACTTCTGCTCTAAGTGTTTGATTGGTCTCTTATATTTCTCTTTTACTGGTATATTCATGGATACATTACTGTCAAGCAGTTGTAGATGGGAGTCTGTAGTCATATGAATACTTAAGAATCAGCTAAAGCATAGAGCAACTAACTACAGGTCTCAGAATTAGTTTTTACAGTTACAAGGGAGGCAAAATGAGCAAAGGGGAAATTAAGCATGCCTCATCTGACCGACAAAGTACAAACAGACAAACTTGAAGAAAATCACTTTTTTCTAGTGGTTGAAACAGTTGAAACAGATGCAATAGCATTTAATGCAGGCTAGGAACGATTTCAATTAATTTAATTGTACAATCTAATAATTTGAAAGATTAAAATAGCTGGCACCTGTGAAGCAGAAGGGTGAAGTGACAGTGGTTATTCTTTCCAGAAGGGACAAACAGACAAGCATGTGTCACTTAGAGAACAGCATATGTTAATAACATCTGGATATGGGACAATTTGTACTGTGCTGTAAAGCACAACGTGCTCTTAGAGCTGTATACTCTTTCCCTGGTACTAGGTTAGTGCAAAAGTAATTGCAGTTTCAGCCCATGAACTGTAAATCATTATAACTAGTCTTAAACACATCTTTATTAATCAAAATAGGAACCTGTCAAGGTTTAAGGCAAGGCAGTAATAAACCGTGGCAGATGCTCACTGTTATCCCCTCCACTTTCCACCAACCCTTTCTTTTAGATCAGAAAGAAGATAAGAAAGGGAAGGGGAAAGGAAGAGAGACTTAGACTGCAAGTTGGAGCGTTTTAAAGGGTTTTACTAATTCTACTAATAAATAGAGAATATATATACAAAATATACAAAACCAATCTGAAGTGCTCGATGTGGAGTTGGCGTCACTCCAGCAGCAGGAGCTGGGTGTGCAGAGCTGGCGGCTCCAGCAGGTGCAGCTCAGGCCCCCAGGAGTCATGGGCAGGACTTCACAGCAAACCAGAACCTGGTTGCAGGGATGCAGGGCCTGAGGCCTGTAGGTCACAGGCAGAGAGACAGCGTCCTTTCTAGATGCTGGCCACGGTCAAAGACAGCTTGACCCTCGTGATCACCCTCTTATATAGGGGGTATAATGATTATGGGATGCAATAGTTCTGTTGGTCAGTTTTAGTCACCTGTTCCATCCACCCATCCTCAGACACGCCCCTCTCACAATGGAACGTGGGAAAACTTATCAGTTTTTCTTAGCTACCATAGTAACAAATCTAAACATGAGCTTCTTCAGCATTCCGTTGGTCTCTTATCAGCACCAAGTACAGCACCCAGGAAAAATATTCAGGCTAAAACTCAGAAAAGTACAGCCACCTAGAAGAACTTAGCTGAAAGAAAAATTACTAAGAAAGAACCGGTCTTGTTTTTAACAAAACCAGGACAGAACCACTACAATCAACACAGTTTTGCTGAAGAGAAATAAGTTTGTGTATTCCTGTAGCATAAAAATCCATGCTTAAGGATTCAATGAACTCTTGGAAAGCATTTTGTGCATCCTGCTGGTTGTGGATGAACTTTCCCTGCAAAAGGTTGTTGAGATGCTTGAAGAAGCGGTATTCAGCTGGTGAGAGGTCAGGTGAATATGGTGGATGAGGCAAAAAATTCGTCCACCTTTGGAAGCATTGGTTGTAAGACATGTGGTCAAACATCATTGTGGACGAGAACTGGGTCCTTTCAGTTGACTGATGCTTGCAGCAGGCGTTGCAGGTTTTGGTGCATCTCATTGACTTGCTAAGCGTATTTCCCAGATGTCATGGTTTCACCAGGATTTAAAAGCTGGGCACAGACCCCCAAACAGTGTCTGTGGCCTTTTTTGGTGCAAGTTTGGCTTTGGGAAAGGCTTTGGAGGTTTTTCTCAGTCCAGTCACTGAGCTGGTCATCACTGGTTATTGTATCAAATACACTTTTCATAACATAGCACAATTCAATCAAGAAATGGTTCGATGTTTTTGCGTAGAATAAGAGAAGGCAACACTTCAAAATGGACATTTTTTAGATATTTGGTCAGCTCACAAGGCACCCACTTATTGAGCTTCTTCACTTTTCCAGCTTGCTTCAAATGCTGAACAACTGTAGAATGGTCGAGGTTGAGTTCTTTGGCATCTTCTCGTGTAGCTGTAAGAGGATCAGCTTCAATGATTGCTCTCAATTGGTCATTGTTAACTTCTGATGACCGGCCACTACACTCCTCCTCTTCAAGGCTCTTATCTCCTTGTGAAACTTCTTGAACCACCACTGCACTGTACGTTCATTAGCAGTTCCTGGGTCAAATGCATTGTTGATCTTGCAAGTTGTCTCTGCTGTTTTATGACCCATTCTGAACTCAAATAAGAAAATCACTCTTATTTGCTTTTTGTGTAAAATCATTTCCATAGTCTAAAATAAATATAAAATAAACAACAAACAATAAGTCAATAGCAAAACAAAGTGAGAAAAGTGTATTAAAATTACATATAACCACATTGAGATAAGAATGTATTCCAATATTAAACGGCAAATTTCAACAATAAAAAAACTGCGATTACTTTTGCACTAACCTAATATTTCACAGCCTTTTTCTCTAAGCTGTATCCTAGGTCTTCTTAAGTCAGAACTGGAGCTCTGTGATGGTGGTGTAGTGCTGCTGTTCTCTATCAATTTGCCTCCCTTCTGATGTGTACAGATAGTTTACTTTTGCACACACATTTTCTTTGAAGGCAACTTAAAGAGTGAATGACAAGCACATTGTATCTGGAAACACTGATACATGATGAATGAGAGCACTGAGTTCTTTCTATCCCCATACTGTGTGAAGTATTTACAGGAGTCCATGTAACCTAAAGCGTCTTAAATTCATAGAAAATCTCATTCAGAAGCTGTAGTCTGTACAGCTTAATCCACATGAAATTGTTCACAAACTGCTCTGCCCCTTGCAGAGCAGTCTCCATATCTTATTTACATGAAGGGACTTCATATTTTTCATGGATTTTTCATGGTTTTCCTTGTTCTCCCATAAGGAAAAGCTTAATTTTGTAGCTGTGGACTGTTGTGTGAATCTTTCATTTTAAAAATGATTACTAGCTTTAAAAGACTAGTAAATTGTATTAAAACACAAATACACAAAAGCACAAATTGCAAAGAGCATGGAAAAATCTTCATACTGACTATAAACTAACTGTAACTATGAAGCACATCTACTTGACAGACACAACATCTGGCATTATCTGCTGGTGCTTCTAGTGGACCCTCCAGGTTTTGCTCTGGTGTAAACTGGATTGTGATTAGTATAAGGAGGCAAAAGCATATGCAGAGATCTGTTCCAAATTTATTTGACCTGGACCTGTAAACTAGTCATGATTAACAGAGAAAATCCTCTTTACCATTGAGCACATATTGCAAGTGAACAGTTAAGCAGAACATACATTTTTAGAAACCTTTTCTTTTGTCATCTTGGATTAGTGTAGGTTTTTATGTCTATTTGAACAGCTAAATCTGGGAAGGCCACTCAGCAAAAGCATATAACTTTTTGCACAATGTTTTGTGGGAGAGGTACTTTCACGTTAAAGTGATATGTTATCATTTTGTAAGAGAAGTTTTGTGATTACATTTGAATTTCTCAACCACTGTAACTCTTCAACTTTCTTAAAAGGTAAGATAAAGGAAAGATAATTTCACCCTTTAGCATAAGCATGATTTGGTCAACTGAGTTATGTCTAAATTAGATTTTTGGTTTGCGTCAGGAGGGCACTTTTGGTACAATCCTTCCAAATGTTCCTACACACTGTGCTTTGGTTTGCAATGTGGAGCTGCCTCAGAATAAGCGCGCTGCTTTCCTTTGGAAAGAAACTAAGGTGAAAGATTTGGTTCAGAGGCGTGGTGTGCATCATACATTCTAATTGTAAACAAGCACTCAGTCAGTGGAGTGAGATCAGGGCTAATCTGAATTGATTAGCTGCAAAATGGGAATAATACAGATGTGGACTCTCCAGTTACAAGCACTTTGCTCCATGGACCCACTCCTGATGGTGTACACAACTGGCTAAGGTAAGGATAGCCCTCACAATCTCAGGTGTGCAGGATGTGACCAGAGATTCCCCTGACTTCCTTCCAAAGAACAGAAAGTAATTTATGAGTCGTATGATGGTATATGCAGGGGGAAAGGGTAGAACATTAAAAGATGTGTATAACCTAAGGAGGAGAAAGGAAGATTTACAGTACAGACAGTTTGAGGTACAGTTCTAAAACACAAATACATGTGGTAGAAAGCTGCCTGTCCTGGTTTGACAGACATGAATCATTCCAAGCACTGGAGGCATCTGCAGACACCTAATCCTGGACAGTCAGTTCAGCAGAATTAAGAGCTAGTTATTAAGTTTAATCACCAATGTTTATAGAGCAGATTAGTGCTCTTGGGTACCACAGATGTAAATATGTGATATATCACCAGTGATGTACCAAGTGAGTACCTGATTTCTCGAGGTTCATTATGTAATTAGTTCATATTTTTTACTGTGTATATTTTACTGTAATATCTTCATATCAGCTGCAAAATCTGTAACTTAATTTTCACAGTTAAATTATCAGAGTGCAGAAATACTGTTGTGTTAATTAAGTGTAAGAAATGTACTCAGTGCACTTGCAAATATGCATATCATTTCATATGAGACTGCTTGCAAATGTATTCAAGAAGCTTATATCGCTAAGTGCGTAATAATGTTTTGGAAAACTTACGGATGATTTCACTATGTTCTTGTGTTTCTTTTTTGTAAACATATGTGGATGCATTATATATGTATGTTCTAAATTATTCATTCACATGAGGATAAATTACACAGAATCACAGAATGTTAGGGATTGGAAGGGACCTCAAAAGATCATCCAGCCCAATCCCCCTGCTGGAGCAGGAACACCTAGATGAGGTTACACAGGAAGGCGTCCAGGCAGGTCTTGAACGCCTCCAGAGTAGGAGACTCCACAACGTCCCCGGGCAGCCTGTTCCAGTGCTCTGTCACCCTCACTGAGAAGAAGTTTCTTCTCAAATTTAAGTGGAACCTCTTGTGTTCCAGCTTGATCCCATTATTCCTTGTCCTATCATTGGTTGTCATCGAGAAGAACCTGGCTCCATCCTCGTGACACTCACCCTTTATATATCTGTAAACATTAATGAGGTCACCCCTTGGTCTCCTCTTCTCCAAGCTAAAGAGACCCAACTCCCTCAGCCTTTCCTCATAAGGGAGATGCTCCACTCCCTTCATCATCTTTGTTGCCCTATGCTGGACTCTCTCCAGCAGTTCCCTGTCCTTCTTGAACTGAAGGGCCCAGAACTGGACACAATATTCCAGATGTAAGACTAATTACTCATAGATTTGTTGCCATGGTTCTTCTTTGGTCCAGTAGTTTGCTCAGCTCCTCCTCCCACCCATTCTGGTGAGGGGTAATAAGTCATCTCATGGTCTCCTACACAGTCCACCATGCAGGTGCATCAGTAAAGGGGAGTCTTGGGCATCTTCTCTACCCTTTTTCTTTTGGCATAGACCAAGCCAGAACAAAACAAAAGTTTCTCCTTGCAACCTCTTACAGATAAAGAGGTTTTATTCATCCTCATGGGCAACTTTGTTGTTACACAATCCAGTCCAGTTACCTAAAAACCTCCAGAATCTGTGCTCCCATCCTAGTGCTGCAGTGCAGGTGTAAAATATGGACAGTACATGGCCTGCGCCCATCTCTTTCTTTTTGGAGCGGGAAAAGGGTGTGGCAGGACAGAAGCGTAGCCTGTTATGAAGTAGTCTCTGACAAATTCCCTTGGACTTGACCTCCAAGATGATTGTAATCATGTAGCTTATTTACCCTGAGTTAATAGAGTCAGTGTTCAACATTCATTGTATTTGATTAATGAATGTTTTGCTGCTCCTTTGCTGAAGAAAAGGACAGATGTGTTTGTGGTCCACTGCTTCCACTTAGACAAACACAAAATCGAGTTTCAAATTTTACTCAAGGACATACCGCATCAAGGGGACAATATGTAGCCTTCAGTCTGAAATCAACTGTCAGAAGCAGAAAGTACTATGATTTTTTAATCATATGTGAGACAGTAGCTGTCCTTGAGCAACTGACTTTCCATATCATTGAATAGTGCGCCATGTTCAGAGTCAGTAGGAAGAAGCAACAGCCCTGGAAACCCAAGGCTGGATCAGCCATTGTATTCTTCATATTCATCAGCATAACATCCCACCTCCTCTGCTTCAGGTTCCCTTTCAGGTACTCAATGCCCACAGCAGATGCCATCTAATCTGAATGACAGCTACCATCTCATGTTCAGTTTGATGTGCAGTACTGACTCTCAGACACTGCATGTAATTTACTGCCATTTGCAGTAGCTCAGGTCCTGTGTACCAAATACGCAAGTGTATTAGTTTATTCTTCCCTTTATCTGCTCTATTTACTGATTTATTATTATTATTTTCCACTGACTTCTGCACAGTGTCTACTTTAAGGATAAGGTAACCATATGATTCTATTATTTAAGTCTTTAAAACCAAGACTACTTTGTATTAGCCAGTTTCAATTAGGTGCCACCTGCCTTTCATTTTTTAACTAGTTGTTGTTGCTATTAGTACGTTGCTTATTTTTGATTTAGAGGCAGGAGACAGCTCAATCACTGCCTGTAAATCTATCCACTTGCCAGAAGCACAGAACTGGTCTTGTGACACTCAGGTTCTTTTGCCCATTCAGGACAAAATCAGAGCAAAAATGGCACAGTTGCTTACCATGAGATTGACTTAAAAGAAGGAAACTTGATTTGAAACAGTAACACGTGGTTTTGTTTGTGAAAGAACAACAGCGTGATGAAGTATTTTAATAAATATGAAGCACATCTCAAAAGCAAAATCTCTTTTTTATCAGATATCCTATGTGTAGAAGCTTAGCATTGTAGTGTAGAAGCTTAGTATTGTAATAAAATAAGTAGAGATATGCGGTGATTCACGTTGTTGGTAGAGAAATGTCCCCGTTGACCATACTCTAAAATCGTATACCAATGCTCTCATATTTGTAGCTCATCTATTAAATACAGATTGTCACTAAAGTAGCAGCTTCTGCACTTTTGTTTAATTTCTTAACTCTAATGCAATCTCCTTGAACAGAAGCTCTAATTTTATTTACAAGAAAGTAGGCAGTATCCACGATAGTGCCGACACTGCTGACTCTTTAGCTGATGGGGCACTTAACGAAACATTTTTACATAATGTTTTCCAGGATAGGGGTTGCAGGGGTAGATGTGCTGTGCTAGGAAATGTATACATCCCTGCTGCTGAAAAGATTTAACTGGAAGTGAAATTGCTTGGCATTTTTCAGGTATTGCTACTAAGGAAAACTTGAAAAATAGTGGAAGGATAACTTTGTACAGGCTTGTGCTGGATGGAGTGACTTTATTTCTCTGCATAGATAGCTTCCTATAACAGTTTGTCTGGATAGTCAGGGCCCTACCATGGTGTTCATTTCTCATGTGCACCTGGAGACATGGACAGTTTATCCATGTCCAGTATTTTCTGGTCAAGAGAATGGGCAATTAAATTACCTAAACTGTTCCTATCAGTAGCAGTTTTTGTCACAGATTTTGACTGATAAAGGCTCCTCCTACTGTTTGCTCTTATCTCAGCAGAAAATTATGCATGTGCTCATGTAAGGCTTATGTGTCTTACAGCTTCCTTCATAGAGATGAAACCATCACTAGGTTTCCCATTGTAGTATTTGGCTGTTGAAATGAAGAACAAACTACAAAGCTTTGTCCTGGTATACAAATGTTTTTTTTTCCTTTCAAAAAGAAAGAATATATTAAATATTTTCCTAGAAAAAAAAAAAGTATTACTTACATTCTAGATGTGGCCAAGGGTTTTCACATCACTTTATGGCAAAAGTGCTTAAACAATCTTAAATCTATTTCAATACAGTTGGGAACATGGGATAGACACATAACTCTACTCTACAAATCATTCTGGGTATAAATAATTGACAGTTCAGGACTGCACTAAATGTTTCAAATAATTGCAACGGCTGCTAAAGAATGATAATGAATTGATTTAAGTATCATATTTTTGCTTTATGTGTACTTTAAAAGATCCTTATCATAAGGGAACCAGGTAGGGGACTTTCTGATTCCATTGTTATTTTTAAAAAAGCTGACTATAACTAACACATCCAAGAAACATTTTTAGTGTATTACTGCATTACATATCAAGAATCACTCACCAGCAGAAGAATCAGCAAAAAATGCAAAACATTGTAGACAGGTTTATTTTCATCAAGAATCAGAATGTGTCAAGCATATTTACTGCTGCATTTTCCCATATAGTATCAGAATAGTTTTTAAGGAGATCAGATTTTCAGATAAATTCAGACAATCAAGTTATCAGAGTTAGTTATGCTGAAGTTACTGTTTCTGGTGTTAATTATTAAAAATGGTTTAAATGATTTTTTGATAAATACAGGCAAAGGAAGCAGACATACAGATACGCAAATACTTTGGAATCTTCCAGTGATCAGAATCTGAATGAAATTGAAGATATCTGAAAGAATGGGAAAAGATAAAAAATGACAGAATTATTCATGGCAAGATGGGGGGAAAATGTTCTTGCCCAGTCTCTGAATACTGAAATTGTATGTGTGAGTTCTCTGTGCTTGGTGCAATTATTTTGCATCTTACTTATCCAAGACATGCAATTGTGACTTTGTATTTTGGATAAAAATTTGGAAGAATACAAAGAAAGTGAAAATACTTTTTAGACTTTATTCAGCAATAATTTTGCAAATGCCTGTTTTTGCCCTCTAAAGTACACGGAAAATAATGAGGAGAAATTAAATCCTATTAAGTGTCAATAAAAAATGATAGAGCACTGAAATTCCTATTTTTAGATTATTCAGAAAAACGTAAGTTTTGTAAGGGTTTTTTAAGACAAAAATAAGAAAATTTTTTGAAGCAGAAACTTAACACAAAACCAAAATCACCACTCTGCATGCGTGAATTTGTGTGAATTTCTTTATTTTATTTTAAAGGCAACATTTTCTAGGTATTGCATTGCTGAGCAGCAACCTGACCTGCATTTTCTATACATTGCCAAAGTAAAATCCTTTCTGGAAATCCAGGAAATGTATAAACCACCATTTTCTGGAATGTGTAACTGACCGGTCTAATACGTGGCATTCCTATTTCAGGCTGCTTCCCTATTAACAGCTTCATGCAATATAGCCAGCTGTGATGGGTTCTTTATTCAGTTCTGCTTTTTTCTCATTTTTAGTGGTGAATCCCAACATAAAGGGAGGTGTATGGATAAGAGAGACCAATAGTGCATGAAGTAATATGCTGGTAAATCTGGTAAACCACTTTCTGTGCTAAATATGGCTACACCTGGATGAAAACATTCATTTTTATGGGTTCCTGGGGAATGCCAATATGTATGGCAGCTGAGAAGTGCCTGTTCTTGGATACAAGTGCTACTGCAGTCATTGTTTTCTGATTCTGGTCTGAATCTTCTGGCAGTAATCTTACTTCACCAGAATACCACATTCTGAAAGTTCATAACAGGGTTCCCAGCTGCTTTTAGCGCTTCTAAGCACTACCACTGTACCTCCAAACCTGGCCTTCACCCAGCACCTGTGATCACAGCCTGTGGAATACCAGAACAACCTGGACTGAAGGATAGATTAATCTCAATCTCTAATCACCTACTGCATTGCCACAGCAGTATATGCTGCAAATGTCATGTATCTCTTGCTGGAACTGCAGAATTACTTGGGTGTACTTGTGAAGGCACACTTGTCTTTAAGCAGTAATACCCAGAAGCAGTGCTGAGTCAAAGACAATTATGGTATTCTGGTTCCATATATCCTGCCCTGGGAATAATAGGATCAGAATCAAGCTAATTTCCCTGATATGGCAGACAAGACATTTTATGATCTCTGAGCATCGCTTTTGTCACTAATGTGGCTAATACGCTGTATTCGTTCCTACATTCAGGGGAGCATCCTGCTGCAGTAGAATTCCTTAAAGGTTTCCTGAGAATCTTTGCTGATACATTAGTGCTTGATACACATTTTGCACTGTCCCATACGCAGCATCCATCACAACCTCACCAGAAAGAGAAAGGAACGTAACTTTGCTGGCTGCAGGAAAATCCTGTGCAGGATGATCTCCATATTTACATTTCCTATAGTGTAGTTGGGCTGTTTGGTGTTCCTGAAGCTGATATGCAAATCAGGTCCTGTGATGCAAAAAAAATTCCTAAAAGAAGCTGCTAAAGTATATTTTTATTATGGTTAGTGTTTTACTTGACGGGATCTTGACTTTGAACCTAAGGGCATCCCATGTTGAAGCAGAGGTTAATTGTCAGACTACCACATCAGCATGTATCACAGAAATCACTGCACAAACTGATTGAGATGGGCACTGCACGGCTCCAGACCCAGAGTATGTTCACAAAGTGCCTGACAGATATGTGTGCAGGGTGGAAACAGGTCAGGCATCTTTAAAATATTTTGATAGCTCTGTGGCCTGGAGAAGCTTGTTGATGCATCTTAGTCCCAGTTTATTTTTCTTTAACTGAATTACAGGATATGAGAATATTCTGGGTTTTGACCTCCTTTTCAGTCTCATGGAGGACAAAATATCCTAGCAGGTGTTACCAGCATGACCTTAGTGTTTGGGCATGATATGGGCAATTAGAGTAAGTAAACTATAAAATATTCATAGCGCATGGTACTGTTGTGATTTTCTTGGCAGATTGATTGCTTCAGTCAGGCTGAGGGGACTGCCTGCCAAGGATTTATATCGGCTAGTGAAAACACTCCTAATAAAAAGTCCTTCTGGTAAAAATTACAAAACCTGGAGGTCTGCAGTAGTTTAACCCCATTTAGCAATCAAAACCACTATGGCTGCTTGCTCTGTCCCCACCCCCCACACCCAAGTAGAGGAGACAATCAGTAGGGGAAGGAGAAATGCATGGACTGAGATTAAAACAGTTTAATGAAATTAAAAAATAACACTCATATACTAATACAGCTAATAGTACTGGTATATATAAATAAAAACAAAATATAAAAATGTTATACTCAACACAATTCCTCACAAGCTCCATCTGCACCAAACAGCCAGTTGCAGGAAGAGAACGCCCTGGTCCTAAACAGCCAATCCCGAGAAGAGAGAGCAAAATGGCCAGAAAGACAGAAGCAGCACAGGGGATTACTGCAGAATGGCCAAAGGCCAAACTAAAGGAACTGCCAAACAGAAACTCAATTGGAACAGAGTAGAACTGGGATGGGTCTTCCCAATGGAAAATCCAACTCTTCCATACCATTAATGTCATTCTTTGTATTTAATAATATTCTCATTTATCAGCCTGGATGTCAGTCAAGGTTTGTCCCATCTATGCCCTGCTTCCCAGTGGCCTCGCACCTGCACAGAGTGAGCCCAGAAAGACCTTGGTCTCCCAGACAACAGCTAAGATACCAGAAAGTTCTGACATTCTCTTTGTTCCAACTCAAAACCACTGCAAAATTGTTTGAAGAAAAACATTAATTCTATCCTAGGATGCTATCTTATTATTCTCAAACTAAATCAAAACAACAACCGTACTAACTATGGAAAAGAGTTTTTAACTGCATGAAGAAAATTAATTATATTTCAGTCAAACCAGCACAAAGTCAAAGGATAGAAAACAACAAATGAAATAAAAATGACTCTGTTGTGACTCTATCCTAGGTGAGAGCAGCTAGTTCAACATGCTAAAATACCTAGCAGATGGTTGGTTTCTTTCCCCTGAGCAACACCACCTTAAGAATGGAGCCTGCCTCCATGGATAATCTTGGCTCTTGACTTTGTTTGAGATGAGGCCACATGTTTTGCTGTGTAGAATCTCTTTTGAAGACTTTGACTCAAAGACCTGTCAGCATTGTGTTGTCTGGCTGAGAAATATTAAGAGCTCTGAAGAAGTCTCAGGCTCCAAGGTGTCTCTTTTCAAGGGTCTCGTAAAGTCTCTGTGCTGTCCCCAGCTCAACTCACAGGCTGGGAGAGGTATTGTCTCTTCCTGTGGATGGATGAAGATCTTTGGTTAGATGTTTCCACTGAAGTTTGAATGTTTCTTCCTTTTCCCGAGGGCTTTTATACTGGGAAAGTTGGCAAACAGGACTTTATCTGCTGACTGAAGTTCACAGAAGTAAGAAGCCACAGCTTCAGTTTTGCAGATAGGCTTGTGCTTACATTAGATGCAAGAGAAAGGTATGCTTAAATAACAGAATGGCAGTCACAGAAGTGACAAAAGCCAGCCAGGTGTATGACACAAAGGAAGAACTAGCAAGTAAGCTATTAGGTACTGCTGTAAAAATACAAAACAAGGGCACTGCTGAAGCATTGAAGGACAGAAAGTTACTTTACATGTCTTTCTCTGCCAATATTTGTTACAGTCTTGGTGGTACTGAGGAGTAGTAGTTGAGGAATATTTAAATTATCTTTAAAATCACTTATGAAATGATATAAATTGAAAAACATTTGCCTGTGAAGATGGAATACCTTATTTGAATGCAGTCATGTCTCTAGAGTAAATACCCAGCTAGGAAGTTGTTTGAAATGTGTATCATTTCTCTCAATAGCTACTGAAGTCTGACAGTTAAAAACAAGTTTACAAGCAGATTAAGGGCACTGCTTCGTAAATTAGATTTAAAATGGATGCAAAAAGGACAGAAGAGAGCCTCCCTTGTTGAATTTTCATGTTCAACTTAATCCAAGACAGGCCAAGTTTCCACATCTGTTCAGATCAAAGAGACATTCATAAGCTTCTTTTTGTAATGACTAGATACCCAGGATATTTCATGTGCAAGGTCAGAAGCTAATTTCCTTCTTTCTGAAATACTGAGGAGCTGTGTCTGTGCTTGGGACAACATGGGGACCACAGCTTGCTTTAATCCAGCTAGTGATTTAGCTTTTCATTTCCTTGTTCTCTATTTTCTTTTGTATGGTTTCAAAAATTAAGTAACCACAGTTGTATTTTATATCCTTTCAAAAACTGACACAGTTCTGTGTGATGGTAGAAAATCTAGGAGGAAAAGAAATACAGCCAAAGCTAATCACTGAAGTCTGACAGTTTTTCCTGTTGTCACTGTTTCAGTTGAGCACAAGGGCTTTTTGTTTGTCTTGGGAGATTTATTTTCGTTTTGGATCAAAATATTTTTACTTGGAAAGCTCTAAGCTATTGATGTAAAAGTCCCTTATACCAACACAGTGTGTTCTCCGTCTCATTCAGGTGCAATGCTGCTAGTTTAGGCAATTTCATATTGATATACTCTGGGCTACTGATTGAGCTACTTTAATAGATGCAACCATCAATTATGTGCACAAACACCTTACATACTGATCTTAGATATTCAGAACTGAGCTTTGGTCAGCCATGCATGTGCAGATCTGATGTAGCTCCAGTCAACCCAAGAGAAATGTTTCCACTTGCATCTTGCTTTGCTGGGAGTAGAATTTGAGCTATGAAAAGCTGGTTGACCTTTAGGTGATGATCCATGTTTATCTCACTTGCGTGAGGTTACCTTTCAACTCTGGTTTACCATTTATGTCCTCACTCACAAGACTGAAAACTGGAGAAATTACAATTTTACTCCAGTTCTGTCTTGCCATTTTTAGCTGTGGATCTACTACACTGGCAAAGACCTTATTGTTGGCCACTTTGTGGTTTAATTCTTCTGGTTAGTGTTCAGTCAGGTAGTGGAATGGTTTTATCAGTGTTAGTACCTTGTTTTGGAGGAGAAAAGTGTATTTTGGTTGATGAAGTCTACAAAAACATCTGCTACCTTTTGGGACTCATGTGGTAACCAATTTCACAGATTTCTATCCCCAGTGCAGAGCACATACTGTGCAAATTGCAGCTGAACAGCCAGATCAGATCATATGACAACCTCAATAAATTTTGAAGTTCTTCATGCGCAGTCAGTACAGCTGAGAAAACCCCCTGTTGATGACTCTGCACTAAAACACACATAATCAATACACCGTGTAGCAAGAATCTGGTGCTACAGCCATTGCCCACAAGTGCACCTGTTACATCTCTTAATTTGAATATCCTCTTGCTGAGGGACCATAAACACAGGTGAAGTGGTTCTGGAGATGTCAGATCTCATCTCACTTGTACTCAGTATCCTTTGGTATCAGCTATTGCTCCTTTGGAAGGCTCAAATTTCTCCCCATTTGTTAAGGAAACTGGTTTTAGTTCCTTATTTCTGGACATGAAACTAGATTACCTTAATCTGGTAATTGCAGACAAAAGCTAGTTAATATTCAGTGCCTCCTTACCTGGTTGTTCATTGTCCCCTTAAAAACTCCCCCTTCTCATGAGTTATTGCTCATGAAGGAAGATAACTCTTGCAATTTGGGTCAGTAGAAACTAAGAGCATGAAACTCTGGGGCAAATAATTTTCCAGCATCATTTTCTGGTCTGGAAGAAGGAAGGGCTCTAGTGCTCTGCTCTAAGCCTTTGGTTTTTCAAATATATTTACCAGTTGAAACACAAGATGGATTTCTGTGCTAGGTTTTTTAGACTGTTTTTTTCTTCTTTTTGTGAGACAAATACTTCCGTGTCGTATTTCACATGTTCCATAAGAATTGCTACTGGTTTGGTGGGAGAATCTCATTATCATTTCAGAGTGCTTTCACAAAGTGTCTTATGTTACTTATTGATCTGCAGGTGACTGTTGTAATTCGGAAACATGGCAAAGTGGCAAAAGGTTCAGTTGCTTTACATCTGTTCTTGCAGGGCTACAATTTGTGTTTCATTTTGGGGGCAGGAGCTCTCAATGTTCTTTTCAGGAAGAACTTGCTAAAATGGAAATTTAACAAGCCAGTAGAGTAAAAATCAATTAACACGTAATTTTTTTTCTTTTACAAAACTGATTACAAGAGACTAGTACAATCAACAAATCAAATTTGCAGTTGGAGTCACATTGATTTTGCTTAGTTGATTAAATTGATCTTTTAATGAATTAGTATCTGTGTGAAATTAAGTCAACAGCATCCAGTTATAGGTGGAAGGTAGACTCAAATTATGAAGTTATGTAGCACAGCCATAAAAAGTTCAAGGGATATAACTAGCTCTCCAGCCCTTTAAGGCACAGGTTTTCTTCAGCAGGTGGGAGTCACAATACCAAAAATAAATGTTTACAAGTGTGAATATTTATGTAACCAGGCTTCTCAGTTAACACGTTTTCAGTTCATAGAGAATAATAACTACTTGTTGAATGTAAATAATTCCATTCTAAATTGAGTTTAAAAATGGTCACATATATCATACCTTACAAGTTTTTAATTATTTTCATTGACTCTAAGAAAAGTGTAGGATACTAGCTTGACTGTAGACATCTGCATTGTAGATATTTAATATTAAGTGGGAATTATATTATCAAAATGGCTCAATGTCTTTTTTTCCAAAAGATTATTTTCACAAAAACATATTCTTGCTGTCTCCAATGAAGCATGCTTATTGAAGGTAACACTTGCTAAAACGTAGACTGAATTGCTAGCACTTCTAATGCCCACAGATGTGCAGTCACACCTTGTGATGTGTTACAGCAAGATCAGTAATAAGAAGGCAGAATACTCCAGTGCCATAAAATACAGAAGAAAAGAAAATTATATTTAGAGAAAAAAGAATAAGCTCCTCTGCTTGCATAGAATTGTGCTCTTCAGAAGTAGTAACGCAGATGAGGGGTCTCCAAGTGTGTCTCTGGTTTGCAAATCAAACTCACGGTTTTCTTATTGCATAGACATAAATTACCAAAGTATTGACTATTTTTGGTCATAGAGGTTTAGAAGAAATGCACCATCTTCAAACATATCTGGACATTTATATTTGCAATCTCATTTTTCCTCCTCAAAGAGGAGCAAATCTGAATATAAATCAAATTATCTGGTAAAGTGGCCCAATTTGGGATAAGAGCTATGAATGTAACTTTTAGTTAAAGAATTTATTTCACTTTCTTTTATCTGTAAACTATATATCATATGCTGTTTCTTAAAAATTAAATAAATGCATTCCAGCAACCATAATAATCAAAGAAGTAAGAAAAGATAGTCTTATTACTTGTAATTTGCAAGTACTACTACATCCTGCATGGATTAGGAGAGTGAGAGTGTCAATGATTCCAGTTTCTTTGATTTTCTCTGGTTTTGGTGTAACCAGTAACTCTTCCACCATTTTGGTCATTTAAAAGTTACCTTTTTCATTTATCTTTGTTTCATAAATGGGAGACCCTGATAGTTTCCTTATAACTTATTGAGAAGCAGAGACCACATCAAGAAGACAACCTCGGTAGTGCCAGCACCCTGGGAGAAGTTGCACCTCCTTAGTGAGTCGGTTTGGTGCCTGAGGTCCTCCAAAAAAAACATGCTGTCCTAGTTTCCTTGCTCGTGGAGCTGTGTGTTTAAGTTATTCCCCTTTGAGCTGAGTCCTCGTCTATGTGTCAGGGTTTCACTAGAGCCACCCAGCAGAACATGAGGTGCAGAGCGGGGCGTCTCTGATTAATACCTTCCCCATTGCAGCAGGAGTCCTGGTGTACAGCAGTGATCCTGCCAGAAAAAGAAATGTTTTGTTGATTTCTTTTGACTTTATGTATTGACTGTCAGCTGTCTTGGCAGAAGGCTGCTTCACCAGTTCAGCTGTGCTTCCACGAGGGAAGGCTTACAAGCTATATCAGTATTTTGTCAAATCTTGAATTATTGGAATAAATGTATGTAAATCTTCACATACATTTAAAAGCTCAAGAGTAAATATTCATCACTTCTAGGATTAAGGAATTTAATCATGTTTTATAAGAGATATACTCCTGAACTCCAGCTCTTTCTTATCTGGTACAACAACTTTGTAAATGATTCTGAATAGAAGGCTCTTATTCATTTTGTTAGTGCACTCTCTCTGATACAACCATTCTTTGTGGAGGATGCTTGCATTTTCTTGACTGTCATTCAGCTGGTCAACAGATAACGTTCTTATCCTAGCATTCTCCAAAATTTTCCAAATAGAACTTATCTTTATCTAAATTGGATGCTCCAAGTACTTCTCTGAAAGCTTTTCTTCATGCAGCTGAGAGCTAGTGGCAACACCTTCTTGCTGAAGCATTTTTTCCTCAGGAAAAATAAGTAATCTGGAGGAAAAAATGTGAAAAATAATACAGCATCTGAATCCTTCAGAACTCAAGTATAATTTAATTCACATAGACAAGCTTCATTAAAAGAACATTAATATTGTAACCTAACACAGTGAAAGTAAGGAAACAAGGAAAATATTAGATACCAAACAAGTATGCACAACAGGTAATGTTAAGCAGGTTTTCCACCATTCCTGGCCATTGGAAATTTATCCATTAATAGTTTGGGGCTTACTGTTGAATCATTTGATTTATGGTTTGTGTGGGAATGCTGCATTTTTAATTTGTTTTACAAGTTTCACCTCAAATATTAGATGATTGGGACCAAAACAGACTTCCAACAAAGAAACTGGATCTGCCTGCTTCACTAGCACTGTGACACTGCTTTGAGTTTGCAGAATGTTCCCCTCTCATGTTCTCTTTCCTGTTGTGAGGCAGAGTTCCCATTACACCACTGTTGAATCATGTTACAAGGAACTGGAGCAGTTTCTACTGTGAATTAAAGATTCAAATCTGGTAGGATTTCTGAGAATGACAAAAGATTTCCTTCTGAATTAAAGGAAAACATCCTCTCATGTTTCTTATTTTTAAAAAAAGTAGGGCAATCAAATATTGATATATTGAAAGCTAATATACATGCTCTATATGTACTCTACTCACTTTCATTTAAAAAAATGTAAACCCATAACAGTAAAGCCCCAAAACCAATAAAATATTGACTTCAAGTGGAGAAAGTGTATTTTCTGAAGAAATATTTGCATGTCCTGTGTAAGGCAGAGTTCTGTTTGATTGGTTGTTTTTTTCCCCTCTTTTACCATTGTAGATGAACAGTGCTGTACAGTGCATCATGGGACTCTTGATATTTACACTACAGTATTGCAGATGCAAATTTGCCATTCACATTAATAGTAAGGCAGCTGCGGGTGATGCATGTTGAGGTTTTTGATCATTAGCAAGGTCGCTTTATGGTATACTTGCATACACACAGGGAGCAAGCACAGGACACAGGGAAGTCTTACAGCTCTGCTGGGGTCAGCTCTGCCATCTGGCCTTCCCCTCCATGGCAGTACGGAGCACATGCTTCTCCCACTGGTACCCACACCCAGGCAGAGCTCTGGGCAACACCCAGATCAGCAGGTGCACACAGCCACACCATCAAAGCAGTCTGTGAAGGAAGTGTGCTTTTTGTGGGGGGTTTTGTTTGGGTTTTTGGGGCTTTGTTTTGTTTTGGGTGGGGTTTTTTTGTTGTTTGGTTGGGGTTTTTTTTAATTTGGTTTGTGGTTTTTTTTGTTTGTTTTTATGAATTTTCTATTTCTATTGCTTTAAAAGGCTCAGGGTTAAGACCATCAGCAATGTAAAGCAGGACTTCCAAACTAAAATCACAGGCTGCAGTTAAATTCTAGGGATCCAGGATAACCATTAGCATTGCATTGAAATAGAAGAATTTTCACCTTGAAAGTTCATATGAGGAATTAAGAAACTGAACTGAACATGTGTTAGACTGTACAAGTCTAGCCTTTGTATGCATTACTGTATGCTCTCCCTTTACAGTCTTTTCTACTTGGTATTGCTATGTAAGGCTGAATGGAAGCCTTACAGAGAAAATCTCCTAATTAAATGTTTGTTTCTCTCTACCAATGTATCATTCTATTCCCTTACATTATATCTCTACAGCGCAATATCTACAAGTGGCTTTTTTTTATTTTGGATTATTAAATTTTAAGAAAAATTGAAACAGGTCTTTGTGGAATGAAAAAATTCCTTCAAAGAAAAAAAGAATCCATGCTCTTTTTTTCTGCCTTTCTAATGGAAAAAAAAAAAAAAATATATTTGAGAATATTTTGAGCTGGTCAGGAAGACTGCAAATTGTGTTCACAGAACAAATAGCGTTAGCAGAGGATGGCTGTAATGTACTCTTCTGTGTTTACAACCCGGACTGCAGAGCCAGCTGTCACTTGGGAAATTTCTACCTGTTGTTCCATTAACAAGCAAGAAAATAAGAGATCATTGCAAGGAGAGGAAGAATTCAGAAAAGGTTATGAGTAAGACTTCCAATTAACTCAGCTAGTACAGGTATTATTGAAATTTGGAACCTTTTGATAGTCTTCCCTATTATTGGATTCACACATAGCACATCAATATCCAGGCTTCTTGACAGTGTATTGTCAGATACATTTTTGCTGGGTAGTAACTAGCTTACTCTCTATTATGAGGTGTCCTGATAGAACACTATTCATGAGACCTTGACTTTAACAAGCTTGTTGTATGCTATGTTTGTATACATACATGGAGCTTGCCTCTCTTGGCACAAGAATTTATACGTGGGCTCTTTATTGCTTATTATCTAGTAATCGTGGTTTACAAACAATTAGTTTGAGTGTACTAGTTGTAATATCTCCATTGTAAATAATTAAAAATCAACAACTAGCTTTTAAATTTGCATATTTGTGTAACCTGATGGGGAAAGAATATGTCACATGTTCGTGCTGTTTCTTAAGCACTGAGGACGTATCTTCCTATTTTCTGTGTAGCTTAACTAACGTATGCAATGTCACCTAATCACACATTTTCATCCCTACACTCAAATTCATACTTAACCTCTCATTTTTCCTTCTCTGGAAATTTGTCTATCCTCTGCTTACATTATTGATGCTGTTCCTTAACAGGTTTTCCTGGTTTCTCTTCCTGGGCAGAGCTGAGCAGAGACCTCTCAGAAAAATCTCTTAATGAAATGCTTATTTCTCTGTACATGTCTATCCTTTTTTATCCTTTTGTTATGCCTTTGCCGCATAGTATCTCCGAGTTAAATCTATTCACTTGCTTTGGCTCTGGTGTTCCTTGGACTCTTCCAGGAGGATTCCTCCATGAGCTAGTTCACTTTAATACCAGGAAAAAACATTCTGGATAGTTTCAGGATATGATTTGATGCAAACTGACCAGTTTGCTGCTGCTTAGATGCAGATCTTCAGCTCCTGTCTCCCAAAGCTTACCTCTTAATGCCTAGCTCACGCCACCTATCTTGTGCCAACCCGAGTGTCATCCACAGCAAACCACTTCAGTTCATTGAAATGGCACAAAACTAACTTGGTAAAACCTGCTCAGATAGACCTTGCAACCTCACCTTTGCACAGCTCCCTGCATGCAACCCTCTGTGAACAACACATCAGAAAAGGGCTTCTGACTTTTAGAGTTGTCTTTTTCCAGCCCTGCTGTGATGCTATGAGGCTATGTTGTACACACAATAATTGAAAAAAAAAAAAAATAGAAAAATATGGCAAAACAGGAAGTCATAAGCTCATCTGGAAGAAAAAAATCCGTGACCGTCAAACCATCTAGTGTAAAAATATTCTGAATTCATCTTGCATTTTCACAAATGTAGCTCAGAATAACAGAGAAACTGTCTCAGCATTTGTTATTGTGCCCTGAACTTTTGAAAATAAGCTTGATCCTTAAGGCTTAAGATATTGCATCCCACTGCTTTAAGGAGTTTAGAAATATATAAACATACACCTCCACAGCTGTAAAACATTAAACCTCTAAAGCTCTTAATGCTACTGCCTTGAATCAATGTTTCCTTTCCTAAGCTCTGTAGTAACTGGTATATTTTTTTACTAACCTGGAGTGATGCAGATTGCTCACAAAGTACCAGCTGCTTTTATGTCTCTCTTGATAAGCCTATCCTATTAGTATGTGAGAAAACATAGTGATTTAGCAGTAAACTTTTTTAAAAAAGGTCACATTAATAAACAGCAATATCAAAAAATAAACACAATATGTTGAAAAGTGGATTGCACTTCATAACAGGGAAATCTTTTAGATCTGCAGCTGTCTAAACGCTTTGGACAACATCCATAGCATGGGCTAGTGCTGGGTTTGTGTTCATTTCACACAGTTATACCCATCTCTGTGAGTTTACCTGGGGTGTAAACCTGCACCATGAACCTCTCATGAGCCCTATAGCAACGCACCATTCCCTGTCCTTTTGGAAAGACCCCAGAGACTGAGATGAGGCATCAACTCACAGCACCTTTCTGCTTGTTGCTCTGGTCATCACATCAAACAGGAGAAAAGAATCTTGCTCTCACAGTTAACTTTAAGGGGATATTGAATCATACTGTAATCATTCAAGAGCATATGTATGCCTAAATGAGAAATAATGTATTTCTAACATACTTTTAGATTCTCCTCCCAGGGCAACAAATTATAAAACTTAATCAAAAGTACATGAAGAAAGTGGTCAGCTATCTCAAAAAAAATCCATTTTCTGTGTTAAGGTAACAGTATTAGTCTGACTCTTGGCTGGCAATTATTTTTCCAGGCTTGACACAAAAGAGGAATGGACATTTCTGCAATCTGAATCTCAGTATTTTCAGGATATGATAAGCAGATGATAAAAGTTAATCTGAATAAGCAAAGGGTAGATTTTGGCATAGATCTGGGTTAATGTAAGGACCATCAGGTTGCTGTAACATTTCCTTTAGTCTGCCAAAAAGTTGACTACCTTATGCTGATATGATTTAAAGGATATACTTTTTTCTTTGTGAAAGTTGGGCCTGTAGGCTATTGGTGAAGGTGAAGGCGTATACAAAGGAGTTTTAGGTTAAAGGCTGAAACACTTATAAATGTTTCTATTTTTTAATGAAAATCACACAATAATCTAAATCGGATATACCCTAATATTCTTGAGTCAGAGGTTACACATCCATCAAAATTCTACCATGCTACCACTGTAGATTGTTTGTATGAATAAACAAAAGAGGTTGCTCACCAACAGGTCTGTCTTATCAGAACAAAAAGAAAATGTAAAAGTAATTTGTTATGGCAAAATTGGTCCTGACACAGCTGATTCATTTGTACCTAGAAAGAAAAACCACTCACATTGCAAGTATCTTCTATCATTAGCAAAGGTAGGAGAGGAGAAAAAAAAAAATCCTTTTCAATTATTCTATTGTATTTTCCCAATAATGTCAGACATGTTCAGGAGCTTATCTGTCAGACAGCTGTGGAGAATCATTCAACTTTGAAGCGTTCATCCTTATCAGAGCCACATTCATCTACTTGGATATTGCAAATCAGTAACTGGGAATGATTTGGGGGACATTGTGACAAGCAAATCAGTAACTGGGAATGATTTGGGGGACATTGTGACAAAAATCTCTCAGAACACAGCTATTAATGAAATGGATGTTGTGTACATTTTTTTAACTTGGCTAAATTCAAATGTTTAATTCTAGCTACATTTTGCTGCTTGTTATGCCCTTTTAGTAATTCAGATTTCTGTGTACATCTTCATTAATTCAGATTTAGGCAAAACTAAAGGACTTGCTGTATTTAGAAAATATGGCACTTATCAGCACAATATGTTGATGACTTCATTTCTGTAAGTTCATTCTGTGTTATTTATATCTTTCAGTAAAGAGTGCAGCCTGTATCCAATAGCTGTGCTTGAACTGCAACGCAGTTCTTTATAAAAACATCAATCTTGATTTGACATCACTGGCAAAATGTAGCACTTTTTCCTGTAGTTAATTTCCCTCCTTGGTTAAAATTAAATACATTAGTAAACGAATCTGCCTTCTGTCCTTTATGGATTTATTTATATTCAGCTTTCAACCACTGGACCTTTGGTAATTAGGCATGAGATAAACTCTTTTATTGTCAAACTTCCCCTTGTCATATTAGATGTGAGACTATGATTAAGTCCCAGCCCCTTAACCTTGTCTTTGATGAGCTAAGTAGATTAACCTTCTGGAGTCTTTCACTAGAAGGCATGTTTTCTAATTCTTTAATCATTCCCTAGGCTCTATCATGAACCTTGTCCAATTTCTCAGGATCCCTCTTGAAATTTGGATGCTTGAAATAGGCACAGTGTTCCAGCCACAGTTGCGCTGGCGCAAAACATAGAGGTAATATATAGTACTTCTATCCCCCTGAATTAAGTCTTATGAGTAAACTGGGAGTTGGCCTGCCTCGTTTTATACAGATGAAACACAGAAACATAGTCTTACCCTTGAGACTCATTTGTCATCCTTTTTGCCACACTACATCTGTGGTAACATCCTGATTCTTATTCACAGTGCTGCTCTTCTGCAGACTTGCTGGAAAAAATTTGGTGGGTTTGGCAGGCTTCAACTTAGCTTTCATGTAGAGACTTTCACTCTGTATGACACATAAGACCTTTCTTTGATGACACTCCATTCTAGAGCAGACGTGTAATCAGCTGTGTCAGTGAGCTGACACTTTAAATACCCACGTTGAGCTTCCCTCTACTTGCAGGATGTGTGTGAACTAAGAAAAAGCAGCACCCTGTGCTGTTTGCAGTTTTGGTTCTGCACCCCAATGTGTTCCTGGACCAGCAGCAGGAAAACAGAACCACTGAGTGTCGGACCTCTGTCAGCCTGGGACGGCATACAGGCATACGGCATACAGGAGCAGACCAAAGTTAATATTTTAGTCTTTATTTTATTTCCAAGTTCTTAAAGAGCTGCAGGTTCTTTGTGGTGCTCTTTTCCAATATCACTTTGTATTTTTTAGTCTTTCCTGTTCCCTTAGTGTTCTTACCACGCATAGACGTGTTAGCATGGAGAATCATTTAAGAGGTATGGTTCAATTCCTGTTCTTGCCACTCAACTGTGTTATATTTTGAGCTAAATTCCCAGGTCATTTTAAAAGTCTGAGGGTTAAATCAAAGTTTTAATGAAGTCAGAAGATGCTCTGCTGTCAGTATGGCCAGGGTTAGGCTCTTCCCTCAGGCTTTTCCTGTGAGCTCTTAAAAGAAAGATATTTAAGTAACTAGCTCACTATGATTCTTCATTTGTTTTCTCCTGTGCATTTTTAAATTGGAGTTAATATTTCAAGTGTAGATTAGTCGTTTTGACCCTTTACACTGCCTTCAGCTTTCTGGGGAATGATGACACTCAGTTCAGTGCAAAGACCAAGCGTACCAAAGTGCTTTACTCTTTGTTGAAAAATGAGGATGTGTGGTTTCATAGAGAGAACTCAAGGTAAGCCTTGGCTTCATTCACCAAAAAAAACGATTGTCCCCATTAGAAGAAAGGACAGATTAACTTGCTTCGGCTTACATAAACCTGATGCATAGAATAACTTTTCTGAAGCTAATATATCCATGTAGAACGCAGTGAAAACTACCAGCATAAATTGAATAAAAAATGACTAGCTGAGGGGTATTACAAATAGTTTGGTTAGAATATATGTTGTGGTAGGATTTACTTTAATGCGGGAAAGTGTTCATTGAGCTTCTAACATGTAATTCAGCTTTTTTACGCACACAGTTACGCATACAAATGACCTTTCAAAGTTTTGTGAAAATACGCTCTTGTTTTAAGGTTCAGTAGTATCCATGATAGAAAAGTTAAAAGATATCAAACAAACACCAAAAAACAGGAAGCTGAAAAACAGAGTTACAGACACAGGTACTCAAGTGTATTCATTTTTTCAAGCTTGCAATGACATTGTGAATGAACGAATGAATCTATGACCAATCACAAAAACAAAGGGAACAGATGCCAGTTCTTCAGATGCATTTTTGAAGGATAATAGGAAATGCTGTGGAAGTTTCAGAGGTAAGAGATATTGCTAAGTGTGTTCTATATTTTTCTTATTCTCATTTCTGTATATGGATCATGTTCACATTTACTGCACATCTTAGACATCTTTTTTTTCTTAGGAAAGTATCTGCTTACCTTGGTTTCCCTGCCACTTTTCATTAGTAGTAAAGTAGCAATATTTAATTTAATGGTTTTCTTCTTTCAATAGTAATCTCTTATGAGAAAGCATTCGGAGAAAAAGCTAGCAGTGTTCATCAACTCTATATGGCTTAAAATTAGTCTGGGCAAATGGGAATGTCAATAGTTTTACTGAAAAAAAGTCCACGTGTGTGATAATGAACTGTTGAATAAGTGATTGACTATAAAATTGTGCAATCCTTATATTTTAAGATTATTTCGTAGTTCAGAAACTGATATATGTTTTAATTAGTGATGCTATTAGAATTTACTCTTTCACATTTGTGTGATGCTCCAGCAAGGGGCAGTGCAGGACACCGAAAGCAGTCTTCAACAGTAAATCAACTGCTCCCTAGAGACGTTTGAGTCATGTTTATTTTAGTTATTCTTTCTGTTTGTTTATGATAGAGGTTCAAGAAAAATAAATTAATTTTAAGTTGAGCAAACAGTCTTTTTCTGTTGGTTCTTATGCAATATATGAAAAGGCAAAAACACTTATTAAAGGCAATTAATTATTTTAAATCACACTTAGCATTTGTAATATATACCAAATGTGTCTAAGATAATGAGACACAAGATCAGGGCTGCAGAATCAGACTTGTAGTTTACTTTTTACCTCTTAAAAACAAAGGTATGATTTTTTTAAATATTCTTGCAGATAGATTAAATTAATAACACATCGTATGTGTATATCCTGCTGTAAGCAGAAGACAGGCAGTGATTTACAGCTTTATGTGAGTCAATAGAAAACATCAATCAGATCAAAATTTCATTCAGAAACATTTATGGAACTAAACAAGACCTGCAAAACATTTTTCATTATATAAATTTATCTTACATAATGGAAAGAATTTAAACCTTGTTCTTACCCCTTGCAACCTCATTATGTCAGTAAGGCAAAACATGACATAAAAGAGTAAAGTTGTTACAGGGTGGTTTGCACCTTGGCTTATGTTTACCTCCTGATTTTCTTGGAGCAATACTTAGCCTGATGACAGTGAATTTTTAAACTTATGTGTCACAGAATCTGAACTGTATTTCTCTGTTAAATTCTGAGCTTGGCAAAGCCATTTTTGAAAGTAGCAACCTATTTGCTAATGGTACAGCAGTCTATGAAATGTTATCAGATTGAAAAGAAAGAACAGAAAAATATAAGCGTGTTCTGAGGTAAATTGGACATCCTGTTTGTCAAAGCTTGGAGAAATTCACCTTGTCAGAGCCAGTGATGTCACTGATCTGGGAATCTAATTCTAGTTGTCTCCTATAGATATAATTTTTTTTTTTTTTTTTTTTACTTCATGTTACTGTATGAATTAAATTTTACAAGGATTCTGCATTCCTCCACTTTGAGTGATCCTTATTTTTTTAACCCAGGACCTTGCATTTTCCATTAGAGAAATGCAAGTGAATGGACTGATGTGAGTTTAGCGTAGTCTTTTGAGAAAGCTATTTTCAAACATTTGAGTTTTGTACAAGTTGTTTGGAAATTTAGAATAATAATAATTTGTCTGTCATGATTAGCTGTGTGTTAACCATACCCAGTCTCCTGTTCCTCATTATGCTACACTTGTTTCATTTAAATGCTTTGCAACTTTTAGGTTTTAATAATTGTGTGAATGTCCTCAACAGGCTGGTGTTTAGTCCCTAGGGTTGTTACAGTAGGTTTCTGCCCTCGTTCTGCAGTCAGCAATGGGTACAGGGCCCTGTCTAGTAGCGGATCATTAATACCACTCTGTGCTTCCGACCCTCAAAAGGAAAAAAATAACAAAAGCCAATTAAACTTATTCTCAGCATTGTGACAGATCACTAACACTTGATATTTAAACAGATCCTGAAGATCAGTTAGTAATAAAGCCTTAATGGATTCAGTTAGGCAAGCTCAAGGCCTCCACTGTGTTTGTACTATGAAGCTGTCTCACTCCCACAATTTTTATTAAAATAAAACATGGCCTACAGTGAAGCTGACAGCTGAGCAGTTAGGTTACAAATCAGACTGTGATGGGAGGGCAGGCCAAATGAATATTGTCATTCGGCTTGTCAAAGGCAGGGTGAAAAACAAGGCCTGATGAATAGTGGAGTTTGGCCTACACAGAGCAACGATGCAAGAGCCACATGCAGGGCCCTGGGCCGGCAGTACCTACAAAAAGATGTCATGACATGTTAATTCTCTACAGCATGTAGGCATTAAGCTTGCATTCATTTAAAATTAAAAAAAAAAAAAAAAAATCCAGAAGTTGAATTATGGATATACAAAGTGAGAGCTGTTTAGTTACTATTTGTAACAGTGACAAGCAGTCACTGTAAACAGGGTTGAACCAAGACCATCAGCTTTTTCTTGTGATGCATGAGTTTATGGGGTAATGACAGCCAGTCTGGACAACATTACTGTATGGACTTATAACCAGGAAGATTATTTTAACCAATAGTCTTTTGCTGTGATCAGTTAGTGTTGATAAACTGAACTCTCAGCAGCTATTTGGGTCAAGTGATAGGTGATCTCTCTGAGTGATTTTTATAACGTAATTCTGGCTCTCCAGGGAATGCACTTCACAGCCTCGTGTGGCAAATATAATTGGCATGGTAGTAATAATGTCTTCTGATTTTGCTTTCTCATCTTGATACATGCTCACAGAAGGTGCTCTAGAATAACCTTTTATGCACTCAGAGTCTGAGAAATAACATATATTTTTCAGAATATAGAGATGTTTTTAATTGGCAGGGATAGCCACAACTATTTTTCAGATCAAGATGCTTCAGATACAGAACAGCATCTCTTTACAATAGTGGTAATGTTGTCAGTGAAAATAAGAGCAGATCCAGGTTAAAATAATGGTATTGGCACTATGTAGTATGATTTGGGTTTATTTTTTAATTGAGGTTATGGTAAAGCTATGTAATTATTATTTGCATATAGAAGTAAGGTCAATGTGCACTATAGAAGAGTTTGAGAAAATAACCTGTCTTCAAAAGCTATAAATGTTTACTCATTTTAAAAAAATGCGCAGCAGTTGAGAACAGTCGTTGAATTGCAAATAGAAGGAACTATGAAAGTCACTGCATAAGACTGCAAGAGCTGTACACTAGTGGCCTTGGTTTCTCTAAGTTTTAGCATTTATAGTGGCCATGAACAAATTAAAATATAAATGCATAGTTCTGCCTGACTAGAGGATGGTGAGCACCAGTCTTAGCTGTGAGATAGCGTCACAAGCTGGTAATCCAGGGCATGCACCCAACAGAACGACAGCACCAAAGGGGAACCTTTGCCACAGAGCAATCTGTACTCCCACGGACAAGACACCATCAAACCTCTTAGGCTTCAAATCAGATCATCCAGCTTCATCTTGGTTTGCAGCCAAGACATGTACTATCTGTCACCTCTGTTTACATGTTTTCCAGTGTCCTTGTAAATTGGCAATCACTGAAAATACCTGAAATCTTCTGTTCCTCAGAAGAATTCTTTCAATACCCACACCTTACAAAGTGAAGAAAACAGTCTCCAGGGTGGTTTTGTCTCCCTCCATCCAGACTGCCCTCTTTGTAGAGGAGACATATATTTTAATAATATTTTAACTGCAGGAATATTTTGGAAACATTTTAAACATAGATCAATATATAGAAACATTGAGTGAGCAGTGCCCCTTTAGTTACTTACTACCTTTCTAGCATGTTCTTATTAAGAAGAATCTAGTTGAATAGGTTAGAGCTATTATTATGTTGTCTTGTACATAGACATGTGCATGTATATATATCTACCTATCCTCTAAACAAAGTACCTGTTGTATAATACTAATTTATCTGTGCCTAAGATAATGTAGTCTAAAATGAACAGAATTTCATTCTGGGTGAGATTTCACTGAATATTTTTGAATGCACTTCAACAATTGAAATATGGTACAAAAATATTTTATTATAACACTAATCAGAAATAATGTATTTCTATTCTAATTGATTCATTTCATTCATATAAAAAGCTAAACATGAATAGCTTCATCCCCTTCAGTGGGATCTACTCACAGGAAGCAAATTACATGTCTGTGCATAGGTCCTTTTAGGATTAGGTGTAAGAGTGAAAAAGGCTACATGTTGCAGTTGCTAGGTGATACTCAACTCAAATATTGAACATACTGTAAATAAACACAGAAAGTCATGGCTCTGTCCAACTGCAGAGACTATTAAATGAAGTCATCTTCATCTGTGGGAAGACTTTTGCAAAAATTTAGATTGAATGTTGAAATGCGTTAAAAGTAAGACGCTGCATTTAAAGCCTATAGATGTTGATAGTGAAATGTAGGTCAGTCAGATTATACCATACACTCTCAGCTACTGTGTTTTGTCATCTGCCTGTAATAAGAAGAACCAATGTAGGTAGCAGTTAGACTAGAGAGAAATGTATTTTTCTCCTAAGGAGAAAAGATTGATTGATAGGAATGTGACCGTGCTGAATTCGAGCCTGATGTCAACAGAGCTTCAAAAAATGAGGAATTTTGAGTGATATGGTCAGAGGGTGAATGGTCAGCACCACACTGATTTTTTTTTTTTTTTCTGAAAAATCCTGCATTCAGGAAACCGATTTTGTTTGTCTTAGAGAAAAATACACAAGGATCAGTGTAAAAGGGTCAGCAGGTAAAAAAAGCAAAATCAAGCAAGCACACAAACCTTCCTCCCCCAACATGATCTCTGCTTCCAAGCATTCAGTTTCTCACATGCTGTTAGAGCTCTATAGTCCTCTGACTCCATCAGGCTCTGCGTCAATTCCCACACACAGCATATTCCTTCTCTCAGAGGTTCATTTGTAATTTTCCTCAATAAAGTGGGTGGACACCACCGCAGACAACACAGCAGCTGATAGCTGTTATTTTATATTGTGGTATCTTAGGTGCAATATTTCTCATTAGCAGAAGTATTTAAGTCACAAATGAATGAGAAAGGCTGTTATTAAAATATTTCTGAAGTTATATCAGACCTAATTAATTCGTGATTAGAGTTAATTATTCAATAAGAATTCAGTATCTGAATCTGTTTTTCAAAAGGCAATCACTTGCTATATTCCTGCAAACAGTGTAGGCAAGCCCGATGCTTATCTCTGGGAAGGAATTTAAATGGTGTTCACATGGGTTCACATGAGCCTAGAGAAATCTGAAGGAGGGAGATATTGGACATAATGAAATATGTGGTGGAGGTGGAAGGGAACTTGTTACCAGACATGATGCTGAATCTTCCTTCGGTAAACTGATGGACAAGGAAGAGCTCAAGAGGGACTGATTTTCAGAGGAGAGAGCTTTCCAGTGGTATGAGATGGTTTCTAAGACTCAGGCTGTGCAGGCAGTGTGTTCAGGGCCATAGACTTTCTCAGGCATAAAGAGCAGCAAGCCTGTGGCCCCATGGGCACCAGCATTTACTTCACAGACCTTCTCTAGACCTTCACTTTCATGGGGTGTCTCATGCAGAGACTTGTCTTCCTCTGTCTTCATTAATAACAGCAACTACTGTGTCATTGACAAGTAGGTAATTGATTAAAGGATTTGTTTAAAGGTAAGAGTTCATCTTCAGTTTTGTTATAGCCTTTCTGGGAGGGGGAAACAATGCACTTGTCTGTCATCTTCTCTGCTGACAAATTATTCTCCCCTAGGCAGCTTTTTTCCCCCTTGCCCCTGTCCCCTCTGGGAAAGAAGCTAAAGGAGTCAGCTTTGGCCCATGTCTCTGCTGGTACAAGGTGCCTCCCTTGGTGGCAGCTCGCATGAACTGGAGGCCAGAGGACAAACTAGATACAGGTTCCTGCTGTCAGGCTTGGGGCCACACTTGTAAGACATTTCTTACAGCTCCCTCTGTGTAGTCAGGCTGCAGGAATCACCATCATTGCTGCCAAGTGTCTGAGTGTTGTGTGAAAAGCATGATATTTAGCAGCTCTCTCAGTTTAAACAAAAGGGGTTTTCCTGCTGCAAACAGACCCAAATAAAGGCAGGCACATGGGGATGCTACCGATTCACACCACAGGAAATTCATAGGTTTATCCTTGAAATGGGCACTTCTTCAGTAGAAAATCATGGTATCTAATCTGCGTGCTACCTCTGGGGACTGAAACAAGTTATTAATTCATTACACATTTATGAGATTAGTTATTCAACTGCTAATATGTCCAAGGAGTAAAAATGCCTGTTTACTTAGATGATATCTTGAGGTATTAGAGCTCTTACGACAGCAAATTTCAGTCACAGGGAACTTGATGATCTAATAGGATCTACCAGTAACACAGAAACTTCTGTTTTAACTCCTTTTTTCATTATGTATATCATGAGATTCATCGTGGATAAAACTGCGCAGAGACTTGCACTGGTTGTAAGGGTAAAGGTACTCAAATCATCAGTAAGCACGTTTGTTGCAGATTATTTGGTGACTTTTCTAATAGACTACTGTTCTGTATTTATCCACTTAAAGAATAATTGTATCAAATAAATATAGGTTTTCTCCTTCACTTGTTACAGTATGTTAGAGTCATGGACATGAAAAGGACCACAAGAAGCCACCTAGACAATTCCCTGGTCCTGTGGCAGGCTCATCTTTAACAGAGGTTTGAAACTTTAAGGAACAGTTTAAGCAGCAACAGAAATGTTCTCAACAGAACTCTAGGCAGTCTGTGCAAGAGCTTCAGGCCCTTTCCTTCATATAAAGCTTTTTCCTTGTTTCTAACCTGAATCCTCCTTGCTGTGGTCTACCCTCATTATTTCCTGTCTTGTCTGTTGTGGACATGAAGAATAGATTCAGTTTTAGACCCTCATTTGGGCCTTCTTGTATTGGGATCAACAAAAGGATCATTTCATTTCTCTTGCAGGTTGTCCTTCTGTTAGGTATGCCTGGGCAGAATTTGCCTTTCTCACAGCAGAGTTAAGCTCACACTGCAATCCTCTATGATTTTTCCATTTTCCTTTTTGCACAGAACTGTTGCATAGGCATTTGTTTTCCATCCTGTTGCTGCACAGACAGAGTGGTTGTGAAAAGAATAATTTGTGCAGATCTTATTATAAAGTAACATAGACAGAGGGGACCAAATCACCTGAACAGGACAGTTGGTGCCTGTCTGGTGGTGACAGGAGTCTCCATGGCAAGGGTACTTGCATCAGCATCTTTGGCTGCAGGGGTGAGACACTTGAACCACCATTCTGCTCACAATCCAGCTGTCTGTGGCCCAAAACCACCACCCAGCACTTGTGTAATTCATTGTTATTTGTATGTCTTAACTACATTAAAAAAAAATCTCTTAAATATCTTAATTATACACAAAAAAACACCCTGTCCTACATGACCATTTCTGCAGGGACAGTTTGGCTACCTATGAACATCATATCTATGTAAAATTCTGCAACAGGAACCTCCAAGAGTAGCCTTTGGGACACTCCACCCAGGGTTATAACACATCCAGACCTACAAATTGAATAGACACAGCATAACTGGGGGGTAGGAAGGGGCAGTATTTTCTGTCCAAAATTCCTACCAGGAAGGCTCCTGTAACATCAGTCAAACACTTGAGTTTGAATTATCAGGCCATCACCCAATTTCGGGCTGATGCCTGGTCTCAAACCAGTCATTTTTCTCATCTATGCAGGTGACTGGCTGAGGAGTTCCTGAACTAAGGAATGAGTGAAGTGCACTAGGTGTGCATAAGCCACAGCCCTGATACCCAGCTGCACCCCAAGTATAAGTATGAAACAAACTTGATTTTCATACATAATACAACTAAATCTCTCACCACACCATACTTCTGCAGTTGATATTTTTCCTGCCTAAGAATAACGTAACTCACTGTTTTCCATACCAAGTAAAACTTTCTGTTTGTTTGTTTCCAAATAACTTCTCTCATTTATTGACATTCTTTTTGGTTGCGATCTTATTTTTCAACGTCCTTGCAGTCCTTCATAGTGTGTTGTGATCCGCAAACTTGGCAAGCATGCTCTCTACTCTGTCATCTGCATCACTAGTGAAAGTACCGAGCAATACTGAATGTGGGACCCCTGAATAACCCCGCTTATTTCATCCTTTGATTTTGAAGTAAATATAATATTTCATTAACTAATCTGATAAGCTCAGTCATGTTTGTATCTGTTGTATGAACATGTCATTCAGACCTGTTTTTCCTCATGTTACTTATGAGAATGTTCTATGCGGCAGCATCAAAATCTGGGCAGCTAACACTTCTCTTCTAAAAAGTCTGTTATTATGTTGGAGAAGGAAATTAGATTGGTTTGACAATATTCTAGGTAAAGGCAAGCCAGCTGCTAATCATCAATTAGACCACATCCATTATCTTTACAGCTCCCTGAAATAATCAGTGAAAGTTCCTGGTCTTCTCATCTTTTAACAACTATAATCTTTTAAGTTTTTCCTCATTTTATTACCATAAATGTGTGTAAAGATATTACCAAATAAGTCCTGACCTGAATTTCAGGCACACAGATCGAAATGTTGGTCACTAGCATGAGGTGCTTACTGCCTAAATAAAACATGAAGAAACAGGCAAGGAAAACAAAACAAAACAAACAACATATCAATGAAACCTGTGTGACATAAGTGGTCAGCACTGCTAATTGTCTGGTATTACAAGGAAACGGTGTTCTTCATTTTCACAGTGGACAGGACTGAAGGACATTATCCTTGACTCCTTTCTCAAAGGAAAGGTGCGAAAGATGAGAAGGGAGTATTGAGAAAGTACTGGTATAGATCACTTTTATTCAGGCAGCTCTTCTGTCACTGTGGAGACTGCAGCAGTCTTCAGGAATAACTTGATCCTGGTTTGAGCAGATGGATAAATGACTTCCTGTGGTACGTTCCATCTCCTCTTCTGTATTCTGTACTTACAGTCATCATGGAAAATAAGAATTTTTAGAAGGCTTTTGAAGGAGGATAATTGGGTAACTTCAAGTACTTGTGCGAAGTTCATCCTGAGTATGAAGCAATGGGATGGGGAAAGCACAAAGGTGTGTAACTGAATATTCAACAAGTGGGTGAATAACAGGATTCCCATTCCTTAAAGCATTCCATTATCTGCACTATTCAAAACTTCAGAGAAATGCAAATGCTTCTTCTCAAAATAAATTTATTTAAGATATTGTTGTGAGCAAAGTCTTTAAAATATTTTTCTTAGAAAATCAGGATTTAGTAGTTTGTGGTTGAAGTGATGCTATCTGAAATAAAAAGTGTTTATTTTTAAACTGTTAAGATTTCTAATTTCACAGGTGTATTACATAGAACCATTTCTTTCTGTCCAAATGGAGGTACTCTACAGCTTAATAACCACAGATAGTGATTCAAAAAGTGATCCATTGAGTAAGAATTTCAGCAAAAGCAACTGACTGGGTCTCTTTTTAGTAGTAACAGGCATACTCTTTTTCTTGCTGGCATGACAGAGCAATGAGTTTCAAATTCCGTTTAGTACTCCTCATTCTGTTCCTTCTCTTACTGACATCTGTCCCCTTAACATTGAATGTACTGGCTGTCCTATGAGGACATTTTGGTTTTCTCTTGATATCACAGAATGGTTGAGGTTAGAAGGGACTTCTGGAGATCAACCCACCTGCTGAAGCAGGTTGACCTGGAGCAGATCACACAGGAATGTGTCCAGGTGGGTTTTGAATGTCTCCAGAGAAGAAGACTCCACAACTCCTCCCTGGGCAGTCTGTTTCAGTGCTCTGACACCCTCAAAGTAAAGAAGTTTCTCCTCATATTCAGATGGAACCTCTTGTGCTTCAGTCTGTGCCTTCTACTCGTCATCCTATTGTTAGGCACCACTGAGAAGAGTCTGGTCCATCCTCTGGACATCCACTCTTGAGTTATTTATAAGTATTGATAAGATCCCACTCAGCCTTCTCTTCTCCAGGCTGAAGAGATATGCCTATGCAGAGGCTATAATTCCCTCCTTCACTCCACCACCCAACCCCTAACACTTTCTCTGGGCAGAAGTGACGGGCAGGAGATATAATGGTGCAATGGTATCTTCTCTTAACACTTGTACAAAAAAATGTCATCCAAATGCAAACCTTGGTGCTCCTGAATATGAACCTTGTCTAAAGCAAATAAACATAAGCAGAGTGAGAGTTTCGCATCCAGAAGTGCTCCCAGCTGTAAAATAGCTTTCTTTCTTTAATTTATCTTGAAGTCCTGATGCTCCAGGAGCTGAGGTAAGCTTAAGAATATCCTTAAGATGCAGATAAAACTATGTGAATTAAGATCACAAATATCTGCTTTGGAATCGCTGACCTTATCTGCTTTAATTAGTTTCCCTAGTACATACCAGACTCTATTCATAGCCACACTACTTTTATTGTATTAACAATAATCATAGAATCTTGTGGATAGCGAATCTTGGTTTAGTACAATATTCCCTAATATGTGGATATTGACCTGAAACCATTACTGGAATCATGTTTCTTCCTGCAAAGTGTAGTCTCTCCCTTCCAATCTGCTGTGCTTTTGCCCAGGCAGATTTGCTTTATAGCTTTGATGTAACCCTGCTCCTCAAAACACGTCTGTCACCCTTGACTCCTCTCTTAAAGCCTCTTCTTCCCTCCCATCCTTTCTCTTTTCTGCTTTATTTCACAAAGATCTTATTAATTTCTCAAATGGAAAGTAGAGAAGACACAAATTCTTCATTCCCCATTGTTCTCATCCATGCAAGGAAATTCCCATTCAGCCCAAAATTTCAGTCAGCCTCCACCTTGCACATAACATAGAAAATCATAGAAAACAGAAGCCCTCCAGTAAAAGTGTAGATCTTTCTACTGCACTCTACTTCCACTGTGGTTATTATGCCAAGTATCATAAATACTAGCCATGTCTTCCCAGATATTTACTTCAGTTGATCTGGTCACAACCAGTAGCTTCTCTATCCTGCATCTCCACCACCATCCATAACCCTGTCATGACAATAGAAAAATTCAAAACAGGGACGAAATTAAGGACACTACCATGTTGGTAAACAAGCCAAAAATGAGACATGAGTTCAACCTCAAAAGAAAGAAGACACAGAAGCTCTAGCTGTTGGTATTTCTTCTTTTAATTTATCATTATATAACAGCTTTTGGTTTTAAAGCCACCTCCATTGAGTCAAAATTCCAGAGATTGCTGCATTTCTCTTCCACTAAAATAAGGGACCTCAGAAAATGTATATTACACAAGACACAGAGTATGTACGACTGTGGAAACAGGATACAGGTTTTAATCCCTGATTTACCAGTTTTTCCCACAGAACCTACAACACATGGCATAGGTATTCAGCTCTGATTTGACCTTTTGGAGGAAAGCACATGTTAAAGTACCTGCTAGAATTGAAGCTGTGCAGAAATAGCTCACTGAAGTTTTACTGTCTTTTCAATTTACTAAAGTGTTTTAAGGAATGGGAGCATGGAAACATTGTTTATATGATGAAAATAAAGCATGGCTTTGTTATGAACTCAATACCTTAGAAAAAAGGTACGGGAGAGAAAAATTTCAATACTTCAAATATTCTGTGGAAAGAAGGGCGAATTCTGATTTTCTGGCTGGGTTTATCTTCCTGAAAGATTTACTCTGATAGCTGGAGATTTATTGATTGAATCTGCATCATTCAAAGAAGCAAATTAGTGCTTTGCTGTCAGATTCTGTAATAAAGTTCCATGCTGTGATTTGGTCTGTTTCAGCAAGAAACCATCTTTTTGTACTGTCTTGTTGTATTTGTTTTACTCCTGATGCACAGCAGCAGTATAACCAACCTGTTTACAGCAGTGCTTCAATACATTCATTGCTCAAACAATAGAAAAAGATCAATGAAAAGAGATGTGTGTGTTTCATTTGTGCTGTAGACAAACTACAAGTGTATAGAAAAGAACTTCTGTCTATTGATTTCTGCCAGCTAGATTTGACCATTAGTTGAAATCCCTGGAAATGTCAGTTAGCAACTAGGAGTTGTGTGGGCACATGGTGGACCACGGCTCTGGAGGTCAATCATGTGCAGGTCCTGATGAGGCACTCAGCTAGAATGGTTTGTCACTGTGTAATTATGGGCTTCAGCAGGGAATCCTCGGCAGAAAACGTGTTCCTTGGTGGAGAGGTAAGCCCAGCATTTATAGCTCTTTCGAAATAAATGGAGTTATGTTGGTGACAAATCACTATATTAGGCAACCAAAACAACCTTTGTGAATAATATTAAAAGGCACTGTGGTTTTATTTGCTAGCAGTGATGCTTATTTCTGAATGTGTCTTGGTACAGATGCATTTCTGATCGTTCTTTCTTGATATAAATCTAGCAAAAGTAAACAGGTTAAATTCTTACTATAATCAATAAATATCTTGATCCTATGATCAGTGCCACTAGTATGAATTTGTCTTTTACAGAATAATGAGGAAATCAAGGGGAATCATGGCTTCTTCAAATATTTATTATGAGAGAAAAAATATATTTGAGTGAATGGAGAAAATTTATTACAGTAAAATAGAGCCCTATATTAAAGATGATGTCAAATTCACTTCCATTTTTTTCTCGTTGGTCCAACGAAGACTATGGCCTATGCTGTAAGTAAGAAAACTTATAGATAGTGAGAGATAATCCTTATCACAGAACATTAACAATTTAAGTTGACAGTTTTTAAAGGAAAGATCATTACAGCTGAAGAAGCATTCGAGAATGTAGCCTATACATCAGTATACCTACCAGGAAAATCAGTGCTCAAGATTGTTGGAAAACTGTTCTTATTTTCCCCACATTTCTTTTTAATGCTGAGAAATGTTCAGAAGGTTTTATGTTTCCCTCAGGAAAGAGTGTTCCTTGGTGTTCAGAAAGCTGTGTCACTAGGTAACGGAGAGGCTGAAGGCATCATTTGATCCACAGCGTATGTACCACTGGGGAGATGCTGTGGATGCTGCCATAGATTGTCCTGCCAGCAGGTACAGGCCACCCTGTGGAAAGGCAGAGCAGAACGGCTCCCAGGCTATGCGCCAGTTGAGTTGCTCAGGTTAAATGGACAGCTTGTAAAATACTAGTAACCCCTCATGTTTGTTGGTTTTTTTTCCTCAACTTGTTTTATAAAAAATTGAAACCACCAAAGCTTAACAAGGTGGGAGCCCAGCACTGGATTCTTTTTCATTTGTGCTATATCACCAGCAAGGGGAGGACCAATGTAGCTCTGAGATTAATAGTTTTAAGATTATTTATACCAATTAGGATGCGACCCAGTGTGTTCAGATAGGTCTTGGCCATGCAGTTCGAAATCTCTTATATTTGACTGCCAACTTTTTCAATTCTTGTCTCTCTCACTTCAATGCATCATTTCAGTACTTTCTTCTTTAGGGTTCACCTGGAATTTTTTATGTTTTCAGAGAAAAAGGTTTGTTTCTGCCTCTGCCATTGGACATTACAGCATAGAGGATGTTCTTAATGTTCTGTTATTAGCATAAGAAGTACTAGAGCTTGACCATCATGAAAAGAGAAGGTGGTACAACTGTAGTACATGAGGCTAACAGCTTATTCTAACTATAGTGGTATCTGCTATACTAATACCAAAGAAAGAAGATATACTTTCTGCTGTTGCTGTGTTTCTGATCAGGAACTTCATTCCCAAGACAAAATAATAAAACATTACCATTTCAAGTGAGACTCTGCAAAGCTGACAAAAGCAAAACCATTCAGCCTTGCTTGTGTTCATTTCTCAGTTTCAGTTTGCTGGCAAGCAACTAGAAGGAAAGCATGCAAAGTTTCATTGTAAATATAGAATAAAGTACCGGGTGGAGAGGGGGGAGGCTGGTCAGTACCCAAAAGTCATAGCAATCTCCTACTGCAGGTGGCCTGAGATAAGTTTCTAAAGTTACATCTAGGAAATTCAAACAGTAAAGAAAAAAATAAGAACCTTCCTTTCATCCCACTAAGAGAGTAACTGGAGGAAACTATGATGTTTTCTCTGGCCCTTTATTTTTATCGTTCTTATATTCTTGGCTCTGAAACTGCAAACGGCAAGCAAGAATATAGAAAAGAGATTATTTCTATATATGCTGGGAGGCCACACTCATATGAAGTGAGACTGCATGATTACAGTCTGATCCATATTTTTTTGTATCACGACATAGGTTTCAGTTCAGGTAAGATTTTTCTTGCAATCGTTTTTTTTTCTTTCAGTTCTGCTGACCCAGCTATGAAACTGCATTTCAGAATTGCCTTTGTGCAACTACTAATGCAGGAATTAACCTTGATTCAATGCAGTGTCTATAAAATACTACATCTTGGTACATGCCAAGTATACCTTAGTACATAATACTCAAAATTGTGTACCTGGATAGTTCACATATATATCCTAACTTATGTGTAAAGCTCTACATGTGCAGTTGTACAAATAAATATAATAAGCTCGCTTAAATGGGGAAGGGTGAGTCAACAAAACAAACCAAGACCCGATGCTAAAACAAAACCAAACTATGCCATGCCCATGCATTTCAAAATCAGTTTTTCCATGTTCTCTGAGTAGCTGAGAATAATTGAACTTGTAATGCCTTTCTGGTTTCTGTTTATCTTAAAGAAACAGAGAAGCATCACCTTTGTTTTCAAAGAAGTAGAGAACACCTTAAAATAGGCCATGGCATCACACACGGAATGTCTGCATCTATCTATGTTCATATGGCTAAAGATGTTCTTTATTGCCTGATTGCTAGAAAACTGAAGCTCTTTGTTTATGTTCATGCTCCATAGATGTGCTTTCTTCCACGTAGTTAAAATTCGATGCTTTCATCTCTTCCAAGCGACATCTTTCTGTTTGTTCCCTACTTCCCTAATCAGTGGCATGTTAGCTACAGAAAAATTTTTAGAAGTAGGTATTTGCAATTTGCATTCTTTTAAGGGATACTCTTTCATATGAACATGAACTCATGCAAATAGAAATGATGGTAAATACTTTAACAGAACCTAGCATTTTATTCAAACGAATATATTTCAATAACTTTTGCAATATTTGCTCAAGTACACCTCAGTGTTCTATGTGTATATGCATATGCAGGTATCTGTTCATTATCCCTGACCTTCAGATTTCTCCTTTTATGTCTCCAATAAGCAAAAATTTCTTACTAAAATATACATTGCAATTGAACATTTACTGCTTAAAAAGAAAAGGCAACTTCCTGCCTCATTCTTAATTATATTTAAGACACATAAATATTTATAGTGACTTCTCTTTTCATTATAAATACTGTAGTGATTCAAAGAACTTTTATGTTTCTGAAGAAGTTTTGCTTTTCTTGCAATGAGTACTCATAAAAAAATTCAGCATCTGTCTCAATTCATAGACAGTGATGTTATTGCTTTGCTATTGCGGAGGTATCAGATTTGATGGTCACAGACTGGTGCAGAGTCAGATTTCCCTTAGGCCTCATTGTCCCTTCTTGAAGAGTAGAACAAAGCACAGGCCAACTACTACTGTGCCTGCCAGACATAAGCAAGGTCCTGGTAGCTTCACTTTATCCAAACTGCACAGCTAAGTGGACAAAGAAATACTCATTCTATGGGATTAACCTATTGCCTGCATCAGCATATGTTGTGCCAGATTAACATGCGGCTCTCCTGAAGGGCAGCACCGGTGAGCACCAGTGGGTTTCTGCTGCACCAGTGCTCTTGTGCTCTGTGTGGGCCACTGTCCAGTAGTCTCACTGAGCCTTGAGTTGTCCTTCAACCCCTGACCCAACCATTGCCTGTACTGCAAACCCCTCCGTTCAACCCCCAAGACAATTTTTAGACTTTCTGAACTCCAGCTTATCTTGCAGCATTCCTGGGAGTGCTTGGGCTGGAAATCATCAACTGCGCCCTTTCCAGTATGCAACCTTTCAATTCTCCCAACTATTCTGTATTTTTGGTAATGGTCTGGCTGATGGAATAGACTGTGCATCCTTATCTTATAGACAAACCTACCCTGGAGCTGGAAGGCAAAAGCTGGTGAGCAGTAATTCCACAGTTCCTTGTCTCTGATATTCTTTCCTTCTATAGAGCCATTTTTCTGTCTACCACCTTTGCTTTTTTGTCTGCTTTATCTTAGAAGAGATAGAGACAGCCATGGAAGGCAGGGAAAGCATAATTTCTAAGAGGAATCCTATTTTCGTACACTGTCACCAAACAGGTTTGCTGTTGGAAAGTGAGATACAGTTGGGGTGGAATAGTTTAGGCTTGCAGTCAGGGACTTACAAAGCAAGTGGGATTCTGCATCACGTATTCTGTGGGAGGTCACACTTAGTGACCAAAACGGACATGCTCTTTGTATAAGATCACGATCTGTAAGCAATGGAAACAACTGTGGCGTTCTTTTTGGCATAAGGAAAGGTAAGATGGCCTTCTGCATGTTAAATTATGGAAACATCGCTGTGCTCCTGCGCGGCCAAATTGCCTACAACAATGGGATACACCACAGTGTTCTGGGAAACATAGCAGGTAAAATTGCTAGGCTGATATGAGAAAAGTGAAATCTAAATTGCAGTACAAGCAAATAACCTGCTGTTATAAACCATACCCTTACAGATTTGCTTACTGATTGCAAAATGTTATTTATTGTGTGGATAAGCTTTAGACTGATCAAAATTATTTGTTTCCACTTATATCTTGTTGGAAAACTATGGGAGATTACTGTTCGAATTAAGCAGATTGCTGACAATCTTTTTCATAAGTAGAATGGGGAAATTAAATAAGAATTATTATTGCAGTTTTCAGCTGAGTTATTTAACTGAAACGATAGCTGAAAAGGTGAGATTTTTTTGCACTGTTTAACTGGAAATGCTTATTGTAGCCAGAGATCAATATTGATGCTTGAATGGATGAAATGACATTTTAAGTATTGTAGCACTGAGTAAGGATAACATAACTATATAATTTGCAATGTGTGATATGCATCAGGGGTGTCAGCTGACCATATTAAGTGAAATCTTATTCATCTTAATCATGTGAATGGTTTCTAGGATGTTCCTGAATTAGATTATTTTCTAATGTAAAGCCATTGATTTCATATATAAGTGAAATGAGACTGTGCTCACAGATTCTTACAATACAGTATCTATCAATTCATTCTAGTCCTGGAATAAAAATAGTTGATTAAATTTATTTTTCCTAGTTTACCTATATCTCCTGTACAATCAGTTCTCTATGCAAATTGTTATGTTTATGGTATGATTGTTTGGTTTCTCTTTGCTAGAAAGTGCTACTTCAATGGGTGTCATTTTTGTGATGTAAGCAATAATTTTCAGCAATTCACAGTGAGACTTTTCTTCACAGTTGCCTTCCAATAACATCACCATTTCTTTAGCTTTAGCTAACTCCAGAGGTAGAGCAGTTTAGCAGGTAATGCAGTACCATGAAGGTTAAGTGAGCCTCACCTATGTGACGTGGGGCAAGTTGTGTCATTTCTCTGCCCTTACCTGGTAGAGATGTGTCACCTGTGCAAGTCTGTCTGCAGTGACAGAACTTGCATAGCATCTAGAATAGCTGATATGAATTTTATTTCTAGTTCTACCACTTCTATTGCAAGACCTGGGGCAGATGACTTAGCCTCTTCGAACAGTCCACATCATATCACTGTTCAACTAGTAAAAGATATTGATACCTACTGCAGAAGAGAACGATAACTCCAGAAGTGCTTAATATTTCTACTGAGGAATGTAGCACAATAAACATGCAAGTATTTTCTAAGTTGAGATGGCATATTAACTAGATGTGGTCTCTCAGAGATTCACTGTTCCTAACCATTACTGATCAATGTCTACTGCACAGACAAGAGGTTATCTCCTACAGAGCGTGTCAGTGAAACAACCCTTGTTCCTTGTTATCTGCACAGCTTTCTCCAACTGTCAGTCCAATTTTATCAGACAAGGATACTATGCTGACCACAGCATTCTTTTTTGTCCACCTCCCCAAAGCAATGCTTACTGAACTGTGTAATGTTCTTCACATACATCTTTGTGTTGCATACATCCTTATGAAGCTAAGCTGAGGCAGTTAGAAAAGTTTAAGCATGAATCTGCTTCCTGATGCACCAGGATAATCTTCAATTAAAAAATAGCTTGCTCCTGTATAAGGTAGTACAGTGTCTGCTGCCTATAATTACTCATGTGCCTACTGATTTTGGAGTATTGCTCAAAGTAGAAGACAAGCATATCACAAGCAGGCAGGAGATTTCTCTGGAACAACAACCATGAAAAAATCCCAGTGTTTTATGGACAGTTGGGACCAACTGAACAACCAGTATCGAGTTAAGGAGGAGTCAGCTGGGGGGACTTGAAATCTTTTCCTCTCTCGTCATAGATGCTGTGATATTGCCTGTCTCTCTAAATGAAATAATAATAGGGAAGCCTCAGCACAGATTGTCTGCTTCCCTGCTCTTGGGGAGTCTGCTTTTCTTCCTTCTCAGCATATTAGATGCAGCTGACCCATTGTAATGCAATGTCAAAGGCCTTCGGGACTTAAAAAATGTTGTGTGTGTGGTATTGTAAGGGCAAACAAAAAACATTGACCCTACCGGATAGGGTCTTTTCAGGTGGCACTGAGGCTTTAAGGAAAATCAGGGAAAAAAAGGAATGTGCTTGGGTTGACCAAGCCTAAAGCAAAAGAAATCAGTCCAGGTGCTTGTCTAAACTTACAGCAAATATGATCATTCTAATCGGTTACCCTCATAGCTCTTTTACTCAAAACTCCCTCAGTAATACAGCAACCTTTGCATTACAGTTACATGCTGGTCACAGAAAACTTGTTTTCTTATATATTAAACTGATTCACTACTAATAATTGACAAATACATCTGTTAGATCCAAACAGCAATTTGGTTTGATGATATTTCAATACTTTTCATGGAAAAACTGAGAAATATCTACTTGTACATGTGAGGAAGCACTTTGTTTTGATGGATATTTTGTATTCACATGCAAACAAAAATATCCAGGTGCAAAATAACATTGTAGCTCTTTGCTGTTTTTTATCTAGTAATTTCTTATTCACTGGTGTGGTTTTGGAATGTTGTGTTATTTTGTTCACTAAACAGGAACATTATTGTTACTATGAGGTGGCCATTCATGAACAATATAATTCTTCCTGCATCATAAGGCACATAAGGCAGAAGTCAAAACAATTATTAACAATGCATAGCCAATAGCAAACAGCTGACAAACAACCCACACGCTAAAAATGCTTCATCCAAATAATTCAGTGCATAATTAATAAATGCAATGGCAAAAATCTGATCATTAACAGTTTGGAAGTGGGAAATAGGGTTGGATAATGCATTTACAACCTAGCTACAATGGATGTAGTCGAAAAGTAGGGTTGCATCCTCATGCTCCCTTTGAATAGAATCAGTCCTTGTCTGTATAAGGATTCCTCAGAGCAATTCAGATTAAATCAACTGAAGGTATGGAATTTATGTACATGAATAAGGTGCAACAAACCCAGTATGGACACTTTCACTGAAAGCAAAGTAACATAAGCGTGGTGCCTTTTCTAAGGATATGGTGTGTTGACCTTGGCCGGTCGCTGGGAACCCACCTAGCTGCTCTCTCAATCCCCCTCTTCAAAAGACAATGGGACAAAATAAGACAAAAAAGTTCATAAGTCAAGATAAAGACAAGGAGATCGCCTGCTAGTTTCTGTCACAGGCAAAACAGACTCACCTTGGGGAAAATTAATTTTGTTTACTGCCAATTAAAATAGAGAGTCCAAGGTAGCAGTTCTGCTGATCCTCCTTCTGGCTTCCGAGAATCAAAAACTATCGCTTCATGATCACTATGCCCAACCATCACATTGCCCACAAGTCCTTCTTTATTTACAAACAACAGGTCCAGTGGGGCGCCTTCCCTAGTTAGCTCACTGACCAGCTGTGTTGGGAAGATGTCTTCCACACACTCCAGGAACCTCCTAGACTGTTCCTATCTGCTCTATTTTATTTCCAGCAGACATCTGGTAGGTTGAAGTCCCCCACAAGAACAAGGGCTAGCCATCGGGAGACTTCTTCCGCCTGCTTACAGAATATTTCATCTACCTCTTCATTCTGGTTGGGTGGTCTGTAATGGACTCCCACCATGATATCCACCTTGGCCTTCCACCTGATTCTTACTCATAAACACTCAAACCTGTCGTCACCCTCATCAAGCTCAAGACAATCGAAACACTCCCTAACATACAGGGCTGCCCAACCTCCTTCCTCACCTATCCCTTCTGAAGAGTTTGTAGCCATCCATTGCAGCACTCCAGTTGTGCCAGACAACTGTCTGTGTGTCTGTGATGGCAACTGTATCAGTTTTCCTGGTGCACAATGGCTTCCTGCTCCTCCTGTTTGTTGCCCACCCTCCGTGCATTTATAGAGATGCACTTCAGCTGATCCTGCCACCTTTTTGGAGGGAAAAGCTCTGACTCCTACATGACCATTTTCAGGTGCTTATGTCATTTCTAACACATCAATAGCCCTTGTGTCTTTACTGTCGCATGGCTCTCCATCTCCTGCCTCCACTGAGGCAGCAGACTTAAGGACCTCGCTAGCACACCATCCCTTAGGTATCAGTGTGCTGCCTGCAGACTTATCTCTAGCAAGTCTAGTTTTCTCCCCACTTCAAATCTAGTTTGAAGCTCTTTCAATGAGCCCTGCTAACTCCTGTTCAAAGATCCTTTCCCTTCTTTAAGACAAGGGTACCCTGTCGCCAACAGGCCTGGTGTCATGTAAATTGACCTGTGATGAAAAAACTCAAAATTCTGCCAGTGACAGCAGACTCAAAGTCAAGTAGTGATTGCTAGGTCTTCCTATTTCCTCTTTTATCATTCACTGCAACTGGAAGGATAGAGGATAATGCTACTTGCGCTCCTGTTCCCTTAACCAGTCATCCCAAAGCCCTGAAGTCCATTTTGATTGACCTTGGACTTCTAGTTGCAACCTGAAAATCAATAATGGATAACAATCTGAGGGCTATAGCGGGGTAGGAAGTTTTCTTTTCAAATCTTTAACCCGGGCCCCAGGGAGGCAACAGGCTTCCCTAAGTGGGTCCGCTCTGCACATTGGGCTTTTTGTTCCCTTCAGGAAAGACTCTCCTGTGATAATGAACCATCTTTTATTCTTTATGGAAGTGGCTTTGATGCAGGGTGTAGAATGAGTTAACTTCAGCGACACCTCCAAACTAGATGAACCATGGTCCCTGTTATTGTTCAGTTGCACTCACAGAGCCTTGTACCTGTTATGCAAGGCTGCCTGGGAAGGTGAGGTAGTTGCAGAGGAGATATGCCTGCCATGCTGAACAGGAATTTGTTTCTATTGCTCTCTTTTCCTTAAGTCACTGCATTCAGCCAGGTGGAGAAAGGATAGGGAATTTTCTACCCTTAAAACCATCCTTGTGCACTAGCTGGAGGCACAGTACACTTTCTAATATCTGCATGTTGCAAGAGATCAGCAAGAATGTAATAAAACAACAAAATGAACGAGGACATTGTGACAGTTGTATTTAAATCAGACCAAAAGATAACTTCTCTGGTGTCATCCCACAGCACTCTATAGTGCTTCTTGAGGTGAACGCTTATTTGTGCACCTCTGCGTACAATACAGGCTTGTGGATGTTTCTTTTATCACCACAGTGAGTTGCTTTTTGAAGCCCACACATATATGTGGTATCAACCACATCCTGTGACAATGAATTCCACCGTTTAATTATCATCTTTGTGAAAAGTATCTTTTCTTGGGTTTCATGTTTTAAACTTGCTTACTGTTTGTTTTATTTGGTCTGTTTCCTGTGTTATGAAAAACAGTGGAAAAGCATTCTTTATTCAGTTTCTCAGTACTGCTCATGAATTTCTGGTGCTATGACACAGTCCTTTCCCTCATTTGTCCCTCTTCCAATATGAAAATCCTAAAGCTATTTTTTTTCCCCTCACAATACAGAAGCCATTACATACCTTTGATCATCCTGTCACTCTTTTTATTTATCCTTCTTTTGCTACCCTGTGATTTTGAGATGAGATGACTGGAACCGTATTCAATATTCAAAATGTTAGGTGGGCAATGGATTTTTATGGCAGTATTATCGCGTTTTCTTCTACTGTTTTCTGTTCTCTTCCTAATTTCTCCTAATACACCATTTTGTTTTTTGACAGCTGATGAAGATTTAGGTGACATTTTCATAAAGCACTTTCCAAGCTCCCTTTCCCAACCAACAGTTAATTTCACTGTGTGTTTATAGATTTCCCAGGGTGCAGGCATGAGACCTCAGTTATTTAGCCATGAAAACACAGCTAATTACAAGAGTGTTTTAGGCTGTAAAAAGGATGATTGTTGTTAGAATTTAATATTCGCTCAGTTCTACTGGCAATTTTATATTGGTTGAGGCAGTGCAAATGTTACCCATGGGCCATGTTTTTTTAGTTGTTTTGGGTTTTGTTTGGTTTTGGTTTTGGTTTGCTTTGTTGCTTTTTGTTGTTGGTTGGTTGGTTGGTTTTTTTGTGGGTTGTTGATTATTTTAACAGAACATCAGTTCTAACTAGAAAGTCATGCAGGAAAGAATTCATTCAATGAGCTTTTTCTAAGATATTTTTGCTAATTTTCCACTGTAAAGCATATCCCAACCAAACCCAAAGGAATCTAAACAAATGCATAAGCTTTTCTGTACTATCTCAATGAAGATTTCATCCCATAGTCTTCAATATCAGACAGAGGTGCATAGCCCTTCAGGTTTTTTTCATAGCCAAAATGTGTTCTTACTATCAAAATGGTTACTAAGATGGAGTTGCGAGTCTTAATAAAATCTGGAATTAAACAAATCACCTCAGGATCACTAAAACCTAGCTGTGAAAGTAAAGTAGTTGTTTATTAAAGGAGTGCTAATGGAATAAATATGTTGCTGCAAGTCAATCAGTCTCATCTTTGACTTTAAAACACTTGCTATATTATATTTCAGGGATCATTGTCAAAAATTCCTTAATGGGCCTAAAAGACCTCGATGTCAGATCAAAAGTGGAGATCTTATTTTAAATGAAGTTTTCAGTCCTCTCCTTTCATGGAGTAAGAGTCATTTGACTTTTTGCTTGTTAACATAAGATCTCATTTTCAAATTTTTGGCTGCACTGCAGTACAGAACCTAGGGAGTTTTGAAGATTTCTTGTTAACACATTTTTCTCTGAGAAGAACTTATGTTACTTACTAATTCTCTTTATTTCCAAACATTATAGGCAGAGTTTTCTCTGTGTGGCACTTTCCCTGCCGCGCCCCCCCCCCCCCCCCGCCCAGTCTCAGTCCTGCTGGTCTGGGAGAGATCAGCAATGGAAACGTTATTTTATATCTGTGGTAGTTTGACCTTGACCAACAGCCAGGCACCCAGCTCATCCTCAGCTATTACATCACAAAGAAGGAGGCCAAACACATGAGCTAGTCCAAAAGATAGCCAACGAACTCTAGCCAATTATTTGAAAAACATTTATGGACATGATTTTATGTGCCTGTTTTGGAAAGTCTTTTACTCCAGCATATTGGTTTATTAAACCAGAAAGAATCTGGTCCTCTTTCATTTTCACTGTTTTTTTACTGGAACAGCTTAGAAATATAGGCATGCAGGAGAATAAATTAAATAATTACTCTTCTCATTGTTTTGATTCCCTGTGCACTCCAGGAAGCCTGATCTGAGCAGTTCAACTGATAGCAGCCCATAAACTCTCTGCAGAGATTCAGTGGTGGAATAAAAAATTATTAATGAGTAACCTCATAAAATGGGAAAGCAAATTATTTTCTACAAGTTTTGCTTTAGTATTTGATAGGTGTTATAATGACTAAGTCCTCGATTCTTCTTCTTTTCAGAGCATACTCAACACCTTTAGATTTCTTCCTTGAAACTGGAGAGTGACTGCAAAAACTGACCAACAACAGCAGTTTTTTAAATATTACTGATCTTCTGACAAGTAAGTTCTTCATTCTCAGTTTTGTTCCCCGTCTTGCATTTCATCCTTGTATTTATATATGGACTGCTAGATTCATTTGCTGGGCCAAGTGAATATGAGTGCAAATTGAATAGTATGGAAGTAATCTTAGCATTTCTCAGCTAGAAAGAAACCTATCAATATCAGAGATATAACTGAAATGAAGTATTGGATCACCTGGCTATTCTAACTTGTAATGCCCATAGGATTGTAGTCATACATCTGATTGTTCAGGGGCTTTTCCCTGGTAAAAGACTAAATGGTTAAAGCCTTTTTTTCTGTCACTAAAATTATGCGGTATCTGGGTCTGGAAATGCTTATCCATTTGCGGTTGGGCTCTTTTTCTTCCTGGAAGCATCCAGAGATTACCCATTGTAGTTAATGGGACCCTAAAGTTTTCCAGGATTCACATGGATAGAATAACTGTGGTCATCTCCCTTCTTTGTCCATTTGGTCTCCTGTGCTCCCTCTGCATGTCCTAGTCTTTGAAAGGTTGAACTGCATAGTCTCAGGCTTGTACTACATCAGGATTTTGCATCTAAATCAGTATGTTACACAGCATAGTCCGCCTGCTACAACAGGCTATACTAGGATAACCTTTTAATGTAACTTGTTTCCATAACTATGTTAGTTATATATGTGGCAGCAATACCTGACTCACTTTCTCCTGTTGACTCTGCATTGCCTTTCGCAAATTCCCCTGCATTCCCCAAAATGCAGACCTTTGCCCTTAAACCTTCTCATGCCTGTCCAGGCTTGATACGCATACCATAGTACCCCAAAAGTAAAATAATGTAAAATGGGGAACTCAAGCCTTGAAATGGTCTTGAGACTTTATTAATCTCTGATCATGTTTAGATTTCCTGGAGTCTGTCGTGGCTATACTGGGAAGTGGGAAGAGGAGTTTGTCTAATTCTTGGCTTCAATTCTAAACAAGAGAAAACCCCTTTTAGAAGTTTTTAAAGCTTTTTAAAGTAACCTACAAGTTGTTACTCCTCTCAGTTTGAGTAAGGCCCAAGGTGATAACTCTGAGACAAATACAACAATGGTATCTCTCAAAAATAGCAGATATTTTATAGAAAAGAAAAACAAAAGTATTTAACACTTTGGAAGTCCTTACTGGACTTAGGGAAAGGCAGCTGGAAGAATTTGGGAACTACTAGAATTTATAGTCTCTGAGGATAACCCCCACAGCTAGAGGAAATAGTATTAGAAGGACTAGTAGGATTGAGAAAAACAGAGAGGAAAAAGTACAACTTGCGTAGGAAAGCAGAGACAGGTGACTTTTTAAAGGAGAACTTCAGAACTTCTTAAAGTTTTCCTGTTCGTAAAGAATAAGATTTATAAGAAACTACATTTTCAAACACAAAATTATTGCCAAACAATGGGGTCCACTCATCCTGACTTATTAAGTGAGCGATCTTTTAAATACATTTTTATGTGTACATATATATATCTATATATATCTCCAGATACTGCTCCACCAAAATAGCAATGAAGATTCTCATATCACTACCACACTTCTTCGTCTTTCTTTGTGGTTTCATGTAGCTATTATAAGTATTACATTATTTACTTCTTGTTGGAATATGCTCTGCTTCAGTGTATCTGATGGATTTTATGAATCTCAGTGCCTGGTTACAGGCTGGCTCAGCTTTGGCAATCATATTTGATCACCCGTTATATGATAACATAGTGAAATTTTAGGATATTATCACTTTTTGACACTTCATATTTCTAAGACAAACATGAAAAGAATGCATTGAACTTAAGTCATGCACTATCTAATATTTCATTAATTTGTATGTCCTGGTTGAGCAAGTTTAGCTACTTGTAGTCTCCAAAATAAAAGACTTCTGGTGTATTATTTCATATAAAAGAAGAAAAAGTGATATAAAGAATACACACTTTTTAATAACTGCTCACATAAATGAGTGAAAATGCAGGAATAAAAATCCTTGGATTTATGTTATTTATATTAATTAAATGTGATTTTATTAGAAGCTATAGATTGAACATTTGAAATTTCACATTCTACACAGGCAAATGAAATTGTATGACTTTTCTCAGTTTGTCTTGTTTTCACAAATGCAAAATCAGCTTCCTTCGTTCTAATTGTTTGCTTGTTTGCTTTTCAGGTGTTTGGGCTACAATCACATAGCCAAACTTTTGTAACTTTATTTCGGGTCTTAAAGGAACACAGGGTCATGACTTGGGTTTCTCTCTTCCCAGACAGTAGATTTACTGAATATATCACTTGTGAGCTCTCTTCTAATTATCTGCTCTTTTGTGTGGTTCACTTTCCTGTCTGGACTATAGTGTGTCAGAGATGTCTATAACAATATGAGTTTCCTTATCTACTCAATTGACCATTCACTTGGATTTTACTAAGAGTAAAGACAGGCTAGAGCAAACAGCTTCATTTCTTCTTGTGTTGCTCTCCAAGATGCAGTTTTGAAGTTCTGTCCTGTTTGCCATGAAAAGCAGACCATAAGGAAACTGAGGCTGTTTGACACAATGAACCCTAGCCTAATAATTGAATTACTGAATCTCTGCGGCATTAAGCATATCAGGGCTGTGCACAAATCTGATTTATCACTTCATCAACCCAGGAAATAAATAATAAATAGTGAGTCAATCTGAATGGAGAAAAGGGAGGGTTTCATTTTGAGATGGGAGTGGGGGGTGGGGAAGAGGTTTCATTTGGTTTTAGGTAGATTTATTGATTTTGACTAACAGCATAATGTCTTAAGGCAGATGTTACAAAAACAAAGGAGAAGGATAGGCAGGCTCACAGTATAGGTAGAAGTAGTGGTGGTCATATCTCCTATTGTTTTGCAGTGCAGTTGTAGTAGTCACAGGGTCAATTCCCTCTTACCACAGAATCATAGAATGTTCTGAGTTGGAAGGGACCCACAGGGATCGTGTCCAACTCCTGTCCCTGCATGTGACAACCCCACAGTTCACACCATGTGTCTGAGGGTGTTGTCCAGTCTCTTCTTGAACACTGTCAGGCTTGGGGCTGTGACTGACTCCTTGGGGAGCCTGTTCCAGTGCTCCACCACCCTCTGGGTGAAGAACCTTTTCCTAATGTCCAACCTAAACCTCCCCTGGCACATCTTCCTGACATTCCCTCAGGTTCTGTCATTGATCACTAAAGAGGAGAGATCAGCACTTGCCCCCCCTCCTCCCCTTGTGAGGAAGCTGTAGCTGCCATGAGGTCTCCCCTCAGTCTCCTCCAGGCTGAACAAACCAAGTGACTTTAGCCGCTCCTCCTTCTCCAAATACTTCATCAACTTTATAGCCCTCTTCTGGACACTCACCAGTAGCTTTGTAACCTTTTTATCCCGTGTCACCCAGAACTGCACACAGTGCTCCAGCTGAGGCCGCACCAGTGCAGAGCAGAGCAGGACAATCATCTCCCTCACCTGGCTCGCAATGCTGTGCTGGGTGCACCCCAGGACATGGTTGGCCCTCTTGACTGCCAGGGCCACTACTGGCTCATGTTCAACTTGCCATCAACTAGAACCCCCAGATCCTTTCCCACAGAGCTGCTTTCCAGCATCTCATCCCCCAGTCTGTACGTACAGCCAGGGTTGCCATGTCCCAGGTGCAAAATTCAGCACTTGCCCTTGTTGAATTTCATGCCGTTGGTGATTGCCCAGTTCTTCAATTTGTCCAGATCCCTCTGCAGGGCCTCTCTGCCCTTGAGAGTGTCGACAGCTCCTCCCAATCTTGTGTCATCAGCAAACTTACTAAGTAATCCTGCAAGTCCTGAGTCTAAGTCATTTATAAAGACATCGAAGAGCACTGGCCCTAAGATGGATCCCTGTGGTACCCCAAAAGTGACTGGTCTCCAGCCCGACATAACCCCATTTACTAGAACCCTTTGAGTCTGGCCTGTCAGCCAATTGCTCACCCATTGTATTGTATTGTATATCTTCTACTTATTTTATCCCTTCTCTCTACTTATTGTGTCTCTTGTACAAAGTAGTATTTGAACCCAAATCTCTCACCTCTGATTACAGTACCTTTCAGCTACTTTGGCTTTACAGCATTGCCAGGCAAAGTATTTATTAGAGTTTACTGCAATCTATGAATTGTTCTGATAAAAATTTAACGCTACATAATGTAAACAGACCATATCCTAAATGAGCACAAGCTAAATGAGCACACCGCAGAAAATAATTGGCACGAGGAGTCATAATTGAGGGAGGGGATTTGCAACAGTTTTCCACAAGGTTCACAATTAGACACGTTTTCAGTATTTTTCAGACAATCTGGAAGTGGGCAGATCATTGTCGATGAAATTTGCAAATGATGCAAAGAGTCCAGGCCACTTGCTGTAGCAAGCAACCTGAGTTGCTTGGTAACCCCAGTTCATCTATATAAAGCAAAATACTGAATTTAAGGTTAAAGAATACTAGCTTCATTGAGAGATAAAGGAATTGTGTTCTAAGGAGTCCTAACCTTTGAGGGAAATATTTCAGGAGTCACAGCAGATAAGCAGCTTGAGTGAGAAAATTGATTGCACAGAACAGAGCTTGTTCCTTTAGTCATAAGTCTGGTTTTGGTGAGACTGATGCTAGAATACCCTGTTTTGGTGCCCCTGTTTTAAGAAAGGGCATTTAAAAATCAGAGGGGATCGGAAGAGAGCCATAGAAATCATTGGTACACTGAAGAAAACGTTTGCAACAGATTCAAAGAGCTCAGTCTTCTTTGGGTTTTTTGAAAAAAAGCCAAGAGCCAATTTGACGGTTTTACCATGGGGAAAAAGCAAGGAAGGAACATAATTGAAGCAATCATTCTGTCTTTTGTTTATATACTTTTTAATTAGTTTCCTGGAAAAGGGTTGGTTCTTTTTAGTGTCATTAAGGTATTTTAGTTTTCTGCCACAGTGTTGCAGTAAATAATAAGGTGGGTGACCTCGCTTGTTTGATAACCTAGACTGCGAAGTATGTTATTACCAAAATATAAGTGGATCATTTCCTTTAACCTCATATTGTCCTTGTTTACAGTATTATTGACTGGCGACATAATTCCCATGATCAAAATGGCGAATAGGAGAAGAGTCTTTGATCACTGTAGTCAGTCTTGTTCCATTGTTATGATTAACAGATTATTTTGACTGTTACTTTGTTTACATCACGTACTTCCATTTGTAAAGGTGGACCTATATTAAGTTGCATTTCGGGAATTATAAAAAAACTCCTGATTCTTACTTTTTTTATCATAGATACCAATGAATGATATTTCACACTTAGTACATTTATTTGTTTTATTTATTACTTATATTAAGCTGATTTCTTAGTCAAATGAAACATTCTTTATACTGTGTATTTCTTTCTGTTTACTGTGTCCTGCAAGATTTTAGAATTAGCAGATTTCAGCCTCTGCCATGGAGCTTTTACCTACAGTGGGACATAAGATTTTCTACCTTTATCAGCTCTCAAGAGGTAGCTTTGCATGAACTAGATGTTGAACAGAGCTCACCCAAATAAAGTGAAGAAAATACCTTCTCTGTACCTGCAGAGGAAGCTACAGATATCAAACTTGGACTGCACACTCAATCAGAGACCATTTTCTCCAGTCAGTTAAATTCTCCCAGCTCAGTGATTTGATGTCATTTAATGTAAATCAACTTATGGAATTTAAGAAGTGTGGCAGTATATTGTTAAAATTTCATGTTTAATTTTAAATGATCCTATTTTAAAATAACAATAAATATTTAATCTGAAAAAATGTGTCTAGTAGAAAAAAAAGTTTGAGCAAAATCCATTCTTGTATTCAAAAATGGTGCACAAATTTCTGTGCAGTCTGCTTGCAGAACAATGGAAAATGAAGCAAGCAGCTCTACTTTGCATGATTATTTGGAAACACTTGAGGTGTTAAAGAAGTGAAATAGTGGCTTTTCTAAGACAACAGGTGTGTTATACTTAGATGTTGACTTGTTTATTTAATGAGCATGACAAAAAGGCAAAACACTATGCATTATCTTTGAAAATGAACAGCATTCTTATGATAAACAAAACAAATATGTTTTCTCATTTAGGGAATTTCAGAACCAGATAATATGGACCTTGACATATAAGGGAGACATATTTTTTTGGTTTTTGAAGACAAGGTAACATCCAGGCAAGGCTATTTGAGTTCTGATTGGTAGTGGTGTTAATAAAAGTCTAAGTGAAAGCCATTCTTGAAAAGGTATAGATCTTCATCTTCCATATATATAATTCCTTGTATATCATTAGCAGGATTCAATACATTTTCCTAGAAATAGAAGTTACACAATATGAAGAAAAAAGAAGCTAACTACGTATGTGGTCTCTCTTTGCTCTGGGAAATGCACCTTGAATCTGAGGCACCTCTCCAACTCCTTAATGTGAAATTCTGTTCAATTGAGTGTAACAGAGATATTTATTTTTTCAGATTTATAGTAGACTTTCTGCAGTATGAAGCCAAATGGCATCACAGTCTTTGTTATTGGAAAAGGCACAGGAAAATTCAGATGAATGTGGAAAGACTATAAGTAAAAAACATTAGCCTCTGACCCAACAATTGTCCAGTAACAAGTGCAATTATGCAGACAAATGGTGCTGATCACAATCTTCTTTCCCTACAGCATGGCACTTGCTTGTTGTAGAGCATTGCTGAACCGACAGATGTAGTTTGGAGGCTGGCAGGAAGGAATGTGCTTGCCCAGAGTGTAATAGAGCACTCATTGACTGGGCGGACAGGTATAACAAATAAAGATCTTGGCCACGGGAAATGCTGAGGACCTGTGACACCGGTTTTTGCTAATTCAGAGTTTTGAAAGTGAACGCATGAGTAAAAATGGTCACTCTCACCTGGTTGGGTGGATGGTGGAGGGAGAGACATCTGAAAATTCAGTTTTAGGGAGCCTTTAATCAGGCAAGAAGTGACAGTGGCAGTGAACAAAAAAGGCAGAAATTCGCCCAAGTTCAGGTGTGTAAAAATTGCATTCATGGTTACCTTTCCCCTTGGAGACTTTGTGCCAGAGCAGGTGTTGCCTGTCTTTGCTGGATACCAAACCGGTAGGTGGCAACTTCTCCCCTACAGCAGTGGGAAGCTCTTTGCAGCTTTGCCTTCCCTCCCAGAAACACAGCTGTGGGCCCAGGCCCAAGCCAGTACAGCATTTCTGCTGTGGCCAGGTAGTACCTGACTGCAGGGAATCAAACACTCCCTGTTCCTGCTAGTTGGGGTGAGTGTAACAGCTTGAGCTGCAGTTTGGGGCACCCTGTGCAGGAGTGCTCAGAACAGTGGGAGGAGAGGAGCAGGCTGGTCCTACTGGGCTGTCGGGTGCTCTAATCACCACTCATATCCTCACAGCCTTTCTTGTTCCTCAATGATCCCATGGACTCACACCTGTCTAACATCTGTCTACATGCCTGAGGGACAGGATGCCATCCAGAGGGACCTGGACAAGCATGAGAAGTGGGCCCATGTGAACCTCATGAGGTTCAACAAGGGCAAGTGCAAGGTCCTGCACCTGGGTTGGGGCAACCCCTAGTGTCAGTACAGGCTGGAGGATGAAAGGATTGAGAGCAGCCCTGCAGAGAAAGACTTCGGGGTACTAGTGGACAAAAGATGTGACTTGAACTATCAATGTGTACCTGCAGCCCAGAAGGTCAGTTGTACCCTGGGTTGCATCAAAAGGAGCATGGCCAGCAGGCCAAGGGAGGTGATTCTGCCCCTCTGCTCTGCTCTGGTGAGACTCCACCTGGAGTCCTGCGTCCAGCTCTGGAGTTCTCAGTACAGGAAAGACATGGACCTGTTGGAGAGGGGCCAGAGGAGGCCACAAAAATGATCAGAGGGCTGGAATACCTCTCCTACGAGGACAGGCTGAGAGAGTTGGAGTTGTTCAGCCTGAAGGAGGCTCTGGGGAGACCTTACTGCAACATTTCAGTACTTGAGCCTGTAAGAAGAATGGAGACACACTTTTTAGAAGGACATGTTATGATAGGACAGCGGTAATGGTTTTAAACTAGAAGAAGGAAGACTCAGACTGGACATGAGGAAGAAATTTTTTACAACGAGGGTAGAAAAAAAAACTGGCACAGGTTGCCCAGAGAGGTGCTGGGTGCCCCATCCCTGGAAACATTCCAGGCCAGGCTGGACGGGTCTCTGAGCAACCTGATCTAGTTGAGGATGTCCCTGCTCATTGCAGGGGGGTTGGACTAGATGACCTTTGAAGGTCCCTTCCAACCCAAACTATTCTATGGTTCTATGATTCTAACTTCTGTCATATGACTGAGGTCCCTAAGTTCAGAGGTACCACCATCTCAAGTTTTTCTTCTCATTAACACAGAGAAGTACTGGGAGGCCTGTAGAGACTCTTTAGAGGTGTCTGTTTCTTTCTGTTGTCAGCCAAAGGTAACTGTTCTCCTGCATCAGGAGTTTTGGTTAAGTGCCTAAATGTAGGCAAGGTCACTGTGAATAACTATTCTCACTCCTGTAAGTGAAACAAGCGGTCTCTGCTCCTTACAACGCACAGACAGGCTGCTGCTGTGGCTGCTCCCCTCCTGTTCTCCAGTGGGCAAAGGGAGCTGAACTGTCAAGACTGGGGTTACCTCAGCCTCTTCCCATAGGCACAAATCATGGATGCCCAGCAGCAGCCCTGGTAGTGGGCACAGGAGCCTGGCCTAGTGGGAGTCTGCAGGTTCAGCGTGCCTGTCTCGGTGCTTTGGCTGCATAATGGGCTGGTACTGCATCACCCACACAATTAAAAATAGAAGAAATCGATGTCGCTGCAGCTGGGATCCCTGGGGCTATGGTGTATGTCTGTGACACCCTGCCTCCAGCAGCTCCTCCTGGGGCTTTGGCAAAGGGTTGCAAATTCCTGACAGCCCAAAGAATTTGGGGCAGAGAGCGAATGTTTGGTCTCTTTTTAAGGAGGAGTACCACTTCCAATCTATGATTCTCCCATTCTGATGTAACAGGGCAGGCCTAGTCCAGCTTAAGAGCAGGTTTGGTGAAATGCAGTCCTGTGTAGCTCAACATGAATATTATTTTTGCATAGTAGTACTAATAACCCGTTAAAAGATAACAATACTTATTAGGCAGATACAGACACATTCTTGGCCCATCTTGTCTGGGTACAAATGCGCAAGGAGCCAAAAGTACAATTCATTAGGAAGGAACCAAGCCATTTAATTATCCTAAGAAAATTATTCTCCTGATATTTTTTTCTTTCTTTCTTTTTTTTGCTAATGGTTGTAGTTTTCCTACTATTCACTGAGACTTATATATTGAAATAAAAGTGCAGAGTATCTGTCTCCTGGCCTATCAACTTCATCAGGCTTAGGGAATTGAAGGGAGAAAAGGAAAGGAAAATATGTAACTATAATTACTATCATATTGAATTATTTTATTCTGCCATATGGAGTTAAACTGGTTTAAAAGAAAAAAAAAAAGATATTTCCATTTCAATGTCTTTTGTTTTATAATAGAAGCTTCCCTTTTATTTGCCCTTTAACTTCCTTAAGAGTCTTATTCAGTTTATTCAATCCTAGCCAAAAGGTCACTGTTGTCCTACAAGTGAGTCCTCCTTTTGCTGGCACCTCTGGATGCTGTGAATAGAACTCTCTTTCTCTGAGGCTGAGATCCATCAGCAGGAAGGTGCACCAGGAGCAGCCAAGTGTCAACCTTCTCTCCTGGAATTTAAGTGCATCACCCCTGGGTGCTACACAGATTGTGCAAGGAGGGGGACAGGCAATCCCATCAAACCTCCTGACTCTGACCCTACAGCACTCAGCATCCTGCGAATTCAGCCTTTTTGACAGACAGCTCCCTAGATAGGTGATTTTTAGTTTTATATTGATTTTCTGAACCTAGTTATTTAATGTTTGTGTTTGTAAATGCATTTTTCATTGTGGATCCTCAACTTTGACAAGGTGTTGATGAAGTAACACATCCTGAAATATGAAGCAGACAAGTGGCTGTTTGTTTCAGCTGAATTCTGACACTCCTAATCACAGTAAATAATATGTTTAATCTTAGTCTTGTCTTATGGTATTCAGTGGGAGTTCTTATGGAGTGACATTCAAATCTAAGTAATGCTCTCCCCAGGCTTCTTTCTGTAATACTGGAAAAGGATGTGCAGGAAGGCTGTTGCTATTCCACTTTGTGCTAGGTAAAAGTAACTGACAAAACACTCAGTATGTAAAGCAGAGAAAGGGCTCTATCGTAAGGCTACTCAGCTTTGTGATTTCACTGGTTTGGGGTCGCAGACATTCCACTTGTCCTGGGTGGACAGTGGCTGAATGGAACAAACAGCAGACACAACACTGGAGAAGGATTTGAGCTCTGGGAGTAAAAGACAGTCTCAGACTCCATGGCAGACAGGTTTACGGAGAGACTGCTGTAGTGCAAGAGCTGGCTATGAGGCCATAGAGGGACCTTTTTCCACTTTGTAGTGTATTTTCGTACTTCCTAAATTGGACGGTGCCTACATGCCTTTACAAGTCTCTCTCTCTCTTCGCTTGCTTATAAGAACTCAGACGACCTCCAAGACCTTGTTATTCACAGGGAACAGTAAAGATACTTGCAGAAAAGAAACAAAAAATACCCATTTACTTGCAGGTAAAAGCTCAGAGGGAATAAATTATAAACAATGTAGAAGAAATCTCTAGAGAGCCTAGCTGCCAGTGCTTGACATGTTTTTGCTCAGCATATGCGAAGGGAGGTTTGGGGCAAAGCTGGAGACAGAGCAGAGGTTGCACACATAACAGCAGAGCAACTCCTGACAGAACACAGGTCTGTATTCTGAGTGAGCAAGCAGTAGAGTTTCTGAGGAAAAACAAATAAGAATGCCTAAATATCATTGAGTAAAAGAGCTATATCAGTTGAATTGTGGCTCTTCAAACTATCTAACCTCAAATATACAAGGAGCCTCAGAGGTTTCAGACTGGGGATTTGAAAGTATGATAAAGTCGCAAATAATCTGTAAACATTGGATTAACTATGTTTGTTATCCTTAGCTATTGGTGATATTTTCTGTATACTGCTATAGAAAAGGTAAGACTAGAGGCTCCTAAAACATGACTCTTGTAAGGCAGTGAGAGTGCACAGATCAAAATGATCAGAAAGGGACTAGGTCAGTTCCCAGCAAATTAAGAATGTGTATTCATTATGCTTCTAATAATGATAGTATTCTTCATAACATTACACTCAAGCAATTGTAATTTCCCTTTTGTGGATCAAAAAGTGCAATCTCTGAGATTTAACTTTGAAGTAGTGGATTTAATTGACACTCCTTGAAAAATATTAATGGTCATTCATCAGTAGGCATTGTCTCTCCTCTTATCATACACGATTGTTTTAATTTAAACTAGCTCTCTACCTTTTGTATAGAATTATTGATAAAAATATGTCTTTCTTCAGCAAATGATTAGCTAAATCATCCTTTTATTTACAAGCAGCACTGTGTCCCTGTGCCCTAAATCTTTCTAGCTGGAAGAGTGGGAGGGAAAGCAATTTAATTAAATTAACTTTATTGACCCACTGGGGCTGTTGTTTAATAGCATGGCTCCCTGGAGTGTAGTGCAGGTAGATTGAATGAATGCCACAGAATATCACTTCCCCGCATTGCATATTTCAAACCTCTGTCAGGCAGTTTGGGATGAGCAGCCAATCAGGAAAAAAGGTTTTTTCCAGCCTGGCTGGTGTGGATGGAATTTCCCACTATGCTCAGAACGGTGTGCAGAGTGTTACCCATGCGTTCCTCCGAGCGCATCGAGACGGATAACTCTGAGATCGTCTGTTGCGCTCAGCTGCTGCATTCAGAAGACAACTTTGTGGATTGGCTCTTCAGTCATGTATCCAAAAATACCTTTTTATGAAGGAGGAAAACTAGCGTGTGAGTCTGAATGAAAGTGCTGTGAGTAAGCTATTTAATATTAAAACCTCGATAGGCTCATTCTGCATGAGACATCAGAGTCCAGAACATAGTAAGAGATATCTTCTGGAGCTGTGCTTGTCATTAAGTACTTGGGCACAAAATGAAAACTTACGAAACTCCTTTGTTAAATTGTTATTAGATAAAACAAAAGCTAAAAAGACTTCCATAGTGTTTTCTCATAGATAACACTGCCTGCTACTGTTTCAGTTATTGCTTCTCTTGTTAAAATCTTCGTCCAAATGTCTTATTAATCTGTAAAATGAGTATGACAGTTTCTCTGCAGTTGACTGGAACACATCCCATTTTCTGCCCTACTCTTCAGTACTGCCCACTGAGCAAAAAGAAGACAAGTATCTCAGTCTGTTGCATCTGTACTTGCAATCACCTTTTTTTAAAGTCAAGCCAGATCTGTAGTTGCACGATTCTACAGCAACTTTCTGTAGCTTTTAACCCTTGCAGAATTTAATATTTCTCTGATTAAATACAGCCACTCAGGTAATTAATGTTTTGCTCTAGAAAATAGTAGGAAGTGCAACTTTAATTACAGTCCATGGTTTTCTCATAGTCACTCATAATTTCATGTTTTTAATTAGTTTATGTGTAATTTTTCTATTTATATGTGAACTGATTTTTCTTGGCTTCAAACTGATGTTTTCAGTTTTAAAGGCACATGAGGTCAGACGGGAGGGTTTGTGGGGGAGAGTCAATGTCTTGTGCTGATGGAAGTAGCTGGGAGAAGCTGGCAAGTTTCAGGCATCCAAGTCCTTCTTTAGGTCTGATTTGTGTGTTTAAACTTTCACACTTGAAGCATTGCAGTGGTGATTTCTGCCCTCGTGGTATGTGTTACGCTGGTGGTGAGACTGACTGCCCTTTCCAACGTCATTCCTCACACTACTGCATCATCATTATTGGGGGCTGCTCCTTAGGGCGATCGCTCTCAGTTCATCTCCTGACCTTTCTGCCCCCAAATGCCCCATGCACCCTGGGAGGTGGTGCCATACACTTTTAGTATAAAAGCCCAAGCTGTGGTGCAGCTTAGAAAAAATGGAGGTGCTCCTGAGTGCGGGTGTAGCATATTGAGGGGAAAGAACCACCCTCAGTCCTCAATATAATGTCTAGAAGTTAAAATCTGCCTTTAACTCAATAATAGGTTAATGTGGCTTTTGGCTGGCACTGCGTGTTTGTGTGTTTACTCAAAAGGACGATGTTCGTGGTTTACTCGAAAGGATGATGTGAGTAATTCTGAGAAGTTTACTAGCTGATATGCTCCAGTGCTCTATTACTTCATCTTCATTAAATGTGTGTTTTGGCAGCCATTGCTTGAAGTCCATATTCCATATCTGTAAGATAAGTGCAGTTTCTATGCTAATGGTTGTGTCTAGGGTCAGAAGCAGGCCTTAGAAAGTAGACTTCTGTGATTTTCAGCTGTATCTTTGCTTCCTATATAGTTTTTATTATGACATTTTAAAATATTCTGAAAGCTTTATTGTGTATGTAATAGAATGAGAGGAAAATACACATCCATGATGCCATCCCACATTTCCTTCCAAATACAACAGAAAAATGACATAAGTGACTGCTGTAACACTTCCTGCATAAGAATTCATAATATGTTTTTAGGTACAGTTCTTTAATGGTGTTAAAGTACAAATACATTCTATATATATGAATTTTAGTTTTACTAGATTACAGTTTTAAAGGACTATTAAATCAAGGTTATAATTTTATTATTTAATGTTTACTTAGGATGTTTAATATTAACTTAACATTATTTAATTTCTGCATGTATTAGAATTAATATAAATAAATTAAATTAATATTTCTGAGTGTTGCACAGAACTCCTGCCTAACACCAATTTAGACTTCCACGAGTATTTTTCTTGGTAGCAAATTTGACCTTAAGTAGCTCCTACCCCTGTCCACAACCTACAACCTGTCTCTACCTCTTTTCTTCCCATTGTGGTTGTATAGTTTTTTGTTGGACTGAACACTGACCTGGGTTAACAACCCTGGAAAATTACCCATCTTCTTTCTCTTTTTCTCAAGGTCCCTTATAAAGTGCAGCAATGTGCTCAGCTGGTTCGTAGTGTAGCCCCCAGATCATTGCACCAGTGCAACTGAACATGCATCATAGGGAAGGGAACTGCTCCAGAAAAAAGTGTCCATCAAACCTCCATTGGATTTTAAGACATGCTTTTTTGCTTGATGTGTTATCCTACAAATTCTACATAGACACAGTTAATGTTGAGTATTAGTAATGGTATTTACTCTGAACCAAATCTTTGCTAAAAACTTTTGCCAGTACAGGAACCACATTTAGGGATAGATTTAACTTTTGATATTTTAAGGTTTTATGAGTTTGGAGTTTTTAATGCCAAAGGCAATTGGTATATTTACACCACAGAAAACTGTAGTTTGTTGATTTGAGGAGTAGGTATAAGAATTTTTTCTTTCTGTACTTACAAGAGTTTCCTGATTTATTAGCTTTTTTTTGGTGGTGTTGCTTTGGTTTTGGGTTTTTTGGTCTTTTGTTGTGGTTTGGTTTGGTTGGTTGGTGTGGTTTTTGGTGTTTTTTTGTTTCGTTGTTCTTGTTGGTTGTGGGTGTTTTTGTTTTCCCAATAAGAGCTTCTATGAAGTGGACAGAAGTATCTTTTTTTTTTTTTTTTTTTCCCAGACACTAACAGAAACTTGCCATGTCATATCTGTTTTATTTTGAGGTTGGTGTTTCCCATGCATAAGGGACACTGAGGCAGAAGTTTTACAGCTGCAGAGGGACGGTACTTTCTAGCCTCCAGCTGTTCTGCTTAAAGACATTCCTGCTTTCTACTGTCACTCACACTCACCAGCTGGCCGCGCTGCCCTGTGGTTTTGCTAGCAGAGTAACTCGTGCGATTGCTCCTTAGCCTCAAACTTGCGAACTCTGCTGAGCCAGTCCTGACCCTTAGGTCTCTCCACTTAAAATAGACTGGCTGGTTTTGGCTTGAGCATTTTAGAGCGTGTTCGCAGGACCTGCTTCGCTAGCACAGCAGTGGGGTAGGGCATGGAAAACAGAGAGAAGCAACATTATCAAACAAACGTAATATTGTGTAGAGGGAGTGTTTGCTATTCCCCAAGTCTTAAGCACTTTAAACACAAGAAAAGGCAGCAGAAGTTGTTGTAACATGGTTGCATCCAGCAGACTTGCATTCAGGTGTGATGCTAAGCATACAGCAATATGTAAACTCATATGCAATTTTTTTTTTTTTGTTCACACTGATATATGACCATTCATGCTCCTTTTCCCCCCTCGTAAAGACTAAAGCTGACCTATGCTAACATTTCGATCTTGGTGTTCTTTTACTTCACATTGATTGGTTGTTATTTTTTAAAGAGAGTAAAGAGCAAAGGAAACAGACATCAATGAGGGTGTGTCAAATCTTTGCTGCACAGGAGACAAAAGTTCGTTTTAGACTACAATGTAGTCTCTAAGTCATCCTTTTAAGAACATAAGAGTTGATTAGGAGGTGCTCTCAGCACTACCTGGTAGTAGATAAGTAATGCTCCATAATCCCAGCTATGGAAAGGCCTAAGGAGCTTGGAGAGTTCAGTTTGGTAAGTTACTAGGAAATGCCAGATGATACCTTCAGAAGAAAAATTCAGTATATGGAGAAGATAACATGACCTGGACACCTGAGGAGGAACCTGGATGCTGAACAGGATTGATTAGTCTCTTTTTGTCCCCTGGAGTCAGAAACCTGTTGCTGCAAGGCCCAAGCAGACTGTCTGCTTTACCATGCATGTACTCTGAAAGGATGGCAGCACCTACCTTTATTAGTAGAATTAACAAGAGAAGTAGGGAAAGAAATGTAGTTTCTCAGCTTGGAAGTTGCATATGAGAATCAATTCATTCCAAAGTTTGTTTTCTTCAAGAAGGGAGCTTGAATAAAACAATTGAGAGGAACCTTGTGCCCTTGCACACAAGCATACAGCAGCACTTCCAAATCTTGACCACAGGAGAGAAGAAAACATTAAGAAAGAAACTTGTTAATACAAAAGCCAGGAACTCGGAAGGGAGGTCCATAGTATACTGGTAGTGCATGTACTGTGATTCAAGAAACTACTTCAAAAGCACGAGTCAAGTCCAAGGTGATACTTTAAAGATTTTTATTGAAGTACGAAAGGCCAGCAATAACCAACAACAAAATTTCTGTCAGAGAATATGAATTGAATAGTGATTTCAGTGTTTTACTTTATGATTGTCATTAACTGTTTTCTGCATCCAGTATATTAGGTATCCCTTAGCTGTCTTCTGCATCGAGGATATTAGACATGACGAGAGCTGCAATTTAGGCCAGGAAATACCCCAGGCAGTTGTTATGTGTCTGAATTTTACATTTCCTTTCCTTCATGATCACTGTACCTTCAGCAAAACCACTTATTTCTGTATGTTATTGTTATTCTTCTTTTGGGAAAGTCATCAGACAATATTATGAAATGCCAACGTATTCTACTGAAAAACCCACCCTGCATTAATAAGAGTGAACCTCTGTGTAATGTTTGCTTATAGATATATTGAATTGGGATATTTAGGAGGTGTTTCTGGAGCAAAGGACTCCAACATAGCTGCTAACGTGGTACACAGCAGGAGATGAGGCTGGCTTTGCCCTGCTGTGCCCACATACGGCTCCACATAGATGCAGTGGCCACTCTGTGGGGTGTTGCCATTCAGCTGTTTGTCAGCCAATGAATTCCCTGTTGAGCACATCTTCTCTGTAGAGGTTTATGGAAAAACACTCTACTTGGAGGAACGCAATCAGCTAAGCCAGAGAATGAGTGTCCATACGGCTCAGCCCTGCCTGTGTACTAGTGCATGTGGTTTGGCTACATGGAAAATGGGAGATGAATTCGGAGGAAGTCACTTCTCCCTGTTCTTCACACTTGGACATACATTTGGACATGTTTATCAACTGTGTTATCCTTATAACCTATACCATTGCCTTTTTGCAGGGAGAGGCTGAGAGGATGGGTTGGGGGCAGAAGGTCATATTCAGATGGTCTAATTTCCATGTAGGTTCCTCTGTCAGATGTTACCTAAAATTTTAGAGCTAACTAAGCAGAAAGAATTAGACACAGAAATTAGTGTCCTTATATAGTCCCTGCAACAATGGCTTATAGTTGGTACATAAAGGATAATATCTGAATGTAAGAAAGCATCATCCAACCACCTTCCTCTTGAATTAGTTCATTTATGCAAGACACAGTAAATGTAGGCAAAATGTAGGCAAATGTATCAACAGCAGCACTTTAGCTTAGCAAATTAAGAGCTTTATTTGTGATCAAGATTATCAGTCACAGACTATGATGGTGCCCTGAGTGGAAACACAAAGTAGCTTGTAATTTTGTGTGTGTTAATAGATTTTCTGTGCTGCAGAGTGTATTTAATTTTGAATAATTCCTCTCTCCTAATGTGTATGTTTTCCTCTATAAGCAACTGTTCAGTCTTTTAACAATAATTGTTGATATTTTTAAAGATACGAATTAGAATCAATATCTGGGAGTTAAAATTATTGATTGGAAAAAAGTCCATTGAAATAATTAGCCATTACTACTTCTTATGTTTCTACATTGAGTGGATACAATTGCCATAATTCTAGTTAAATAAGAGGTTGCCTGCATACTGTCCTAGTTAATGAGTTTTACATCTAAGGAAGAAAAATCAAAGAGAAAAATCAAATGTTCTGTTCTCTAGATCTTCTGCTTTTTATTTGAGTTCTGTTCTATGGCTCCATTATAGCAGAAAATACATTATTTCATGCCTGTGATATCATTGTATTGAGAAGCCCTAGGCCTTGCCCAGTAGAACGAGTTCTGATGAGTACCTTTAATAATTTAAAAGGCAAATCTGGCACTGGGAGCAGAGAGGAAAAACACTTTTTGTGAAATGTGACCCAACGTAACTGGTTTTACACCTTCAGCGGTCTTGAAGAGTTTCAGGGAAGAGCAAGACCTACTGTTTTTCATGAAACCACTGTCATACATGCTACTTAGACAACATGTTCTTGGCTAGAATAGCTCTGTAACCTGTGGGACAACTCAAAAGATATGGTGGTGGCCTTTCTCTTCTGGGGCACCTGGTGAACAGGGCATTGCTATAGAATGAAATCCTGTGCACAAATGGCACAATTTTTCCCTACACAAAATACTTGAAAAAGAGAAAGCTCCTGTTTTCCTACCATGTATACATGCTCCATAAAAAGGAACAGAATAAATATTAAGAAGGATGGATGTGAATAAAATGAGAAGCTGGGAGTCAATGCCAGTGTTATATAGAACCAGGACAGAAGAGAGTATGGGAAGAGTGAAGACGAGCAGGAGAAAGAGCAAATATTGGAGTAGCAAAGAGGAAAGAAAAGATCAACACACTGGGAGAAGGGAAACACGCAATGATAGAAGGACCAGGCAACTCGGAATGGAAAAAGGAGAACAGAGAGAAGAAAGAGAGATGACACGTCTTGTTATTTAATGAATGGCTTAATGTGCCTGATACTCGGAAGAATTTTTCATTTAAATAAGGCAAGTGAGTCATCTTCTTAACCTCACTTCTCTAAGTGTTTCCTTACAGACAAATGTATGTATGTGTCATCTCACAATGTGATTATGACAGAAGATGCAAGCAAAGCAGGTTTGTGCCTGATACCTTTAGCATATTGGGACAGCTCGTAAGAAAGCTGAGAATGATGGAAAATCAGTAAACCAACACAACTTTTAAAATACAGTGCTAGAGAATGCTGCCTTTTTGTTTTAAATACTGCTTAGGGATCAGGATGCCCCCCACCTCCATTTTTACCACTCAAAGAGAGAGAATTGAAAGCTTAGTCCTTTGGTTTTAGCTACATTTCAGCTCAAGGAGATAGACAGATCTTGATCTTCTAATAAATAAAAGATAATTTGCCTCCATGCCTTATAGGCAGCTTTCCGCAGCACAGACATGATTCAGTCAAGTTTTTGCAGATAATAAATAATAAATTCCTGCCAATGAGCAAAAAGAACTCAAGGCAACATCCAATTACCTCTGTGTTCCCTTACCATGATTTTATAAGATATTGTACAGTATTGTAGCTTGTTGTTCCTCAGCAATGCCACATATCTCATGTACACTGTAGGGGTGAATTTGTCCATCTCCCCTTCCCCTGCCACCTCCATGTATGACATTGAACTCCTGCAGTGCTTTGGCCAAAAGTGACCCAAGTAATTTCTGCAATACAGTCTTTATTCTGCAAAAGCTTTCTCAGATTTGAGATGAGATTGTCTACTGAAATACTTTCAGATATCTTGAAGGAAAAATGTTATAGAAATTGAAATTTTGGTCATACATGTCACTACAGTTTTCCTTACCATAATCCATGCATGTGGCATCCTTCACTCTTCAGCAAGAAATACTGTGTGAAGTAAAATATGAGCACAGATTAGTTAAAATAATTTTATTCATCAACTCTGTGTGGAAATACAGGATAGTGAGAGACACATCAGTAAACTAAAATATTATTAATATGTAAAGTGATACTGCCAAATTCTCAAGTGTCACTTTCAAATGTTGGCGTATTAATGTTTAGTAATTACTTTAAAAAGTGTTGCAGACTCTGAAGTGATTTGCTTTATAAAGGGAACATTTTGAAAAATAAAAATGTGAAGGCTGAGTAAGAACACTGCCAAAATGATGTGCAGGCAGTAGGTCAATTCAGAGTCTGAAATCAAACTTGGTTCTCCCCTTTCTGTGGCCAACGACATTTGTGTGCCTGTGTGATATAACACTATTTAGTGAACAACTACAAGGTTTGGATGAAAAGTAACAAGTTAATGGCTGTTGTGATTTTGAAGCACATTGATCTTTCTACTTGTCCAAGACAGGGACTGCAGTTTGTGTCAGGAAAAGGTTTTATCAGTGTAACATTTACTGGAAAATAGCAATGTTAGGAGAAATTAAAACCAGAGCAAAGTCTTTGATTTTGGAATATTAAAATATAGATGATGAATTACAGTCAATGTAGATAAACCACTTACCTTCATAAAGCTGATGTAGGATGAGATTCTGCAAATGCTCCCCATTCATATATTCCGTTCGGTCCCCATATACTATCTGACAGGCATTAATCAGGGCAAAGCACTGCTGAAATTAATTCCTATAATACTGGAGTTTTAAATTAAAATCCTGATGCCAAATCATCTCTGTTGTTCTCCTCACCATTTTGTTCCTTGTATCCTAAGTTAATTACATGGTATTTTAACAGAGGTTTTTTGAGCCTGTCAAAGAAAAAGCAAAATGCTGTCAGTTTCTGGAACTTGCCCAAACTCTCATAAATGTATGTGAATTCCAATACTGTTTTAATTTGGGGGTTCATCATTTATATTTTTACCTGTCAAGCACTCATTTGGTTTTTCTTAGCATAACAGGTGGGAGTAAAAAAACCCAGTATTTTCCTTCTTGCTTGTCTTTTGTGAATAAAATGAAAGAAGGAGTAACTGGACATCTCACAGGACTAAAAAAACATGATTACAGAATGTTTAAATCAGGCAGCACTGTGAGTTGCAAAAGAGGAAAGATCAGATCTGCTGAAAAGATGTTGACAAGTAGCAAGGAAAATTTGTTAGATGCTGAGTTGGGGGGGGGTTTATTTGTAATCTCTCGTGATTTTATTTTCCAGCCATTTTGTCAGACTTAGCCATGGATCATTATTTACAAATTAATATTTAAAATACAAATCATTTACATTATTTTTAGCCAATAACCATTAAGCATCACTGCTCTATTACTTTTTATTTCAGCTTAGTCAGTGAACACAATTTAGTGACTATGGCTCGTCATAAAAGTTCAGATGCTTCTAAATTGATTTTGACAGATAAAAAAGTTTAATTTACTTTTTTTTTTTTTAACACTTCAACTTTCCTTTTTTGTAAATCTTTTCTCTGAAACTAACTAATACTTTGAGCAAAAATGGGATGTTTTCAGAATGATAAGAGCAAATGAAAATAGAGGGTTCAACAGCGTGTTATGGGAACTGTTTGGCAGGTTCCCATGGGAGGTTGCCCTGAAGAGAAAGGAGACCCAGGGAGGATGCTGATGCCTGAGGGCAACCTCCCCAGACCTGGGCTCAGCCCAGACCATGGCCCAGATAAGGACCTCCAGCCTGGGTTCTGGTACCAAAAGAGAGGACAGAGGAGGCCAAGGAGGGCCACTTGGGAGCAATACAGACCATTGTCTGGCCATGCAGGCAGGGAATTGGGTTCACCAGGATTTCAAATCAGTGAGGAATGGGAAGGGCCACAAGAGCTTCTAAAGGTAGCAGCAAAAGGACGCCTAAGGAAGATTTTTAAACGAGGCAGCAGACTTGATAACAAAGCACACAGAAAAGGTTGAGAAACTCAAGGTCTTATTTGCTTTGGTCTTTACCAGCAAGTTCTGTTCTCAGTTCTCCCAGGCAGGATCTGGGAAGACTAGGTGACTGAATAAGCAGATTGGATACACGTAAGTCCATGGGACAAGAGAGCATGGATGCAAGGATGTGGAGGGAGCTGACAGGAGAGGTTTCTAAAGGCTGGGAAAAGGCCAGTTCACAAGCACCCTCAGGATAAGCTGGAGATCTGAGGCAGATCTGAGGACCTATCTGCTCACAAACCTTCCTTCAGTCCCCAGGAAGATTTTGGAGAAAACCCTTCTGGAAACCATGTCCAGGCACATGGAAGACAAGAAAGCAACTGGGAACAACCAGTTCACAAATGGCAAATTGTGACAATAATCTGAAAGCTTGTTCTGAGGGACATGGATGGTATGGTGGGTAAAGGAAGAGCAGTGGTTATTTACCTTGACTTCCATAAGGCCTGCTACATGATATCCCTGCAGCCAAAATGGTGAGACATGGATTTGAGAAGTGAACTACAAAGCAAATGGACTGCTGGCTGTACCATCAGCTTCCAAGAGTTGTGATCAGTAGTATAAAGTCCAACTGGTAGATAGTTTCTAGTAGTATCTATCAGGAGTCAATACTGGCACAGATATTCATTCATTCTTTCATGTAGACAATGAGATGAAACGTACCATCAGCAAGTTCACAGATGGTACCCAATTAGGGGAGCAATTAATATGCTGGAGGGCAGGGCTGCCAATCAGTTTGGCAGAAACATTTGGAAGTTCAGCCCGGGCAAATGCAAATTCCTGAACCTGAGGGAGGGCAAGTCCATGCGGCAGGACAGGTGGGGCACCAACTGGCTACAAAGCTTCTTTGCAATACAATTCCTGGTGGGGGGTCTCAGCAGACAACAACTCCAACACGAGTCAGCAGAGCATCCTGAGGGTCAGCCGCATCCTGAGCTGTACTAACAAGAGTGTAGCCAGCAAGCTGAGGGAAGTGATTCTTGCCCTCTGCTTGGCGTTTTGTGAGACCCTACCTGGAGGACTGTGTCCTGTTTTGGATTCCCCTGTACAAGACAGATATTGAGATGCTAGAGTGAGACTGTTGAAGCACCAGGTGGATGAAGCACAGGTCATACAAGAAGAAGCTGACAGAACAGGGCTTGTTCAGCCTGAGGATGGGAATAAGGGGGTAACTAAATTGTTTTAAACTAGCTACTGGAAATATATGGAAGAGATGAAGCCAGAATCTTTTTTGCAATGCACCATTGTAGGACAACAGGCAACAGACACAAGTTGCAAAATGGATTTTTTTTCTAAATATTAGAAAAATATTTATTGCTTTGAGGGCATCTGAGGGTAAATGCTGGAAGAGATACCCCCGAGATTCTGTGGCATCTCTGTTCTTGAAGATATGACAAAGTTGACTGGGCAAGTCCCTGAGCAATCTTTGAACTCAGATATAATTCAAAGCTGATCTTGCTTGAGTGGGTCCACATAAGTCCCGAAGACCCTGCCCAGCTTCATAATTCCAATGGAATTTGGTTTTGCTTACTTTAAATAGAAGTTGCTCTAAAGATTTAAAGAATATTCCTGAGGTACTTTGTATTTTGAAGGAAAAGAACAGTGAAAATGCAGATCATTATTATTACTAAAATTTAAGCCATTTCTTTGAGGAAATATTGTAGGAGTGGTCATGTATACCAGGCCTCCAGAATGGATTGTGATTTTTTGTTGAATAGAACAAAAAAAGTCAATGAAGCATGTTTAATCCACACAAGAAAAGAGTTCTGCAGACTTTGTAAACAAATACAAGGAAAAAAGAAGTCAATGTGGGTGTTTTACTAGCCTGGACAAATCCAAACTTTTTTTTTTTTTTTCTGTTGTGCTTATTTTTTCTGATTAAAATGCAAACCACCAGTTTTCTCTATCTTTGCAATATTCTTTTGCTTAGAGAATAAATCTCATAGGCTTTGGGGGTTGGGGAAATGAAGGGAAGAAAGTTGTGGACTTTGGTGGGTTTTTTCATTCCAGAATACAGACAATGATTTATCTTTCAAAATCTTTCACAAGCTGTGTATCAAGACCTGCCTGAAAATAGGGTACTCTACTGACCAATGGATCTGTGAGCAAAAGAGATTTTTTTTCAAGAAGGCAAGACTTCATTCTCCCTCTTATGGTCCCAAAACTCTTCTGGGGAAAACTTACATTACTGAGTGAAATTAATCCATAGCTTTGGTGACAGCCAGAGTGGTGATCAGAGCTTCTGACTGTACTAGGTGAATAGTCAGGCTCAGATGTCTCGTAGGCTTGGATATAGATGCTGTGGAGTTCCCAGCACTAGATGAGGAACCCTCTGGCCCCCTTTTGCTGTCCTGACACATGTTGTTAGGGGTTAGATGGACAACCCTGTGCCTCCATTCTGAACTGTGAAGGTCTTCTGCTCAGAGCACAGCTCTCCCAAGAATAGGAACAGAAAAATGGCCCTGCTGAGCCCTAACCAATAAGCCTCATATGTTTTTGTAAGTGTAGATGGTGACATTATTTGAAGAGCATAAGATGGCAGCTTTAGGGGGATATATTTTCCAGTATTTTTCTCTTTTCCAAACTGAGTTAACTCAACCTACTTATTGTACCTCACACAGATACTGTCCCTTACCTTTGATTATCCTGCTTATCACACTTATCTATATGTTTTCTGCTTCAGGTGGGTCCCTTGGGACTTAGAAGATAAGGCACATTTTCTCAGTGACAAAAATATTTCTCTCTCTCATTTCATTTTCCTAATAATTTATAATATTCTATTCGCTTTACGCTGAAGTTTTCATAGGACTGCATGTCGTTTCTCCAGTTGTGGCAGCTGTATTTCAGGATGGTAACAGCAAACTTAAAGATCAATTCCTGGATATGTATAGTTAGGACCGTTTGGTTTTATTCCAGATTCCACATTTATCAGCACTGCATTTCTTCTGTACTTTTATTGCCAATCACACAGAATTGAGGTATTTCTGCAATTTTTCAGTCACCATTCAGCTTTACTAACCTAAATAATCTAGTGTGATTAACTGTCACCTCACTATTCAGCTGTACCCAAATTACTGACAACTATGTTGAACACTGCATTTCCCTGCACTGATCCACTAGAAATCTCTCTTCATTGTGAAGAGTGACAATTTATTTCCGTGTGTTTCCTATTGTCTAACTAGTTTTAAGGGTCTTGTTCCCTGCAAAGAAAGGTTTTGGCCTGGGAACCTTCAAAAGCTCTTCCACAGTGAACTATATAAAGAATTCTTCTCACTTTGTTGGTGTACAGTCTGATCTTATTTGAGCTCCCCTTTCATATCCCAATTACTTATCAGCCTTACAGACTTTTTTGGCAGGCTTCCTGTTTCCGATGTGCTTAAAAAAATTTTATCATTGGTTTTATGCCTTTAGCAAATTGCTCTTCAAAATCTTTTGTTGGCTAGGTTTATTAAATTTCACTTGCCAGAGCTGATATTCTTTTCTATTTTTCTGGTTGGGAAATGACTTCCACTTTAGGAAGAACTTCTAATAATCTTCTTTACTGTGCTGTGTATTTAAATGGTCTAGCAAAACCAAATGACTCTGGGGAGTTTCTCCTTCTATCTTCCCTGCCTTCACCCCCAAAACAACCTGACATTAGGTATGTAGTTAAAGTTACAAAGTAATTATTGTTCTTTCTCTGAATTGCTTTCTCTCTTTTTTGTGTCCAGTCAGAAGAGGAATTAAAGCATGAATGGAATGCTTGTAAAATTCAAACCATAGGGACAAAAAAAAATCAAAGGGAAACTATTTGCAAAAATGGATAGAGAAAGGAAAGTTTGGTGCAAGCATGCATGGGTAAGAAAGAAAGAGTAGCAGAAGAACAGAGATAAGTGAAACAGTGATCATACCAAAATAATCACTTCTGAAATATTAAAGGTTTCAGTGCAGCTTGCACTACAGATCAGTGGGATGAGTCTTAGGACTAAATTCTATTTTCTGAAAAATTATACCTAGATATAGACAGAAGTTTAGATATGGATATACACACATGTGTATGTCCTGCCTCAAAAGTGAGGAAGACTGTGGCAGCAAAGATTCTAGATACTTTGATGGGACTTGAATAGCAACTAAGTCCCCCAAAACAGAAGCAAATTTCATCCTTGGACAGCTGCCTAAATTTTCTCACTTATCAGCAGACTCCAATTGGCAGGGTCAGCTTCCTGTAAACGTACAGGTGTATACAGACACGATCCCTGCGTATATCGTGGTGGTGGCGGAGCATTGCACCCTAAAGCAGCAAAGTATGGTACCAGATTATGTCAGTGCCTTGCAGGATTGTGTCCTACAAGATTTTGCTCATGAGCCACTCCAGAAGGAGGGGTGCTGATTTCTCCCCGAGCCAGCTACTCTGCGTAAAAATGGTGGGTCTGTTTTGAGCCCTAACAAGGTGAGGCCTTTTCAGTGATGTATTGCCAACTTTAACATTTCTCTAGATTTCCAGAGAGGAGATATCGTACCTTTTGGATCTGATAAATTATCAAACTTTTAAAATGAACTTAACAGTCCTAAAAAAGGAAATAAATATGCAAATTAATATCACTATTCATATGAATAATATAACTGTTCTAATTCTAGGAGTTCTGCTGGGTTCTAAGTTCCTCTTTGAAAGGCTAAGTTGCAGTGGCAGTCATAAGCACCATTTTTTAACTAGGCTTAGCAATGAGACTTTTAACTTATTTTTCTTAGGACAGATGTATATCTTCCAAATGGGTGAAGTCAAGTTAAATGACAGCATTGGCTACTTCTGATTTGCACTCTCAAAGTCCGCTGCACAGGACTAGGGAATAAACATCTGGGAGCCATCAGCACCTGGGCTGCGGTCAGCCCACAAAACACAGTTTGTAGCACACAGTGGCTTTGATCTTGTTTCCTATTTAAGTCCAAGATGTAAGATTTAACCTGTAAAGCCTCCTGGGGTTTGAGCTGTAGCAACTCAGAGGTGTCTGCAAGGTTAGCAGCTTTTTCCCACTGAGCACTGGTTAAATGTTGATTTCAGGAAGATATCATGCCTGCCTTGAAGCACTCTCTCTTTTTCATTGAGGTGTTTTGTACATAGCTGAAGGCCTACATGTTTCCTGAATAAAAGTCCTCTGATCAGTCACTCTTTCTAATTTCCCTATCTCCTCATCAATGAATTCTGGCTGGTGCAGGTTTCTCCCTCGCCCTGTAAAGGAAGAAAATTATTTCAAGGGGGGAAGCAAGATGGTACACAGACAGGAAAGGAAAGGCTCAGATCACTAAGGAGATAAAAAGATGTTAATAAGTTTGGGAACAGTTCTCTATTATCCATCTAAAGAGCCTGGCAATATAGCAGAAATAAGAAGAATGCAGTAGTGGAGAAAAGAAGTATGAAGGGAAACCTCATCACAGTTACGGGACACAGAAAAGTGACTGAAGGAGAAGACTGCACCAGTAGACAAAACACAGTACAAAGCAAAACAAAGTGCTGGAGGTTAGAACATAAAATAAAAAAAATAGTTGTTCAGGAGACAAATTGAGATTTATTTCTTCTTTTAAAGCTCAGTAAAAAATGTACACACAAAATTGTACTTAGATAAATAATTTTTCTCTCATAATGCTGCAACGTACAGAATCTAAATAGGCTGTGCTAAAAGCAGCTCTGTGAGGTAGGACAAGCTTATTATTTGATGTCCATGGATTTAGACACTGAAAAACAAAGTGAATCTCAAGAGACCACAGTGGAAATCTACAGATGGAGAAGCAATCTGTACTTGGTGATCACCCATGAAGTATCTTCTTCAGTAAAGCTTCAGATGTTTAAAAAAAACCAGTGGAATGAAGTAAGATATAAAGTTAAATATGAAAAGTTGTTATGGTATGGCAAAGTATGATTTTACATTGATCAAAATTGTTCTTCTGCCTTTTTTCCTTTTGTTACTATGTTAGTTGACTTGGCCAGCAGTGGCATAATCTGTCAGAAAAGCTGTAACTAATATACCTACATAAGGCTTTAATAACTCTAGCTTGAAACACTAATATTTACTGAAATTTCAGTGTTATCTGCCAATACTGATGCCATGTGTGTTCTGACAGTACTGTACAACGAGCAACTGCCAATACACACTTCAAAGCTGTTCCTGGTTTTAAATCTATTATTTACTCCACAGCTCTTCAGTAGTTTCCTGATAAAACTAGTCAAGACATACAGACAACTCTTATGTCACACCAGCATATTGGAATATTTCACGGTAGTCTTTCACATCAAGACTTTCACAGCATTCAAGTTCTTTCATAAGGAACTGGATACGCACAATATGGACAGCATACTAAAAATTATTGGTCGTTATAAGTGAACTATTTGCTACTTTGATGTTATACTGGTGTCCCTGCAGAAGAATTAAGGTTGACATAAGGTGGACTTCATGCATTTAGGATCAAGGCCCCTGACTCTCAAAAGAATTATAAGATGGCACTAGTGAACATAGTCTTTGCTGAATCTTCTGAGAATGCGGAAGAAGCAAAGTTAAACTGAGTCCTCAGCTTCCAGCAGCAAACTGGGCTGGCTGTGAATGTAGGCAAAGCAGAAATTACCTAAGGTAACAAGCTGATGGGAACACAAAGCATGTGTTCTTTAATATCCCCCTCCAAAAAAATTTTGTCTATATTAGAACTGGGAAAAACAGGTTCTCTGAAACTGCTGCTGCCCCTAAAGTAGGAGTGGAAACTATTGGTAGAATGCCCAGTGTCGGCAGCTGTGAGAGCTGACGGGTATCAGTCCCAGGAGGCAGCCAGATTAGCAGCATAGACCCTCTAGGCCTCTCCTTTGCCATTCCCTGCTTTCCTGTGGCAGACAGGAGTGGCCATGTCCCATCTGTTGTTTTAGAAGGACTGTCTGCCCTGCCTGAGCTGTTTAAAAGCCTTGTGCTGGCTCTAGCATAAAAGGCATGCAACACAGTTATAGTCTTAAATGAGGAATAACCATGGCATTGCTTGTATTTAGAAATTCAGGGGGCCTCCTTGGTCTAAATGTTGCATGTACCATGCTACTTTTTCCAAAATGTAGATGTCATTATCAGCGTTTCATTCGCTACTCCTGGCTATCTTAGCTTCTCCTTTCTCCGCTCGAGGTTCTTTGCTGTGAATTCAACAAGTTCGTGTTAAAATCATTTTTCGTTCAGGATGGATGGATGGAACTTTTGCCATCACTGTCTGCATTTGAGGTTTGAACTACAAAGGTGGTTCAGTTTTGACTTTCAAACTTCCCTGTGTTTAGTGGGTTTTGGTGTCGGTAATTTCTACACCTTCTGCCATGGGAATTTCAGTAGCCAAATTCAGAGTCTAATCTTCCCAAGTCTGTCCCACAACTGCCTGACTGATTTTTGTGCCCTGGAGCTTTGTTCCTTCGAGTTGGCAAACCTTAGACATTAAGTGATGAATTGAACTATTCCTATAGATCTGTGTTCTTTTGGTCCATGCTGTACTTGTGATATTCCCTCACGTTGCAGCCAGTGTTTTTCAAAGTGGCAGAATTTCACAATGTACCTGTTTCTCTGGTTTTAGCTTTTTATTCTAATTGTTCTAAAGTGTCACAGTGAGCCATATTATAATCCAACTTCTTATCATCTGTATTAGGTCAGGAGTTGTATTTCTGAGAATGGCAAGGATCAGATTTCTTACTCCTTATTTCGTACTCTTTATGGCTGCTCCTTCTCTGGTATGCTACTGCACTGGGAGAAAGGATGACATTTCTCTGAGTTGGCTCAGTCCCAGTCTTCAAGGGCTACCCTCTAAGCCAGTTCACATACTTCCTTGTTCCCCCTGTTTCTGGCATGTTTCTGTTTTTTCTCAGATACAACTTATTCCAACATTAAGCAAGCTCTGATGTTTGTATGCGGGCATCTTTGCTTTTCTCAGTGAAAACCCTTTAAGCATCATGGCTGTATGCCTACTTCAGCTTTTCGTTTGGACAGTGGCTCCCATTATTTCAGTTGTCATTATTGTCAAGGAGCTTGAATTTTTTTCATATTAGTCCTCAGCAAAGACTGAATGTTTGCTTCTAGTTTTTGATGAACTATTAAAAAATGCAATAGGGCACTCAAAAAAAAAAAAAAAAAAGCTCCCTTGAGTTTTAAAAAGAAGAAAATGCTGGGTGATTTTAAATCACCCCAAATGTTATTTAGACTTTATATAAAAACACAGTAATTTCTTCTTTGTACCAGACAACTAGCAACTCCTCTTACACCCACTAGCATACTTAGTCATCTCTTCTGTAAATCTTCATAAGCAAACTTCCCCACATGTAGCTTTGGTAAACTTGTATGCTCCCCATGGCAGAGAAAAATTACCTTCTGCCTCCTCTGTAACAACCAAACATGGAGTCAGAGTCTGTTTGAAAATCCAAGGATCTCTCATAACTGTGGAGTTTTGCTTTGCCGTCTGCTTCTTGCAGGAGAGGAATTAATTCATGCCTCTTAGGGCTAATCCTATCCCCACTAGTAAAGTTCTCCCTTACCGTCCATTTCCCAGTGACCCTTTGAAAATAGGAAGGAAATACTTTCCAGCTCTGGGCTTCTATGACCCTGCTGGAGGAGACACCCGCATCTCAAGATGCCATGTGCCCCCTTTGTCTTCATTTTCTACTGAGAACTTGCTCGTTTCACTTTATTTCATCTCATCTCATCTCTCCACTGCACCAGACTGGCTGGGTGGTGAAATGCTGCAAAATTATGTTAAGCAAGACTTAAGGGCACACATCCTAGTGCAAGATTGAGAGCAAAAGGGTATAAATAAATCAATGAGTGACAAATTCACTTCTGGCCTATGCTTAACCATGGCTCCTGTTTCAAGCATCCCATGAGGGATTTCTTTCGTATTGCCCGGTGGCAAGAGCAGAAGATGGTGGATTCATAAAGTCAACCTTCCCCTCAGGTGGCGAGCTCACATCAAACGTCCTGTATTCCTTTGGGGGCTGTGCTTTGGATGCAAACACAAGTGCCAATCACATCCATGAGAAGGATGTGTCAAGTATTTAAAGGGTCATTTCCATGTGACCCTGGCAGAGATTGCCAGGTGAATACAGCTGATTTTGCCTCCTCAGACCGGAAGTGTTGTGCACTAAGAGTACATTCACTCTTTGTCCTTCGGCAGTCTGCTGACTGGCTGCTCCTGCCCATGGGATCCTTTTCAACTCCTCACACTCCACTGAGGTTATTTATACAACCATAATATCTCTGTTATTAGATACTAGTTGTGTACATGTTCTGCAAGGTTTGTGATGACTGGTACCTTAGCAACTTTCTTCAGACATCACACTTTATCAACATGGATAACAGATGCTGTAAAATTCATGTGGTATGAGTGCCAATGCAACTTGTATGTAATGTTTCACATATATTGTCTCTTTTGAAGATCAGTTCCTCTCTGCTTTGCTGTGTGTCTAGATACAAATTGCATTTTCTTCTGATCTAACTGCACTGGAATTCCAGGCAAGAGATGTCACTTTTATGGAGCTATACAATACTTCCAAAAAAAAAAAAAAATCCTGTTTTTACCATATCTTGAATGTACCGTACTCCTGGTTTCCCACAGATAGATACAGTCTTCCCTTGATACAGAAGGCCAGAGACTGATTATCAACATAGGGTTAATTTTGGACTTCACTGATGCAACAGACCTTGGTTTTGGCTGCCTTCAGAGAACATAATTTCAGCCAAGCAGAGCTGATGTTGGATGGTGATGGCATTTGTGATTGTCCAGGGAGACTTCCAGGGATCAGCCTACACCTCTGGGTTTGGACACAATTATTTTCATTCTGACAATATTACTGGTGGTGTGGAAGGAGAACACAGTTATAGCTGGGTGTATTTAGACCTTTCACAACCATGTGATATTTTATTGTTTGCGTCATGTTCTGCTTTTTAAAAATCTCCAAACTCAGTGGAGTAGAAGGTCTGATAGCTTTTCAGAACAGTATATGAGGTTAGCTGTGCAGTTATTTACCTCTTTCTTCACAGTATTTTCAGCAAAAGAGGCAAAAGTGTTGATTTTTAAAATTATGCTAAAACAGACATCAAAACACATTGAGATTTTAATCTTAGAAAACCACTGGCTATGAATGAAAGACTTCTCTTACCTCCAATAATTCTTTTTTTTTTTTTTTTAATATACCTTGGTCCTCTCCCCTCCTCCTCTCCTGTCCTTTCTTCTGAAATGATATCTGTCTCTTAATCTGTATATTAGCTGTAAAGTCACCAAAATTATGCAATTCATTGAATGATGTGATTCAAATGCAGTACGTATGGGGTTTTTTTTCCTCTTTCTACCTCCCACTAATGAGGGAAAGAGGTCATTTTTGTGGAATTATACCCCGAAACTCATCATTTTAATGTGAAGCTCCAATAATCGGCATGGTAAAGTAAATGCAAAGTAGAGAAATGGGACAGGAGACAAAAACGGAGGAACGTTTTTTTCCGCCACTAGTGGTTTTGCAGTTGACGGCCACAAAAGCATCTTTTTGAATGGTATTGCTGTGGCACACAGACCAAGGCAGCAGAGAGCCAGGATCAACAGCTCTCTCAGGCTTTCCAGCTACAGATACTTCCTGATGAATAGGGCTCCTAATCACTTGATATAGCTATATGCTTTATGCCTCAATTGCCACAGCTTTCTGTTGCAATCTTTGGTTTATTCACATCCAGCGAACTTCATTGTGCTTTCATTTTTTGGAGAGCTACATTTTTAGTGCTTATCTGTTTAAAAGAATGTTCCTCTAACTCATGCATTGAGTCAATTGTACATGGGCTTTTAAAACACGGTATTGATTATTCTTTCTTCAAAGATTAGACTGTATTTCCAGATTTTGAATAGTTTGGGGTTTTTTTTCTTCCCCTCTTTCTTTTTTTTTAATCTGGTGCATGGTGCTACTGCATTTGTAGAGATTGATCCAGAAGAATCAAAGCACATGCTTAAGGAGAAGAATGGCATGTGGTTCATGAACCCCATAATTAGTTCCCCTTCCTAGCTCTAAGCAGTAATTAAATCTGTCACTTCTGCTCTGCTGATTCATTTATTTAGCTATTTAATTGCTCAGCTGAATACGTCTTTATCTCCGGAACTGCAATATTTTATTCAGACAAAGAAATAGCATAATCCGTTATTTTTTTTCTTCCAAGAACAGGGACATGTAAAAGAAAAGAACACTAATACTAGATGATTTGGTGGTGTTGTCAGTTTTCACTTATCAAACAAAATAGTGTTTAAGGGAAAACTTCAGCCAGTGCTTGAGGACAGCTTTCCATCTACAGGCTGGCTTCTGGGGGAAATTATGTCAAACATGAGGACCCAGTGTGTCTGATCCAGGTTTCTATTTCCATAATGAGTTAATTTAAAGCACTTCTAGGCAGTGGTCATACTTTTACACAAAACAAGAAGTCTTACCCTGATCTATTGGTGGAATATTTTATAAACAGTTTAAATTTGCAAATGCATACTAAATTGTTTACAAACTGAACAGTATCTTTATATATTTTGGGTTTGGGACATTGCCCATGGAGATTTCTCTCATCTGCTCTTAGATTTACCACCAAATGCAGCATTTTGATCTGTAAAGCAAATGACTTTTTGAATACTTTCAAGCTTAGAAAGGAGAACCCTTCTGAATACCTCTCTGTTTTCCATTAATGTAGTTTTCCTCACATTACATTTTCAGCATCCTCAAGGGAGGTTGTAAGATTCCTACACCATTTCTACCCATAGATTGAAAAAGCTGGTGTCGGAAAGCAGCATGCAAAACAATGAGGACCAGGTCAAGACACATCAGTCTCAAACAGGGTCTTTTGGCAAGACAGGAAATATTGTTTATTTTTATAACATTTTTTCCTCTTGTCTCTGAATGCTCTAACGATAGCGAAAGATACAAAAACTACCCAAAATCCAGAAAGAAGGATATTTTTCTTTCACTTCTGGCATCAGTGGCTCGGTTCTGCCAATTTATTCATCTGCCTGGCTGGTTGGATATTTATGCCATGCGCACAGTCTTTCATTTCACTCCATTAGTGACTTATTTTTGCAGTCTTGTTACTCAGTTACAACTATGCAGCTGTTTAAGTCGTAGGTCATGTTTTTCCCAGGTAAGCTTATTATACTAAAAATCTTTTACTGCTTACCTGGAGGGGGTTTTCTTGTTGAGGATTTTTTTATTTTCCTGCAGCAAAGGTCCTGTCCACTGTCTTGCAATACGAAAAGCCTTTCTGCACTGTTGCTGCAGACACCCAGAGTGGCCCTGCTTGACGTAAACATGGGATCATAAACAGAATGTAAAGATCCACCACTGGAACCGGCAGGGTTTATTAGCTATAATGCAACACCTTGTAAATACAGCTGGACGTCCTGCCATAACTCCAGCTGCTGTGCTGGGCTTCATGGACCTCCACTCTGCCTGTGCCAGAACACGGGGCTCTGCTTCGCTCTCCCCCATCCTCAGGGAGGGCTTTGTCAGCCTGTGGGCCAGCAGCTTTGGCCCAACAATCTTAGTCTGTGGTGCTCGTGTTGGTGTTATTGTTCTGCATCTGCACACCCTAGGTTACTGAAAGGTCTTTGTTGAAATAAGGAATATTTCTGTCCCCGCTAAAGCTAGGAAGTCTGGAAATCTTGTGGGTAGTTTTGTTCCTGTAAGCCTGTACACATGATTTTTGAACTAGGGTTTTGCATGAGCTTCACCTAAATACTCTCTTTTTTTAAATATGTTTCTTCAAATGATCTTCTGAAAGTACGTTCTTTGTTATGTAGGGCACACGCTAAAATTCAAGGAAATAATAAACCATCAAAACCCGTTGCTGGACACAGTTTGAGAATAAGGGTGCTTTGAGGATAAGCCTGTATGTGAATGGGTTTAGTATGAAAAAGCAGTGTTCACTGCAGCGAGACAAGTATGATCAGAGGAGGGCATGGGAATGAAATGGAAAAAATAATATTTATTTGTAGTAGAAGAGAAGCTTATTGTTGGGTTGGTGGAAACTGAACAGAGGAAATACAGGGATAAATTCAAACAGCTTTTATCTGAGTTCTGAAAGAGCATGAGGTTAGTTAATAGGATTAACTACTTTTACACAGATTTGTACATAAACATTGAGACACGAGAGTTGAAGGGACATCAGCTGAGTGCCCTCCCTTTGCAATGATTACATTTGGGAATGTCTGTGGGGGGAATTAGGTGACAGTGACTATCGGCTTCCCCTCAGATGAACCTAGCTGTTGTCATCCTGCCATCAACAGGCTGGAAATTACTGCCTCAAAGGCACTGCAGATTTACAAGCAGTCAAACAGGACAGAAACCCCTCCCCTCCCTGTGCCAGACCAGGCAGCATCCAGTTACTCCTGCAGTGTGAACTGCAGATTTGCAAAGTGGTGTACAAGCTCTAGGGCCAGACACTCTGATGGATCAGGGGTGTTTGGGCTTTTGGGGATTTTTGACTTGTTGTTTTGTTTTGGTTTTTTTGTTAGTTTTCAGCTGTAACTCACTGTATAGTTAGAGACCTCAGCCTAGAGTTTGTCCTCACTCAGTGGTGAAATGTGCTGGTGTAAAATACATCTAAATCAAATTAGACTAAATTCCCTGGTTTTAATACAAATGCACCTGAGTTTCTACTTTGTTAATGTATTCATTTACTTATTAACCTCTTGTTAATATTTTAATTTGGAGAATTCATTGCTTATACTGTTGGTCTGATGTAACATATCTGTGGGGTTGGAGGATACCTCTGACCAGCCCTGGTCTCTGCACTGTTATATAAGATGCATAGACTTGGGTACCTATAAATATTAGCGTGCAGCTGTCACAAAGGGATTGTGAGCAAGCTGCACGGGACCTCGAAAACGTAATAGCTTGGCACCCAGAAATATACAACTTTGGTAACATATTACAAGGTCACATATCGGGAGAGAGGATAGGAAGGTAGTGACTGCTTTTAATCTTTGTCTCTTTTTAAAAAAAATCATTTTTCCTTCTTTGTACTTCTGGTATATATCGGATCCTTACAGTTTTTATCACATTAGGATGTGACATTCCCGGCCTTGACAGTGCTGTTGTTTGGATATTTATAGCAGCTTCTGGTCATTGTTGAGCAAAGGAGATTGCCCTGCCCTCTGGCCCTTTCTTAAGCAGATTTTGGGCAGAAGCTCCTCTCATGTGGCACTAATTGAAATTATTGGTGGAGGGGGAGTTGTGAGCGCACTCTGGCTGACTCGGGTTTATCTGCCAAGGGCTAAGCCAGGGGAGGAAGGCAGGAAAAACGGGGAGAAGGGAGGAAAGTGTGGGGGGGGGAAGGAGGTGTGGATAAAACAAAAAAAAAAAAAAAAAAGGAGGGGGGAAAAGCCCAGCTTTGCTTCGCTCCGGTAGGGCTCCGTGCTCCCGGCCATCTGTCCCGCCGGGGCGGCGCGGAGGGAGGCGGCTGGCCGCGGCGGGCACACGGAGAGGCCGGCTGGGTGCGCAAGCCCACGGGAGGAACGGAGCGGCGTGGGGCTCCGGCCGGGCGTGGAGGCCCGCTCAGCAGGTGGGTACGTGTGCCTGGAGCAGGGATGCGAGCGGGGAGAGAGAGGAGAAGCCCAGTCCTGCTTTCTGGAGTTGCAGCGCGGCCGATGAGGGGGTGCTGTGTGAGGGGTGCGGCGATATGGGGGAAGGAGGCGAGGGGTTGCTTTGTTTTGAGCTTGCAGGAGCCGAGCATGCTGCTTTTGCGGGTGCTTTAGGGGCTGAGTTTCGCCCCCTGCCTGCCCGGGACGGGCTGCGATGGTCCAAGTCGTTAAAAGATTGAAACCAACAAGTTGCTGTAGGAGTGATTTGTGCGGAGATGGAGCTGGTTTAGCATCCGCGCTAAAATATTTCCCAGGGACTGTCAGTTGCAAAGTGTGGGCTTCCCTTGGGTGAGTAAACCCCCCTGAGCCGGCAGCTCCAGGATTTAAACGCGATATTATCATCCAGAGGCTAGGGGGTGGGTGTGTTCCCCCGCTTTGCTGCAGCCACCCCCCATTTAATAGTTTCCTGCAAGTTTAACGCGAATTGGGAAGAGGCGAGAGCTGGCCCTTGCCAGGGAAAACTGCGGAAGAAAGGAGGAGGCTAAGAAGTTTCTGATGCACTGTAAACCAGCATCGCTGTGAAAAGCAACTGAGCTGGAATATTGTCCCGTATTTTGGGAGGGGGGGGGGAGGGGCAGTATTATCGTTGGACGTTGCTTCATTCCGTTCAGCTGGTAACGCTTCTGAAGGTTTTTTTTGGGTTTTAAGTTGCTGATGTAAACAGCCTAAGTCGTTCTCTGTGTTGTGCAATGGGGGGAAAAGTGGACTTTCAAGTGTGTGCTTTTTAAAGAAAAGTTAGGAAATATATGGTAGCTTTATGATAACAGTAATAAGAGCGGATTCTGAATTTCATGCCTCTCTTCTGTTATTAATACTTTTATTAATTTTAAAGATGCAATAAGTGTTGTTTCTGTGTTTTAATCTCTGATACATCTGCTAGAATGTCCTGTCACACTGCATATGGTTGTGTTTAATGTACAACTTCTGGTTTGCGTTTCTGATAATCTAACTAGTACTACTAGAAAAATAAACACTCGGTTAACACTTATTACCTAATCATTTTAGCAGCTCCTGTGTAGATTATAAACAGCAAAATACAGTCATAGCTGGAAATTGCTGTGCATATCTATCTTCAAATGTTTAAAAAAAAAAAAGCGCTATTAGAAGTGTGCATACCATCCAGTATAGCTGTAGGTCTTGTTTGTTTCTTTCATGTACACTTGTAGAAGAACAATAGTAAAAAAATGAGTTGAGCAGCTGGTAATCCATTTGTCCACCACTTATCACTACAAAGATTCCTGGTGCAAAGTTCGTGAACTGTCACTGAGGATGGTTCAAAACAGAATCCGGGAGCTGGCCATACTAAAATCAGGCAAGAGTTTATAAAAATAAAATTAAATGAAAAACTGAGACCTACTCACTTGTAAACCTCTTAATAAATATATAATGTATCTAGTATTCAACTCATTTATATTCAAGAAAAACAAAAACTTGACTGATCATGTGGCTATTAATCCATACTTTCTTAATCTATAAACAGGTGAACAGAAATATTTTTATTTTCTTTAAAATCTGAAATAACTGTTTTCTTACAAAAGACCTTGCTTTTCTTTTTTTTTTTTCTTTTTAATCTGCATCCATGTTGCAAAAAGAAGTCGTGGTCTCCAGTTTATACTGGTTTAAATATTTCTGTAATATTGAAGTCAGTTGCCATTACTTCCTTTAAGGACTGTATTTAAACACATCTGTAGAGTTATATGTAGAGTGTGTGCAGAATGGTAATGTGCAGTAACATGGATCTATTCGTTTCACTCTTGCATGGCTCAATATATTTTTCTTGTTACTTCAGAGAAGCTTGAAACATGATAAACGCTCCATTAGTGGTATGGGTAAGAAATACATTAAAGCAAGTGCGTGGTCAGTGAGAAAGCATTTTTCTTTGAAAGCCTTCTCATAATGGACATTGCACTGATAATCTTAATGTGTAATCTGTGCTGCATATCTTCAGTGTTAGATTAGATTTGCTTTTAGATACTTTGTAAATATAATTTTTGTTCAGGATAACTGCATTTCTACCAGATGTCCAAGCTCCTTGTTTCTTTTCAGCCTTTGCAGCCTCTAAATGTCACAGGAATTTTCCAGGCAAAGGACTGGGTGTGCATGGGGCAGGCAATTCAGGATGCAGCCCTTCTGAGAAACTGGCCTCAGTATTGTAGGGCATTGAGTTCTGATACTAATATAAAGTGAAACCTGTTATTAAAAATATAAGTCAAATCCAAAGACTGCTGTGTTGGTTGGATGCTCAAGAGCAAACTGGAATAGCCTTCTCTGCAGATTACTGAAAATATGATGAGCGAATTCTATAAGCTGTGAGGGAAGTGCTCAGTTGTGAAGCCGCTTGCCAGGGAGCCATCACAGAGTAAGAGGCTGCCCTAGCCAAAACACGATGTTTATTACCCCTCACGTTGCTCCACGCTGGGCGACATGAGACAAGACACAGGGGAGCAGAGAATGAGCCATCCCTCCTGTTTGGGAGGCTGGGGCCAAGCATGCTGGGCAGGGACAACTGCAAAGGAACCCTGCAGTTGGGTACGGCTGTGTTACTGGGGCAGAACATTGTGGAGAAGCTTGCAAAGCTAATGGGGGATGTTGCTGCAGCCATGTTTGTGTGCGGCAGAAGTATGAAAGAGGTATTTGCAGGAGAAAAGGCTTTTGGAATGGTAGATGCTGTGGCAGGACATGTGGTGATGGTTTGAGGGGGGCAGAGAGGTTGGAGGCCTGATGGAGCAAGGAGTAAAGTCAGGCTGGTGGCTCCTGGAGCAATCAGGAGTGCCAAAGATCTTGAATGCTGCCCAGGGAGACTTTGCAGCTGAATGGGTAACCCAATCTGGGTACTTCAGGAAAAAAGACTCAAAAGCTGGGAAATGACCATTGGCATTCCCGCTCATCATCATAGACCGATGAGGAAGTGTTGGGCAGCTGAGCCACGGTGAGAGTAGGTACAGCAATTATAACTGGCGTGCAGCAGGAGGGCTGGCAGCCAGGAGGCAGGGGGATGGGGAATAATCTTTAGCCTTTTCTGTTGCATATGTGAAATTGAACATTTTAAAGCAAAACATAAGGTTAGGAATTCAAAATGAATCTTTAGCACTGAAACTGTTTACTCTCGTTGTTAGTCTTTCCCAAAGATTTTCAGTTAGTGGGGTCTCCGTCTTCTGATATTTGTAACAACATCATGACTGGAGATGTAGAATGCACAGAAATTTATTTTCATAGACTTTGCCAGATTGTTTTTTCTTTAAAAGAGACCTTGTCACACTTTTAATAACAGATGTACTTGGTCACATTCATTTGCTAAGCAACAGATTTACTGTGTAGCCTGTGAAGCACAAAAGCACACATGAAGTGGAGCTTACGTAAAGTTCACAAGCAGCAGCAGAAAGAGTGAGCCATGAATTCTGAGTCTTGTTCCTAACATGAAAATATTTTAAGGTTGGGTATTTTTCTCTGCTGGCTGCCATCAGCAATAGAAGTATCAACAGGAGAAAAATGGGTCGCTTGGGTTTTAGCATTAAGCAGCAAATCCAGGGCCAATAGGATTTAGCTGGGATGTTAAGGTTTATTCAGTGCATTTAGTTAATGAAGTTGAGGGGGAAAAGGGGGAGGGAAAAAAGTGAGTGTCTGGGGTTGGGGGAGGGGATGAAATGGCCTCCTGCCACCCGGTGCATCCTGTGGTGACTCCTCCTGATTGATAGATGCTCCACAAGACAAAAAATAGCTGAGCAAAAGAGGTTTTAATTAAGAAATGCCAGCTCAATGCCAGCCCGTTTGGATTACAATCAAGCAGAAAATCTTTGTAATAGACATCTACCTTGTCTTAAGGGTGTATGTGTGCGTTTTTATGGAGTGTAGTGTCCATCAGTTAGGGGGATGGAAGAGGGAGATTTTAATACATCCAAGCATCTGTAAAGTGGTTATAAAACCATGAAAATATTCAGCAAGTGCAATGATATTCATCAATCAGGCAGAGAAATCAAGTTCAGGTCAACTAACTCCCATTTGAGCAATAAGCCCAGATTTCTAGCAGGCAGCCCCACCTTCCCCAACACACATGGGTGGCCCTTTGCTGTGCTCACCCATATTCTGATGCTTTTGTGTCCCCTGCCAAAGGCTGTCATCTTGTGTACGCACACGCTGTTCAGCATCTTGACTTGCTTTCCAAGCCTTGAAAGCCTTCAGCACAGAGACACAAAAAACAGTGTCGAAAGTCACTGCTATTTAAGATAAAAAGGGTTATTATCTATACTTAAAAAAAAAAAAAAGGCAAACCAACATGAATGGATCTTTTTTTCCAAGAGGGTTAATGTATGCATTTTTATTATTTCTTCAAATTCTGTTCTTGTACAGGCCAGACTCCCACTCAAATCAAACTTCATTTTTCCCAAAGCTGTAGTTGTCATTTGGAGTCTGATCAACTTTCTTATTCCACCTGCCCCCTCAGAGGCCCATGCTTGAGGCAGGACACTGCTGGGACTCGTTGAGCAGCGATTAGAACTGTCAAGGCTCAGCCCAGTGACCTCAACAGGCTTCCCTTCTGAGAAGGATGTGGGCATCGGTGACAGGATTTGACTGTAACAGTATGGAATAGATAAGCAGCCAACTTATAAAACGAATAAAAGGAGCGCATGTCGCTGTTGTTCTCAGCATAATCAAGTTGCTCAATGACTTCATACAAATGCCTGAGGAGGGCCCTGCAGCATTTCTTAGTAGGATTTATTGCAGTAACACCTGAAGACTTCTACAAAATGGTTCAGAGAGAAACTTGAATGTGTAGTTTTTGGTTTTGTTTTTTTCAATTTGCAAACAGTTTAAGACAAACATTTTCAAATAATTATTTTTTTTTTTTAAGTTACACTTTGTTGGCACTTCTCTGCATTACTCTGTACTGCTTTATTTTTGTCAGAATCACAATATGTTTACTGAAAAGCTTTTGGGTGTACTTAGAGTAGTTTAGGGATGTGTTCATAATAGTAAACAAACAATAACTTCACTAAAATAAAATCTATTTTTTTTAAAAAAAGGCTCCTGGCTGTGATGCTTACAGCAGGGCTTTATGAATGTTCTGCCAAGTTTTAGAAAATGGGGTGGCTGTGTCAGAGCCGCAGTCCCAGGCACACAGCAAGAGTCTGGGCAGCTGCATACAGAGCAAGTGATGCCCTAGAAAAAGACTCCTGTCATCTTTTGCATACAAACAGGTATACATTTGTTGGTAAGCAAATACAGATAATGTATTAGTGCTAATCTGAGAATTTCATAAAATTAAATCTGAACAGTCTGGTTTTCTTGGTGGCAACAAAGGAAGCAGAATACCATCCCAGAGGGCGAGCACCCTACCGAAAAGCAAAGAGGGGCATGTCTCCCCAAAAAAGAATACTTTTGGATGTAGCTGTGTTGCAATGAAGTGCTTGGTGCAATATATGAACCATTTAGTCCTGTATTTGTGATGCTCTTTTACCATTACACAATTTGCTTATATTTTCTCATTGGTGGGCAGTAAAACACCTATTTGAACCTGATTTAAATGAATAGAAAGATAGAATCTGAGCTTTGAAGACCATAAACCATTTTTTCTGTGACTTCCTTCAATTAACAAAACTGTGTGCGTACCTCGAGGCTCTCATTAGCATGATTGTGGCTGCATGCCAGCATCTAGCCAGAAGAGCTAAGGGAAATTTTGCTAGTTGTTTTATAACATTAAATATTCTATAGAACAACAGCAGAAATTTTTAAACGAAAAGGTTGTAAAAACACTGGGAGCAGACACAACCTTTGTAAAAGTTGTAAATCCACTGCATAATTACTATATAGTATTGGATTAAATACTGAAAGTCCCTGAGCTGCCGGGATCTGGTGGAGATTTGCTTACATTTGATCAAAGTGATGAAAAAGACTGTTTGCCTTTTTTATTAATGTAGGTTATACCTATGGGAGTAAATTAAAATAAAACGGTTTGCTCCTGCAAATCGGAAAATATGAGATATCTGCTGTTGTTCCAATACGCATGTTCAAATTTTCGTTCACAGTGATGAGAACCAGGGTTGGAGTCCCAACTCCTTTCACTTCAGAGATGTTAAAATCACTGGATTTTTAGTAGTAGGAAACATCAGAAGTTACACCATTAGATTTGTCTACGAAGGGCAAAGGCTCTGGGTAGACACCAAGAAAGAGATACACTTCATTTCCTCCTCCCTCCTTCCCCCATCAGCATTCACACTGTGCAAATACAGATGCCTGGCAGGTAATGGAAAGGCTGTTGCTGTTAATTAAGTACTGTGAGCACCCCACCATGCTGACTGTGGACAAGGGTGGGGTAGAGAAGGTTGAATAAAAATTGTAAGAGCTCTTAAACCTTTCTTGTAATGACGGCTCATCTCCCTTCACTATTTATAGTGTCAGATACTCTGAATCTGACCCTATGTTTTAAAATCCTGGTGAAATTTTGGAGGCTTCTGTGTGCAGGAATGATACATCTCTGACAAAAGCCTGCAAAGTGAGCCACGGTGGTGGAGCATCCTGAAGATGTGCTTTCCTGTGAGTAACAAGACCAGCTGCCCAAACAGCCTGCAATGCTGACAGAAATGCATCTGCACTTGGGGGTGACTGTTGTGACCGTCACATGCTGGGGGTGACTGTTGTGACCGTCACATGCTGGGTGTGACTGTTGTGACCGTCACATGCTGGGGGTGACTCTTTCCCACACTTGCAACCAGGGTAGCTGTTGGCCCCCCATTTGCCTACAGGAACCATAATTGCCCAATATATCTCTAGGAGCTTCAGTACCAATTACTCTGTCAGCATATCCTATTGTAACTTAATATGTGACATCATAGTAGTAAGCTGCTTATTCGTAGCTAATTAGTGTTCGTGACTAATTTCACCCATGTCTTAAAAAACATGCTTTAAGAAGACACTGATCTTTAGCTGTGGCATGGTAACGTCAAGGATACCTGTTTGTGGTAGTGGCTGTGGAGCAGAATGCATTAGCTTAAACGCTAGAAATGCAAATAATTCCCTTCTGCAGCTATTAAGAGTGTTATGACTGAGGGTAACAGTAGCTCAGTTGTTTTGCTTTATGTAGTCCCTGTGTAGGATCACATCCATGACCAGTTAGTGGGTGTCAGCTGATGAGTGACAGATGAGTGGTGCTTTCTAGCTGGTGGGTGAGACAGTCTCCTTGCAGTTGTGTGAACATGCTTAAGTGTGGTTGGATGTTGCTTTTTGATCTCTCAGATGCATCCTTACTGTTCTCTTTGTTTTCAGTTTCACTGAAAAGATGATAAAAGGCAGAGTTAAGGCCATTTAGGCAACCTATCTTGAAATTTCTTTGTTTTCTGATACTAGTGTTCTTCTGAGAAAGATAGCCTTAACTTTTGGATTTGCTAAACTTTTAGAGGGTTTTGTTTGTTCACTTTGTTGTGTGACTGGGCAAATGTGTCAACACAACTTGTGGTGGATTACGTACGTAATCCACATATATATATGTCAGCTTTGTTTGTAGCCACTTCTTTACTCCAGACATTCTGGCAGGAGATTGCTGACACTCAATTTGGACCCTGGGCTTTGCCTTGTCATCCCTGGGTTTCATTTTAGGGTAATCTTCTCAGTGGGACCTATTCACTTCTAATACTGTTCATTGTCTGGAAGGAAATCTCACAGCACTGCGACCTTTTCTTGCCTGTTGTAGCTCCCCTTTGGAAACAACCCTGATCTTACTCTGAGTGGGTGTGTGAAGTTACTGTGGAGTTGACAATAAAAAAACCTGTACAGAAACTGTCTTTTTTTACTGTGCTTTTATTACATTGGATTGTGTACAGATGGATGAGCTTTTAGCTGGCTCAGAAGTCAAGGGCCCACCAATATATGTCTAAACCTTTCTAAAGCAACTTAGGAGCAATGCATTAAAGTTCCTATGAAAATGGAGTTTTCTTTTTACCTCGTGACCTTTCTGCTTTCCCATCACTATGCAGGAAAGACCCAGTCTCTAGTGAATATTATTAGTCAACAAAGTTTAAAGCAGCAGATCATATGTACATATTGGGAGATAAATTATAATGAAAGTAGCCAGAACTAGGGTTGCCTATGGCTACTAATAAAATGTCACCTTCATTTTAGCTCTGTGTGCCTCATACTTCAGAATACATAAAATATAATGCTCTCAATGAGAATATGGCTGAGTTGACAGATAAAGAAATGTATTTCTAAATAAAACCCTGAAATATACTGAACAAGCATAAAAGATTGCAGATGCACCTAAACTGATTCATTTCCAGTTTCTACTCTGCTAACGCAGTTCAGATTTTTAGTTACACACATTTTTATATTGGGGGGATTATCTTATATGGAGCTTAGAAGAATTTACAAAACCCTTTCTTGGCTGTGTTGATTTCAAATATATTAGTTCTTACGCAGTTGAAACACTTAACTGGGAACTTAAGTACAACTTTAAACCATGGCTGGCAACTTTCTGAAGAAAACTGTTATGTTTATGCTACATTAAATTTCTTGCCTGCCCTTTTTTTTTTTTTTTTTTTTTTTAATAGGATCTGGGCAAATAAAGTAAAATTTGTGCACGTTTGTCCAAGTTTCAAAGAAAATGAATTTGCACTGTTACCTCTGCTTGCCAAAAAATTTCTGATAAACAGGTCTGTTGCTGGAAATAGTCACAGAAACACCTCAGTTGAGGTAGTTCTGGATTGGGATTTTTATTTTGTTGGTAGTAACTGCAGTTTTTTGGGAGGCAGCGATATCCACAGAGTAAAACTACTTTGGACCTGCAAATACATCTAAAAATGAGGGCAAAGTGATCTTAGAAAATTACATCCTCACAGATTCAGACTAGTGATGACTTTGACTCATGATGTCTTCCGCTGCAAACCTTGTTTCAAGAGATTATTAGTCAAAATTTGAAAACTATGCAGGCATCTCTTACTCTCTAATGATCCTCTATACTCAGGAGAAAACCAGAGAAAATAGTGTGTACTTGCATGCTTTTCATTGAGAACCGTTTACTAGGGTAGACATCAAATGGATAGGCTATAGTAATTGCAGAAAAAAAAAAAAGGGTTTATAGCTCATGTTGTGAGCCTGGCTTTTGTGTCTGCATCTTTGAATTGCTGCTTGTAACAGTGTCTCTTGCTTTCACATCTCTCATTCATTAAAAGGACTCACTGGCCTGTATTTTTTTAAATAAATCTCTTTTTAATCTGTGACGTGTAATCAACGAAGTGTGGAGTTCATCTACACTCATTTTAACCTAATATTGTTGTTCAATTAATATTTAGTTGAAGTCAGTAGTTTTGTGTAAGCACTGGGCACCTAATTTATGTACCTATCTGTAGCTTGTATATACACATAGTGACTTTGTGACAAAAATTGTACTAGAGGAGATTATAAGCCATAAATATCTTCTCTTTTGCTTCATTGGCAATCCGAAGTGCTATTGATTTGCATTCTTAGCCAATGATGATCTTAGATTTGTAACTGTAGCCATATTTTAGTACAGTTTACCTGGTTAGTTTTTGCAAAATGAAACTGCTATTTCTATGTATTCCACTTATTTCCTACCTTTATTCTTTGGGACAGGCTGTGAAAGTTGTCATGAATCTGACGTGTACAGAAGACCAATTGTGATAAAAGGCTGAGCTGGAAATAACCCTGTCCTGTTGTAACATCAAAGGAAGGTGTTGAGGAGCACAGAGCCTCTGACAGAATTTCTTTTTGATTATTATGTTGGAGCAGTAGGATGAGTACAGGTTTCTGTCTAATCCTTGAGGGTTCCTGGGATCCTCTGTGCTCCTGCACCTGGGAACATCCATCTTTGTGATGACACAAAGATAGTTGGCATCTCATTGTGAAAGGGATGTGTGGTACTGCTCCAGTGCATATCTGAACAAGCTTTTTCCCAACAAGTGATAGCACAAGAGGAAACTGCTTCAAGTTCCATCAAAGGAGGTTTAGATTGGATATTTTTTTCACTGAAAGGGTTAACAAGCATTGGAACAGGCTGTCCAGGGAAGTGGTGGAGTCACCATCCCTGGGTTTAAAAGACATCCCTGTTTAAAAGATATAGATATGCTACTTAGGGAGATAGTTTAGTGATGGACTTGGTGATGTTAGGTTTACAGTTGGACTTGATGATTTTAAGGGTCTTTTCTAACCTAAAGGATTATAAGATCCATGGAAAGTGTGTTTTCACAGGCTCTGTCTTCTTCCCCCATCCATTTCTCCTGACTTTCTCTCCTTTCTTCAGAAGCTCCTCTGAGTTTTAAGCCTGGATGGAACCTTCTTTTGAGGTAAAAGAAGAAAGAAGTGTGTTTGCAAAGATATCCTGTCTTAGTCATGGGACCAGTGGAAAGGGAGAGTGAGAGTGGCGTGTCCGTGAGATCAGAAAGGGAGAGTGAAAGTCTTTGCAATATGTTTGGGTAGAAAATGCTTAGTTTGGTATGTGGATGTTTATTTCACATCCCTAAGAAGAGATACTATTTTAAACAACATAATAAAGGTCTAGTAGTTAGTACAGGAACACTGCACCGTGAGACCTCTTATATTATGTCAACCACCACTTCACTACATTAGGAATACAGACTTTCTAAAACTTGTTCATTTTCATTTCAACCACTTGAAACATTCAGCTGTGAAATAGCTAAAAGACCATATTCTAGGCAGGCATTTTTTTTCTCATTCAAAACTATCTCAGCTCCAGTACTCCTGATGCCAGCTGAAATAGGAATAAATGCCACAAGAAGGTGCTGTGGTGGCACGTGAGCATCCAATACCTCTGAAACCTCTGTGTGGAGTTGTGCATGTTGGTATGTCTGCGTTAGCAAGGGACTCTCAATGGGATGGAACGAGTAGGCTTTGGTTGGTTGCTGACTGACCCTCCCTAGCAAACACTGGTATATTATCTAGTGTACTGTAATAGTACTGTAGGCACAAGTGTGTGATGTAAAAATATATGTTAAAAAAAAGTCTCTCCTCTGAGCTGATTATGATCATGCGTCTTGGGTGTGGTTGTAGAAAGACATCTTTGTACAAATGTTTGTCAGCAAACAGACTGCAGTTGATTTACCTTTCTTGAACCTGTGACATTTCCACTGCAGATGAAATGTCTGAAGTGGCTGTGTCTATGGGGCAAAGGACTGTATTCTTTTTTTCACTGCTCATGTGAGCTTTCATGACAGGTAGCAAGGAACAAAATCTTCCAAAATGTGTATAGCGATGCTATGAATTATAAAAAATTCTTACTTGTCTCTTCCTAAAGCCATTGTAAATCAGTTGGATTATCAGACATGCACTTAACAGTATTACAAGTAAGCAATCCAAGGTAAAATGCTGCTGTTCCGAGAATTTAATGGGCAGAATTATATCTGGTTATGAGTATGGTATGTCTGATAGGAGGGAGGAGTATTCACCAAAGTTAAGGCATCCTGCCACCCTTGGCTCAGTCTGTGGTCAGTGGACAGATAAACACCCATGAAGCAGAACAGCTCTGAATTGCCCATCTGAGAAGCCAGTCGTTCTTCCCTGACCATTTGGAAACCTTGCGAGGATGGTTAACCCCTGAACATAATTCCACTTGGATGCATCATTATTGAGCTACCTACAGTACAGACTGGTGCATCACTGCAGTCCTCCTGCAGATCTCTTAAAACTGTTCTATGGGCTACTTGTCTAGTGACTGTGATGTAGCCACAGCAGCACAAAACCAGGGAAGTGCCTGAGCTTTTACCAGCACCCAAATGTGGTTTTGCAGGTTCTGATTATGTCTGTGGAGTTATGGCTACGCTGCCTGCACATTGCTTGAAGAAATAATTACTCTCAATTTAGCTCAGTCCAGGCTGCTGTACAGTGACATGAGGGATACATCAGTAGCATTTTGGATCTGATATTAATCTTAAGGCCAGCTTCTGTCATCTTTTGGAGACTCCTGCTGCTCTGTTGAATGTATTTGCAAAATCAACCAACTTTTTTCAGTCTTTGAGGTGAATCTCTACTTACTCATTCCAACTTATTTGCTTTGAGCAGGTATTGCTTATGTTGATGTTACCTGAAAATTTGCAAGTTGGATTAATTGAGAGCAAGTCTTCGCTTGCTGTTTGAGGCACCCCCTGGGCATTGGTTTTATTCCCATCTTTAACTGTTATGATCGGTTATTTACCATGTTAATGCCATTTTTCCTGTATGTGGTTAGTATTAATAGCCTGTCTCCTATAATTTGTAGGGGAAAAATAAAAATACTTATTTTGGAAAGCCTACTTTCTAACCGTAAAACTGTAATCAGCTTTGTGTCTTTGAATTCATCTCTGCTATTAGGTACCCAGACAGCAAAACAAACCCTGGTCCATTCTCTTGGCAGTTTGGGCTGTGCCCTGCTAGGCACAAGGCTCCCTTGTTTTAGTTGGAATTGCCCCATGCATGGCTTCACCTTGGCTAAAATGCAGTCCCATGCATACTGCTGTGGGGTGTTAAGTTTTGCACATATTTGGCCTACATTCTTCTGTTCAGTTTTTTTCCCTTCTTTAGCTAAAGGAAATTGCTTCTCATCCTCTACCAGGACTCTAAATAATTCTCTTCTTTCATCTATATTGTTACCTGTAAGATATTTATAGGCTAAGATCATATTCTGCTCAATCCTCTTTTCTGGATTATATAACTTTAGCTTCCTTAGTCTGTCTTCATATTCAGTATCTTATCCTTAAGTTAGCCTTCTTTGTATATACCTAGTTATTTCATATCTTTTTTTTGCAATCCGTTAGGAGAAGAGCTGCATGTGATATTCCATTTGTGGTCACATCATGCCTTTGAGTTATTATCTCCCTGGATTCACAGGAGATACACACACATCGAAGACCAGCAAATGCTTCTGCAAACAGATCAAGCTTGCAAAATAATCTTTGATCTCCAATGAAATATTGACCCTACTTTCAGATGACATCATACTTGATGTTTTTAAACAACTATTTTTTGTCAGTGCTGCTTATATTCCAACCTAAGGAAGGAACAGTTTTACTTATTATGAGTAAATATTGCCTTCTTTTCTGCATCAGCACATTTCAAATGTTTGTGGATTGCTGTCCTCATTGGTTTTGTAGACAAAGGCAAATCAAATGGGAAAATACGAAACATTTCCTCCAAAGTACATGAACTTAATGCTTATGGACTTAACAAGATGAATGATTGGGATTTTTAAATGTATTTGGGTTTTGGTTAGTTTTCATGTGTATTTGTCATTTCAGATTTCAAGAGAGCAACAAAGTAGTGGTTGTAGAATAGAGAGAAAACAATTGCATATAAGACCAGCTGCTGGACATACCTGAAGTCTCACAAAACCAACTTCAGTTTCTGTGTTTAGGAGGCCTTTGAATTTTTACAGGTTTGGCTGGTTTTTTTCTTCACTCCGCACTCCCCCCCTGCCCCTGCCCAGTACATCAAACCTCTGAAGTATATCTGATTTATCAGTCTTGAATTCAAAATGTTTTAAGCTTCAGTGTGATCCAACAATGAATTACATTTATAAATCAAATTACATAGAAATATCATGGGGTTCTGTTAATGACATTTGTAGCAACTTTTATAATAAGAAAATCTGTATTTTAACTTTCTGTAACTTTCCTGTAATGTGCATTTTCCAAGTCAGTAGTCTTTTTCTGCTAAATTTATCCTTTGTGTCTAATTCTTTCTCAACTGCTGTTCCTCTTCCCTTGAGTAACATTTAGTACCTTTTGCTTCCTTCCAGAGTTGCTTATCTGTGTGAAATGGCTCACGCTACTCGCATCTTGTATTGTTCTTGCTTCAGTGAATGCTAGAGTTTCAGTAAGAAAGCAGTTTGTTGCTTGATTATCAAATTCTTCTACTCATCCAGATGTAAACACAGACTGTGCTGATTGTATCACCATTGGTGGTTTCTTACTCTTCCCATCCAGATTTATCCTTGGCATCAGTGGCTGCATTTCTTGTTTTTCTTATTTGCTTCCATACTAGTCTATGCAAGAGGTTAATTTCCTTCATTATCTTCAGCTGGAAAAAAATTAAGTGTTGTTGGGTTCTGCATCATGCTTTATTACAATTCAGGTGAAAGCTGAATAAGGTGAGCTGTCTTTAAAATGTTTCTACTTCCTCCTGTGATGGAGGCCCTTGCTAATTGTTGACAAATCCAGTCTGACTGCTGGGTTATACTGGTTATTTTAAAAAGAAAGAAAGAAAAAGTTTTAAATGCATTAAATGCTTTAAGATTAGTGCCAAAATGAATGTCATTAAGTAGTCTAATGAGCCAAGTGTGTTCCCTTTTGAAGTGAGCAGTCACTGAGATCTGAGAGAGAAGTGTTAGTCCTGGAAAGCTGAAACACAGTCTTACTGTCCCAAGGGAAGGGGACTTGCTGCAAAAATTGAAGGAGAATTAGAAAATATCAGGATTTAGGGAGAAAATGTAAGCCATTTGAAGGCATCTTCCTAACCCTGAAGCTGGAATCTCGTCTCACACCTCATTGCCACTGAATCTACAGAGACATGGCTTTGATTACTGTGTCTTCAGTAAATGCTGGTTCCTTCCTAATGTCTGTCTCAGGGTATTAATTATGGAATTCATCTTGTCATGCTGTGCTGGGATTAGAGGAGTTTGGGATGGTTATTCCTGGTTTGCTTCCCCCACCCTCAGAGCAGGTTTTTTGAATGCCCTTGAAATTGCTGTTGACGGAAGGGTGGTGAGGGGCAGTTGGGAGGATGTTCCATGGGCACCTGAGTTTAGGATGTTGGAGGACATTTATTTATTTTACTTGGCGTTGTTTAAGGCTAGTAGCCTGTTCAGGGAATTTGTGTTGTAGTGCATAAATAGCAAAAGAAAAATGCGCGTCGGAAGACAGATAAGTACAGATAACAGGTTCTCAAGATTAGAAGAAACCATTTGGTTCCTACTTGTACAGCTGGAGGTTTCTGTATTGTTTTGTTTCCGAAACAAATGATGCTGCCATGTTACTCTGGCTGGTTACAAAGGCTCGGGAGTGCCCTCGCAACCCTGCAGAGCTGTCTGGCGTCTGGTGAGGAGGCCAGCAAACGGACAGACGGCGTGAGTGGGCTCTGCACCACAAGTGCGCGTCCCTGGGGTATTTATAGGCTCTTACAGCACTGTTGGTAGGCAAGGGCAGAGGCAGGGACGTGTGGTCCTGCGGCTTGCGGTCACGTTGTCAGCAAGAGAGAATAGATGTGTGTTTAGGGGGTTTTGTGGGTGGCTTGTTAGGCTGGTTGGTTTGGGGGTTGTTTGGGGTTTTTTGTTTGTTTAGGGGTCTTTTCAGTTTGTTGATTTTTGTATGTGTGGGTCTGGCTTTTTCTGTGCGGTTTTTTTAGTGTGTGGGTTTTTGGCTTTATTTGTTTGTTTTGGTTTTGGTTGGTTGTTTTTTTTTTTGTTGTGTGGGTTTGGTTTTTTTTTAATATATATATTGTTCTTTTTAATGTAAGCCACTCATGTTGATTGGTCTGTTGAGTGCCTGCACGGGCTAGCTGCAGTCTGAGTGTCCGTGTACCTTCTGGGATGAGCAGAAATAGCTGCTAAACAGCTTTGTCTTGCAGACACTGAAAATGTAGTTACAGCTGCTCCTGAACCAGCAGTCGTGTGTGTGCTTTTGAGTGGGGATCTCTTTGCAAATAAACCAGGTTTTCAAGGTCTGAGCAGTAACTTGTACTAAGTTCACTTACATTGTAATGAATTACCATTGCAAGGTTAAATAGGAAAACTGGCTCCTATTCATACAGTTTTCTGGTGTCTGGAGGGAAAGAAAGTCTATAGCCATTAGAAGAACCAGAGGTGAGGTGGTCGTAAGACATGAGTGACCCTTCCCATTCCCTGAGCTGAGGCCATGCCTGCTGCATTCACAGGCCACAGCACACATTTTAGGCTGAGCTATGTTTGGCACTCAAAGCCACCAAACCTTGCTGGTGCTGGCCTGGAAGTCAGGTGGCTGGGACCCCCTGACATTGCATTACTCCCTCTCAACAGAGAATCAGAGGTGTGAAAAGACAATTTTGTGGAAAGTTTTGACATCAGAAGTTGATACCACAACACCACCATGGGCTTACAGATATGGTCTCCTAACTGCTTTTTGTGCCTTGGTAGTCCTTGCACACTGATTGCTTTGTTGCTCCGCTTGGGATTGACGTGACCACCACAGTGCTTGTCTTAAGGTCTGTTTCTAAATTGGAATGACACAGAGGATGCTTATAGAGGCAGGAATTGTTCCGCCATCCCTTCAGCTCTCTCTCCTATCCTTTTTTGTGTTGGTTTGTTTTTTTGGTTCCCCCCCATTCCTTTTGTGTGTGTGTGTGTTTGTTTGTTTGTTTGTTTCCTTATCTGCCAAAGAAAATGTGACACACAAATCAGAATAGCAATCACTTTGCCTACTCTTGACATGCACCCAAATTTAGACATCAGTTCCGGAAAGTTAAGGTGCAGAGTTTTCACAGTTTTCATGGCAAAGCAATCATGGTTTAAGACCAATGGATAGTGTATTAGCTTATAATGCTGAGAACGCGTAGTCACCAATATGACAATACAAGATAGAGTTAGGTAATTTGGGTTAACTCTCAATTTCTACTCTGTGCTCAATGATCAGGCAGTTATTGATGGTAAGGAAGACATTTGTAGTGTGACCTGAGTTATTTTACTCGTCGTTTCACAGAATCACACAGAATCACAGAATGTTGGGGATAGGAAGGGACCTCAAAAGATCATCTAGATCATTTGTTTGGCAGTATTCTTTGCAAAGATAAGCCTGTATATTTGAAATTCACTTTTATATTTCATCTCCTAGGAGCCCAAACTCATAAATTTAAGTCCAATTTTCAACAACATGGTTCTTTTATTTAGCTTTTTGCTTAGTAATTTTAATGTTACTTTCAAGTTTCTCTAATTAAGTAGCCCGATTGCCACTGTGTGAAGTAGCAAAGGTGTTCAGTAAACTTTAATGGCCACATAAAGGAAAATGTTGTAGTTTGTTTCATCCAAGAATCTTAAGGATTTTTCTGAAGTAGTCCAATATTGTTTGAAGGCATTCTGGACCCTTGATTCATAGCTCATCAAGTTTTTTGATGAAGTGGAGTGTTTTGCAGACTTATAGTAATAAAGTATGAACATTAGGTCTGTCAGGATGTTATATGTATCATTTGTTTGGAAGAAAATTGTGTACAAATTCCTGTGTCTTTTGTTCCACAGTGAAGACTTCTGGTGTTAACTGATCTTTGTTTATATTTCATGTACTTGGTCTGGATTCCTCTGAAAGCACAATTGTTCCCAAATGCAAATCAGAGGTGTTGACTCAGCCTCAATGTTTATGAGTCATACATACACCAAAAGAAAACTGTTGTTCTTTTGTTTGTTTGTTTTTGTGTTTTGTTTTGTTTTTTTTTTAATGGAGTACGAGAGTAGATGCATGCAAATTTTCTGGTTGATATGTTCGTGAATTACGCTCCCCGTTTTTTGATCCAACTTTGATCCTACCAAAGAATCTTGAGTTTGAGCCAGATTTCTCTGGGAAATTGTCCCCTTGATGATGACGTCAACAAGGAAAAGGATTTCTACAGTGTGTTAGAAGGGGGCAAGACGTACTAATAGAGATATGGAATAAGTAACATCAAAGCCACTGTGGAAGAAAATTAGATTATTGTCTACACCACATAAATTCATAAGTTTGCTTTTGGTGGTTTGCTTTTTTTTCTTTCTGGCAATTCTATCAAGGTTTTTTCATGTTTTCTATCAAATTGCACAATCCGTATGTACAAATTAGGATTAAAAAATAGATATATTTTGTGTATAAATTATGGAGAGGAGGGGAATACTCCTGTTGGAAGGAGGCTGTATAGTCATCGAGATTGGGCCTCAGCCGGTGCGCGGTGACTGTATTGTTCTCTCTGTAATACAGTGCACCACCAGAAGCCATGATGTGTCATTGTCAGACACCAGAGTTATAGCTGAGGCTTAATGCTCAAACCTTTAGTCAAAATTTGAAAAGGTATCGGGGAAAAGAAAGTACATTAGCCATGAAGAACGCTGTTCAAATTAATATTTCTTTTAAATGCCTGCACCAAGAGCACTCTATAAAGAGCAGAAGAGATGTGTGTCTTCAAAACCAAGATGTGTACAAAACATGGACTGAAAGAAATGCTCCAGGGGTTTTGATGATCAGTGGGCACAAAGATGCTTTTGTTTCCAAATTTGTGCCTGAGGGGATATCTGTCACACAGAGGACTCTTAATATAGGCCACATAATACTGGGCTGGGTCCTTTGGGTGAACCATATCTATTGCCAAATTGATACATGAGATGCTCCTGAAGGAAATATGCAGGTGACTATACATAGTGTAAACATTTATTGGAGCCAAGGACCCTCCCCTTGCTCCGGTGGAGCTAAGGAAAGATTTCTGTAGGCAACTGTAGGAAAGCTATTTTAAACAAATCTCACTGATCTAAGAAATAATGTATAAGGCTGATAAACTACTGAAAGGATTGCAATATAATTTGTACCTGAGCATATCTAGAATGAAAGGACCTGAAAACATAAGCATCTGTGGTTTTAGTTCAAAGAAATTTTGTTCACAGAGAGTGGGTAGTGTGTCTCTTCTTCTCTCCCTTCCTTTTGAGGGAATCTAGGATAGCAGTATTCTAAGCAAAATAGCTAAATTGCAATATAGAGAGATCTTTTTAAAAATATGTTTCAGCCTATGGTCTGTGAACCATACCTCAGAAACCTGTAGCAGGTAAAGATGAAAAGCACATACTTTGCCTTGAGCCTAATTTTTGCTATTCAAAGGTCTGCATCTGCGCTGGAAAATATTTAGGGATCTGTGAATTGAAAACATTTGAAAATCACTGACCTGAAAATATATTCCCTTGTTTTCAGAAAACCAGCAAGACTGAGTTAGCAGAACGCTTCTCTATGGTAATGTTGATGCTGTCTCTCCCTACCCCCCACTTTATTAATGGATCGCATGATCTGTAGCTAGAATATAGCCTTTCCTTTCTTGTGGTCAAAAACTTTTTTTAATGAGATCCTTTTTCCTTGAAAAATCAACGTGGAGCTTTCCTAGATTGCTTGTACAATTATCTGCTGTACTGCAAATTAAAATGTAAATGGAAAGTTAGATTAATTTGAAAAAAATCATGTTTTTCACTTTAATTTTAAATGGTTAGCCTTACCAGAGAGATCTACCATTGTAATAAAGATATGTTATAGTTGTGGATTGAGGCTTATTTCTATTTACACAAAATAACCCCACAAAACCCTACTGTAAACGAAACTGAGACATGTCTGCACTGGATATCATAATTATCCGTGACACTTTTGGAAAACATGTACTACAGGCACAGTATTCATACATGTTACAGACCTCTGACCTTAAACTGATGTCAGAAGGACAGGTCAGAGTTCATTCATATGTACTTATATTATAGACCTTTATTTTATGTATACATGTGTTATTTTTGTTTGGAGGTTTGTAGGAAGAGGTTACCCCTAAAAGGTAGTTAGGTTGGGCTTGGGCTTCATTCTGACACAAGGTGGTGTTTTAAGGGATGTGGTATTGTTGGTTTGGTGTTTGGGATTTCACACACACCTACTTTGATTTTTTTAATATATATATATTTTTTTTTTTTTATTTATTTTTTTTTTTCAGCATGGAATGCATAGGAGGTTGCTGTTACCTAAATTATGCACTGAGATGACTAGAGTTGCCTGGGGTGGACATCAACACAGACTTTGTTTCCCTCAAAGTAACTGTCATCTTCATGAAATATGCTCATGTGTGATCCTAGCCTTTGACAGCAGTCTTGAGCAGGAAAATTTTCTTCCAGTTCAGCTGGCTGGTGCTTGTATTAGTTGCAGACCACTCTTAATGCAGGTAGGGAAGCTGTAGCTCATGGAGTTAGTTGTACTGCCTTTTACTGGAGCACTGTTATGATGTTTATGACTTTCCTCCTTTCCTTTACCTCAGACCATATCATTTTAATTTGTGATGTTGCCTTAAGCCTCCATTATCCAGATATCTTGCCAGCCTCAAAGCAAAACATCAAACCATCCCTCTTTCGTGAAGATTCTTTCACCCTCTGCCACTACCACCACCAAGATACCTTTCTGTTCAGGGGGCGTAAAAACCCCAACCTCAAATCATCTTGCAATTGCTAATACAGGAAATAGGTCTAATTAAAATAAAAGGACAACGGAGTAACAAATTAAAATCCACCCTGAAAGGAAATGGATAGATGAGTTTCTGTGTGAAAACGTACCATTTTCCTACATAATGTTGTAGAAGGCAACTGTTGTGTTTTAACTGAGTAATTGAGCCCTGGGGTATGTGCTCATGACACCAGGAGAGCAGCATGAAATAAACTGAGAATTTCTCACAGGTAAGTCACAGACCTATTAAAGTTTAAGCAGCAGCTCAGTAACACTGTGATGCCATCTTGATGGTAAGAGCCACAGGGACCCCTGACAGTGTACTCCCGACAGTGTACTCCCATGAATTTATTGAAACAAATGCTGCTTTCAGCTCTTTAATGAAAGCACCTGCCTTCAGTCAATGGCCAAAAGATACCTATAGGTTGTAAGAAGCACTTCTTTGACTATATGCTTTCATATCCACTACAAAAGCATATACACTGTTGATATGACCCCCCAAAACACAAATGAAAATGTTTTCTGTATGTATGACCTTAGTGTTGAAGAGTGTTCATGGAAGAGCATAGTTGGCAGGCATGTTGTAGCTAATTCCATCCATTGCCCTGTACAAAGTCTGGACCGCTTGGTCCTCTGCAGTGTGGCCCAATGGGGCTCAGTGCTTGGGCAAAAGTCCACACAAGAATTTCTGAGCTGCAGCTGCCCTTTGGCTTTCCTCCAGTCTGTGCTTTTTGATACTCTTTATAAAGATGGGCAAGAGAGACTTGGCTCATTACTAAAGGGTTCATTGCTTATATATATATATATATATCTATGGAATAGAAAGACCTTAAACTCTGAAAACTGTAGGAATTGGCAGCTCAATTTCTCCTTCTACTAAAACTCTCCTCTTTCTTGTTTTATCCACTCTCCTGTTGTGTAGTGGGGCTTGAAAGAACCAGAGCAAGTGAAGGGCAAACACTTGTACTGTCTGGATCTGTCCCAAGCCTTAAAGGAGTGAACCAAACTGTGTTAAGATTTTAAAATTTTTTTTAATTGTACTTTTTGGCATAATCCTGTAGGGCTGGATTCTAGAAGACTCAAAGCTGAGGATTTAGAGCCTGATTTTTGCATTCTGATTTAAAATAAATAAATAAATAAATAAAAAATCCCACATATGACAGTAAAGGGAGTAAGGAAAACATGTAAAGCATAACTGTGTGTTGATAGATGTTGTAAGATTGACCAAGCTGAGCAAACCTCACTGCAGGCACAAGAACAGCACAGAGGGAATCCAGACATGGCAGCAGCAGAGGTAAAAGTTTAAAGAAAAGTAGATGAATTATAGAGAAGAGATACAAGACTTCACACACTGTTGACACTATCTGTCATCCATTTCCATCCACAGGTGGAAGGCTGCATAATTTGGCAAAAAGGTGCATAGAAATAACTCCAGGCATTTTTTTCTGTGTGGCACTAGACCACATCAAAATTGCATGGAGCATGACAATATTTACATCAAAACCTTAAAGCTGAAAGGGCATCCATACCTTATTGGACCTAAAAGAGATAATTAAGTAACCCTTGAAAAAAGCTTAAAAACTCTGGCACAGTGTTCCTTTGCGGGAGGGAGAGAGAACTTTTGAAAAAATGATGAGGTTTTCATTGACTGAAAGTGAAAATTTAGACTTGTAGGTTGGCAAAAGCCACTTTTAAAGGATGAAATTGCGTTGTCTGTTATTTTTTTTTTATACTGTGATTATTAGTAACCTGATATGAAAATATATTTTAACTTCTTTTTATGATATGTGAGTCAACAAGTGTGTGCTATGAGTTAGCTGTACTATGTTCAGCATTGCTAGTACTACTGGATGTAAGCCATTTAAGTTCCAGAATGTTTCAGGGCCAAAGGAAAATGTGTTTTAAAATCACTAATGTTCTCAATACCTATTTGCTTCCCAGCTTATGCAGCTCAAGTTCTTAATATCAAAGGAATAGAAGTTTAGGGCACAGTTTATGTTCTTACATAAGTGTGTTAAGCTTCACAGTTCCACCTAACAAACAAGGGATCCATGAGTGGAGGGGGGAGCACTTGACCTCCCAAGCTCATTCCCTCTGTGTCCAAAGTCCTTTTATTAAGGAGAAGAAATTTGTAACAGGATTTGCTTAGGTATAGGGGTTTAGGAACACTGTTAAGATTTTCTTTGCAATTTGGCTTTCCAAGAGAAACTTGCTTGTTTGACCTAGTAGAGTAGCAAATGATTTGTGATGTAGAGGAAAAATAAAGACACTTTAAGGGGCAAAATAGTAAGTTTAAATTGGATGAGTTCTTTCAACGGTTTGTAACTTTAAACTTTTGTGTTAGCCTTTATAAAGACATGTCCCTGTATCTTTACTGTAAACCTGGCAATCTTGAAGCAAAAAAAAAATCTGTTTTCTGGGCCAAATTTGAAGAGTCTTAAATTTTGTTTTTAAATGAAAGCCAGCCACAGTCTGTAGGGACTGCAGCACTCTTTGATAAAATGAAGTTGGAAGGATCAAAACAATACAAGTGACTTCGGTTCCATCTTATTGCTGATGTCCAGACTATGACTGACTCTGTGAGATAGGTATAAAATGTTCCTGTTATAAATTGATGGTGTTTTGTTCTCTTTTTGCACATTGCATTGCAAAAGAGAACAAAGCCAGCCAAGTTCTGTTATCTGTGCTGCCAGTAAAGGAGATTTTCACTGACCGAAGACAAATGCTGTAAAAGCTTTTGTGAATAGCATACACTGATGCATTGGTAAACCTATCACAGGACTGAAGGAAAAACATTTTCATACACACTTTGGCACAGATACCATTCTTTTCATGGAGAAGAGCATGGGGGATCTCCTGGCATGTGAGTTTTGTGGATGTTGCACCTCTTAAGATTTTTCTGATTTCTATAAAGCTCATGGGACAAGTTTTTTTCTGAAAGGGATTTGTCACTGCTATCTATTAAGTGCCTGCAAACACCATGTACTTTAAATATGTTATAGCTAGAATGAAGAGTTTGGTGCTCGTGGCACTATGCTTTTATGCAGTATATCTGTCAAATGGCTATTATACTTCCAGTTTCATAATATGTTTTACCTAGAAATGTAATTATCAGGACAATTTTTATGGATAACTCCTTTACACCAGGAGGGAAAAGTGAATGTGTAAATTAATTCCTAGTGTGTTGGTACCTTGTTTGTTGCTTGGGTCATCAAAACCTTTAGCAGTGCATGAGAATAATCTGATTTAATGACAAGAACAAAGAACCAGCTCTCTGTTCTCCACAGTTGCAGCAGATGTAGAGACTAAATTATAAACAATTTTCCAAACATAATCTATAAATTTATAGCAGTAACATCTTGATATTGCATGAGAAACACAGCATATACATACTAAGCAGAATAGTTCATGCTAACCAGATGCAAGGTCATCCATTAGCAATATTTTATCTGATTAGTATTGTTAATGGAAGGGCTTATTGAGCCATTTCGTAAAAGCAGATCTGCTGTAGATCATGAATTCTTGTCAATACAGTCATCAAGGTTTTCATGGTTAAGACAGCCCAGCTATTAACCTACTAGAGAGACCTGGACAGAAAAATATACTGAGCAGTCACTGAGACAGAGACTCTTCCATTTATTTTTCTTCCATGCATAGCATTGCCCCCTACACTGCCACCTTTTCCATAATTTCTCTTGGCAAGACAAATTATTTCAGCGTCTTGCTTTACTCAACTTCTAATATGTTCAGTGGCTTGATTGTGATAATTTATGATACTTTTTTATTTTGTATTCATCATGGTCTTGACAAATGAAAAGTTAGTACTGAAGAGGGATGTTTCTGGAACAGATAGAAGTACAATAGTTACACCATAGGTTATTTTAAAATGTGTAGGTTAGGAAGTGAATAAAAATTAATCTTCTCCCTGGGAAAAGAGTGATCTTGAGAGTGAACTGTCTTGCTTTAACTTTGAAGGTAACATATCTAATATTTTACTTTTAGACAGTAAACTTCTCTTCTTTGTTTTAGTATTTCTTACAACAATCACAGTATCTAATGATCTGCCTTCATCATAAATAACACATATAGATATTCACAATTCAGAGTAATTTAAATCAATTAGAATTTGTGTAGAAATCAGTTCAAACAGGGAATATTTTTTTAGAGTAATCTATAGTAGTCTTGAGTTTCTTTTTGAAGACACTCTTCAGTTAAAATACAGCAGATTTCTTGTTTATTTTTAATAATCGGGGGAAAAAATCTTCTGTTTAGAGGTAAGACACACGTTTTTGAACAAAACAGGTTTTCATAAGCTAGTAGCCTAGTTCTGAGGTGAATACAGTTATTTTTAATGTGAGATGCTGATATGTTCAAAAAGCTGTTACGAATTTGAATTCATTGGAAAATAATCCTAAAAAAACTGAGGACCTGCTATGACTTACATGCATGCTGACCAACACATGAAGCAGCTGTGATGTGGCAGAGGAGCGAAACCACAGCATCTCTGTTGGTGTTGATCACGATCCCAGCGCAGGGCTGTGGCTGCAGCTCCCATGACAGACCCCAGCATCAGGGAGTCAACTCTTTGTTGCTGTGGTTGTGCAGCTGCACCATAAACTTGAAATATCTTCTCAAACCAAACCCAGTTCTTCCCTGTTTTCAAGAAACAGTTAAAGATTCATGAAAACTTTGGAAATGTTTTAGATTTTATATACTTCCTGCTAAGACAAAGTGATTTTGGTTGACATATGATTATATGAGGTGGTTGTATTTGTTTTCCTAAAATTATAACTATTCTTGCCTACTTAAATTCCTTTTAAATATCTTTTTGAGTGTTGAAGACTTCCCCTACTATTTGTTTCTTTTTCTGTTTCTTTTTATTGCACACCCTTTCTTTCAGTTGTTCCTGTCTTTCTAACTTTGCTTGCATTTCTTTGATTCTTTGTCCTTTTCTTTATTTCCACATCTTCCTTGTTCTTGTCTTTCTATTATTTCCCTTCATGTTCCACTTTCCTAGATTGGATATAGGGCTTTATGTGTGTATGAATCTGTTCCTCACTGTTCACCTGTCTGTCTCTTTCTGCCCTTAGGTAGGGATAGGGAGTAAAACCTGAAAGATCTGAACAAGGCTTTTCTGACAATAAATGCATCCAATGTTGTCTACCACAGCCACAAGAAGATCACAATTCTTTAACTCCTGAATGAACTGAGAAGCACTAAAAGCTACAAAAACTATCAGAAAGACCACAGCATGTGAGTTTTGGGATAAGGATAAATAGAAAAAGTCCTATCTTGGGCCCATTCGAAAGATTAGGAGAGAACAAAAGTCATACTGAGGGTAGACTTGAAGATGACATCCCATTCGAGGATTGTGTATTGGCAAGATGGTAGTGCCAAGGAAGGACATAGCAGGAAAATCTACTGTGTTTTATCCCTGTTCTTCTTGAAATTATTAAGCATTACAGGAGATACCAAAATGAAAGATCAAAATACAGACTGGAGAAAAGGAGATGGTTAATGCATGGGAGAGGTAAATCAATAATATCAGCACAGTAGTCCAGTTTCTTGATGAGGTTACCTGGGGAATAAGATGCAGAAGGTAAAAGAACACAAGACATGCATATGTCAGATCATTTCTGAAAATCACGGGGGAAGGTGAGGATTATTCTCTTAAGTAATAACTGGAGGGGGTAGGAAAAAAAGCATTGAACTTCTTGGACACAAATCTTCTGACTTTGCAGAAGGCAGTTGAATGGCCAGAGTAGTGACTTAAAAAACCTGACCAAAAAGAAGACACCAAAGCCTTCCCTGAAAGATGGATTTTGTAGAAGTAGTAGAAGCCAGAATGCAAGAGGTCAAAAATGGAAATGAAGAGTTTCAAACAGTATTTGTAAAAATTACTGTGGGAAGTGGATATATAAACAGTTCCCATGCTTCATAATGGGGCAGAAGAATGAGCTGAGGATGAAAAAGTGGAAAAGGGAGACGATCTGCCACCACAGGGGCAAAGAAAAAGAATACAAGAGTAAACTCATAATAGACAAAAAGTCATTAGCATTCATGACATGGAAATATCTGGTGCTTCTAGTGACAGAGAGTAAGGAGGAGGGGTTGATGCTTTGTTTTGGCTGAGACCAGGAGATGGTAGCAAGAGAGAACGTTTCCTAGTTGAAACAAAGTGAAATTAAAGGTTAGTCTGGCAGGGTGGAAGATCTGAATCAATATTCCTGGCTGAAGGAAGATGGAAGGGTGATAAAGTGTCTAACTGAAGCAGTCATCAAAAATTAGTTGTCAGTTGTGAAGAGAAGAAAAGAAAGGAGTTGGTGGATTGTAGATGATGGCAACATGAAAGGGAGATGCAAACAGAATTCGATGTAACACTAAATAAACCTAAAATAAAATAATTGAACAAAATTCCAGACTATACAGCATTTAGAAAAGGTTGCTAGGGAATCCAATAGTTCCATGACCATGTAAGCAGAGATAGGGAGGCTGGTGAGGAAAAATAGAAATCACTCGGAAAGTATCACTAAGGGGTAATTTCAGAAGAAATAGTCTTGATCTCTGAGGGAATAGTGGAAAGGGGAATTGTAAGGAAGCTGTGGCTGGTTATGGTAATTTTAAATACAGCGTTTCAGAGAGAATAAAAAGAATAAAAACAGAAACAGAGGGAAAGTAAGAGGCTGAGAGATGAGTTGTGCAGGCAGGAATAATGTTGCTAAAGACCTGGAGTTAGTTCCAAAACTCGTGTGGGAAGCAGAAGGTGGACATGGCAGGAAGGTTACTCCTGGGGAGGAATGTTACTAGAGGCAGGATGATGAGGATGTGGGATCATAGGGTTCCTGTGAGGGGAAAATGAAGAGAGAACAAAGAAAGATGTTCAGACATGACAGATAGGAATGAAAAAGAAGTTAAAATAACAGAAGTAAGCAAAGGGAAAAGAGCAAATGGAGCTACTGTAAGGAAAATATAAAGGAGACAGATGCTGTGAGGCAGTAAGGTATGTGTTGAGAGCCCTAGGAGACTAACAGATGGACAAGATTTTTTAAAATACAAACAAGAACAACAAAAAGCACCAAAACAAAATAAAGCAATAAAAAAAAAAAAAAAATTCTATGAATGATATCGAAGGAATTCATGGACTTAATCCACCTTCAAGAAAAAAAAAATCTCATAAATAGCTAGGAAATCATAGTCAAATGGCTCAAATGTTGTAAATGGCTGTAAACTGCATGTCTGGACCCTCAGATTCTGTAACGTAGCTCTCCACTGAATTTTTAACTCAGCACAGGTCTTCCTGTGCTACCAGAGTGTGAGGGCTTTGCCTAGAGCCTTAAAACTGAAAAGCATCAAATTGAAGAGCCATTAATCCAAGTTTGTGCTGCAGAAAATGTGCACAGTAATTACCTTAAACTCCTGCACAAATCCCTTCAGTATCTAGTACCTCTCGCGTCTAGTATCTTTTGTGTCTTTTCTGCATTCAGTTTCATATCTGAATATTTGCAGTCATAGTTCCCAAGCTGCCTCTCTGAAGTCTGACCTATGTGATAAGAATTTTACACACCTGAACAATATCTCCTTGCATTAGGAGTTACTCAAGATCTAATCAGTGGGACAAACTCTACTTTGAAGTCACCTGGTTGTAAGTCAGCAGATACCAACTCAGAACAGTGTAGAATTGCAGTGACTGGTGCTTTTTCAATGACTACGTTCTGAATTTGCACCAGTGTCCTTCAGAACAGGTAGGACAAGAGTTTTCTCTGTGAATGAATTATTCTTTCCTCACTAGGAGCATTCAAATACTAAGTTTCTCTGTGTCTTTGTATGGTAAGCATAAGGTACTGAAAGTAACACAGCAGTCATCCATGCCAAATTATTTACAGAATGAAGCGCAATAGTAGTGACATCAATGTATCCTCTAATGGCTGCTTAAACATCCTGATGCCATATTTAACTTAAAAATGATTGTTGTTTTGTTACTGGGAATGACAACTGTGCACTTCCCCTCCCTACACAGCATCTTGACTGAACAAGCTATTGAATGGAATATGCTCTAAGTGGCCATATTTTATATTAAAATTGGATTAAACTCATTCTGTAGGCCACTTCAATGGGAATCATAATTATATTATTCTGCCAGTAACTGTGGTAATATGATAAGAATGTCACATTCTCTGGACTGCTTTTGATGGAGTATATATATTACAGCTCATTGCTTGCCATATTCAGCAGTCTTCACTTAAGAAAGAAATTTAGAACTAAATGGCAACTTAGAGCTGTAAAAACGTGGTGGGTCACACTCTTCCTTCTCATGCATAGACTTCATTGGGTGTAATGGAGATCAGTGTAAGATGGTAAGTCCAATGCAGGATTTGAAAACAAGTGAGGGTGGTAATAAAACTTCCTCATGCTATTAAACATTTTTCATGCATGCTTTTCACTATTGCAGGGCAAGTGGGGCGCAGTACTGTCTTGGTTGACCTCCTCCATGACTTACTTTCAGTTCATCTCCTTCAGTAGATGAGAATGGACATAGCTCTCTGTGGCAGTTTGTTTTATTGCAGCAGAGCTAACAATAACATTTCATAGCCCTCCCTTAGAGAATTCAGCTCCACGTGTACTGGCATTGCTGTGTGGCTTTGTGTTTTCAGCCATCTAATGCAGTTTTGCTTTCAATGATTGCCATTAAAAGAATAAAAGAGGAAAAAATTTAGTGAGGCAACTCAACAATTAAGAACAAGATAAGCAGTCAGCATCTGTATGTCAGGTTAAAGAATATCAGTTTTGAGTAGGTATTGTGCCTTATTCATGCTGCAGGTTATAGCAATGTATTTTAAAAACATGATTTGCAGTTGCTTCTTTGATGCCAGATGCTCTAATAATCACATCTCCATACAGGTGCAAGAAAACAGAGCCTTAAAAAGTAAATGCCTTGGGAAATTGATTGAATTATAGTGAATCAACTGCTTCGAATGAGCAGTAGGGTCATTGTTGATGCCAGTTTTAGAGTTTCACTTACTATGCTATTGTTTCTAGGAGGTCATATTGTTTCAGTCCTCTCCACACCGATGTTATCTTTTTAATAATTTCTGACAAGGTACCCATCATACAAGTGTTCTCGGATAAACGTCCAAGAACAAAGGGTTTGCGCTCGGTATCCAGAGAAGAGCTGCTCAAGTCCATTGCAATTAAGCTGTGATGCCTGAGGCACTGGAAGAACTAGGGAAGCCAGTGGTGTTCTTTCCAACTGAAGAAATAAATTTTTTGTGTATTACAAATCAATGTGCCTGGCTCCTCTTTGGGCTGGGAACTGCACTTGCAAGAATTAACAGGTGTATGGTCTCTACCAACCGCATGAAAAGTATCAAGACAAAAAATAATGGCCTTGTCCTGCTAAGCCTTGAAACAGCATTGAATCAGCAGCTGACTTTGGCAAAGTTCTGTTGTAAAAACACCCATCGGCAGCATTGCAACATGTGAATAAACAGTAAGTGTCGTTCAAGTAACACAAAGGTCAAATATAATAATAAATAAAAGCAAGGATAAAAATTGCTGACCTGAGACCCAGTCCTCAATCACGTAAGTCAATTCAGCATATTTCAAAGCAAGCAGTATGTCCAGCTGACTGGGGCTAGTATTTTTCCTGGTCCATCTTGTATTTACTCTCAGTGCTGCATTAGGGTGATCACTGTTTTCACTGTGATCAGACATTAGTAGCTCTGCTAGATGTGGGTCTTCTCTCACTGTTGTTGGAAGTACAAATTTTTAGTTTTAGTGAGTTTTATTTTCACCTTAGCAGCAGATTCAAATTTTGTAATAATGAAATTGTTTCATGACGTTAGCCAGCGCCTCACGTGGCTGTGTCTCTTCTCGTTGGGCTAAGCTCTAAATTTGAGATGTCACTGAATTCATTAATACATGGAAATGATTCATTTAAGGGAGGTCTCTTTCCCCTCTGTACACACTTGCTAATTAGCAGATGAATTTTGCTGTTCTAATTGATCTGCTGCAGAGAGACAGCTGTGCGCCCCAGCTGTCCGCCGCTCCAGTGGGCCTCCCCTGCAGAAGGGAGGGAGCAGCCCTGCTTCTGACAAATTGATTTAACGAGAGTGCGCTGCCTCGGGGGAGTCGTACACCACACTGTCGCTGCAGATGATCGCAGCCTTTGCGGACGGCAAACACTGGAGCGCTGTAATTGCCCAGCAATGTCCCTTCCGTTGCCTCGCTGAAATTGAAGTTTTCATGCCTCACCAAGCTTTCCAGTCCCCCTCCTGACCCTGGTGTGGAAATACTGTATTCTGCTTGACTGACATTCCAGGAAAAAAATCAGGCACTTAAGAATGGGGTTTAAATTGTATTTAATATGGTAATAGTAATTAAATGTGCTCACTCAGTCATATATCAAAGTATTTGCATTTAATTCATAGGGAGCTATTCTCTAATTATATTGTATTTAGCAGGTAGTTATTACTACGAACCTTTTAACAGTAATGTTAGTGCATCACCGTTTTTCCATGTGGTCCATGGCAGGTGTAGAATGATGGCTGTGGTGTCTTTTAAACATTTACTCAATCGCAAGTAAAAATTTTTAAGCTTTTGTGTTCAGTTATGCCCCATTTTGTCAAAACTGGTAAATACTTATATGTAACAGGTGCCTTTCCACAAAAATTACACCTGTGGCTCCAGAAAGTACAAATATTTAATTAATCTTTCATGTCATACTGCCTCATGAATGGATATGCAAGCTGTGCGCTGCATCAGTGCCATTTTTTGGAGGCCATTGATTTGGCCTGAATATACCTCTGGGGAAAAAAAATGTGCATTCATGAATCCTAATAGGCGCCACACCATTACCTTTCTGCATATCTGATAGCTAAGCACATCCAACACATTTATGGGTGTTCAGATTTATAGACTGCTAATAAGTAGCAGCTGTTCTGGAGGTCCACAGATTTTGCCTGCAGAGGACATACAGAATTCTTGAGAAATGACTACCCATAGTGTTTGCAGAAATGTAATGTCACATTATTATCATTATTATTATCATCATCATTATTATTATTAGTCCCCTGTATTATCCTCTTTCTGTAAATGTGTGTGAGTGGTGGGCAGTCAGAAAAAAGGATAAAAAATATGGGTTTATACTGTTGCTTGTGGAGGCAAAACCAAGGTATATACATATGCAGGTACTAAGCCATAAGGCTGCTCGAGATTTTGTCAAATTGACCATATGTTCAAAGATAAGTGACAGCCACTATAATTTTTCAGGAAACTACCTTTCTATACTAGCCTGAGTTATAGTCCCAAAGAGCAGCAGAAAGGATACTGGCGGGGCAGGGGGGTCAGGATTCTGTCAATCTTGTATGCTGCTGTTCTCCATCCCTTCATGGAGGAGCAGAGCAATATGGGATAAGCTTAAGCAAAGAGTATTTAGGTAAATGTGACTTCCTTGATGTAAGTCAGATAATTTCCTTAATTGTTAGTGCCTTTCTTAGAACTCCTGTTATAATTTACATGTCTTCAGAAGAAATACCCCTCGCTTAGGTTCAGCCACTGTACCACATGTTGCCATGATAGTTATTTTCATCCTTCAGTAACCCATCTTGTTTTCTTTGTTAAATTTCCAGTGAGATATAATGTAAACAGTTACGCATTTTTCCCTCAGAGAATGACAGAATCATATATTGTATAATGAGTAACATGTTCTCTGGTTTAAAATAGTGCTTACTGGTCATTTTATTTCATTTTATTGCAGCAGCTGATTTGCCATACATGAGATTCACAACCAGAGGAAGGAACCTGAACTCTTCTAATCTCTGGCAGAATATACGAAAGTGATGCCCAGTGGAGCATCACCAGTAGGACTGGATTATGCTGAGGTCATTTGTAAGCCCCTAATTGTGAAAAGGCTGTTCCTAGGGACTAGGTGTGCATCCTACCACTGAGTGTTGCAGCCCCAAAGGGCACAGAAGAAGGTGTGCTCTCCTGACATGCCCAAGATCCCTAAAATGAGATTGTTCCTCTGGAGCTACTGTGCCTGTGGGTGGCTACAAGTCACGGTTGCTGCTCCACTGGAGTGGGAATGGGATGGATGCTGTACCTGCTCACTTTTGTCCAGGCATCTTTTGCAGGGCAGTACCGTGTCAACCTGCCTGTTGCTTCCTACCAGCTCTGCAGTTACAGTTAGTAATAGAAAGCAACAGGCTGCAATAGGTGGAGAAATCACAAGGTCATGTCTCTTCTACAAATGCAAAACTGCAGGAAGACATGAATGAATAAGGGAGAGGCAGCCTTTGGCACATTGCCCAGGTTGAAAGTTCTTAAGGTAATACCTGGCTGTATGTGTACCATGTCCTAGATATACGCATCAGGAACATTCACTAACTCATGGTCTTTGCATTACAAAGACCATGGGAGGGTCAGATGTTGATCTCGCTTAATGTGCAACTCCATCTTTTTCATTCTGTTACCTCAGAGGGGAAAACATACTGGTAATCTCTTTTTGTCATTAACATTGTGAGCAGATGCCATATAGACACTTCAGCCCATACTCTAGATTCTGTCACCACGAAAGGTCAGTTCTTCCCTTGCTTCAGCCTATTGGAGTAAAAAGCCAGCAGCTACCTCTGACTGCTCCCAAACCTCCTCTTGCTCAAAAACATTAGTATAGGCTGCTTCAGAGGAACACTGTTTGAACATTGCGGGGGCTTGACCACCTTAAGGATTAATTTGCTGGGCTGGGATTTTTCCCTTTGCCAAGATGGTTAATAGTGAACTTTTTAAGCTGTCACCTCACCTATGAGGTGCTACTTTACTAGTGGCTTCTAATGTAGAGTACTGAACACCACCCATCTTCTCATACATCGACACCATAATGTTTAGCCGTTGTGTATCAGAGAAGTGTTTACACAACATGTATTGCAAAGTACCATTTTGTGCTGCCTCTATTTAGTTTTATTTCATAAGAAGTGAATAGATTGCTGAAGGTACTTCTGCAATACAGCCTCCACAGTATTTTATCATGGCTAAGACATTAAGGAACTGCTACTTCAAACTTGCAAATAAGTACAGACACCAAAGAGAATGCGGTGCTTAGCTCTTTTGACCACTGTAATGTCTTATACTGATCTTTCATTATATTTCCATGACTAGCAAAGACAAAGACCTAATTGTGTCTCTATTTGTTGCTACTGCAAAATACCTTTTAAACTGTATTAACATCCATGCTTGATCTTCCCACTGTTTTTGACATCTAGATCATAAGATACTGTTAAATTACTCAGCAAGAGAAATTGGCTCAGGTTGTATCTAAGCCACAGCATAGAAACATATCTAGTGTGATTCGAGGGAACTGGAAGAGGCAATGACCCCTTTTCTCTGGGAAGGTACTTGATCTTCATTTTTCTGTGCAGCATTCTACTCTAGCTGGTATATTCAATACCAAGATGCTAGAAATAGCCAGAAATTAATTATTCTGCTTCTGGCTGTCCAAGAAGCTATGCTTCCTTTTCTTTCATGGATCTAGCAGTAGTGATGAACATGTTCTGCACAACCAGGCTGGATTATTGTAACTCACTGAAGGTGAAGATAAAAGCTCCATAGAAACTTCAGCTATTGCAGAGCACAGCAGCCTACCTCATTAGTAGGGACAGCACTGTGAACACACAGAGCCTGTGCTGTGCATCATCAGCTGGCATCCCATTTGCTTTAGCAACCAACTGCAGGCTCACTCAGTGCATAAGGTCATTGCAGTACCGGTGTGGATGCTGTTCCATCTGCACTTTGTCATGCCAGCTTCATGTGTCTGGTGCAGTGCTGCTGACCATGTGCAGAATGAACCCTCCTGGAACTGGACATGGACAATTTTGGCCAAAGACTTTTTCTTGAATCTCAGAGGCAGCTACAAAAAGGGTCTCATATCATTTTATAAGCTCCATGTTCTTTTGAAGTAATCCTTTTACAGTAGCAGAAGAGACATTCAAAGATGTGTATGTCCAAAAGGAAGGATACTGAAACTTGGGAACAGAGAAGATCCAATGCTGGAGAAGTATGTAAACTTCCAATACTGAAATTGTCATTCTAATAACGTAGGAAGAGATGACACAGAAATGTCTTAGCTAGTGTTTTACTGATAAATACATTGTAGTATCCTGTGGTAGATCTCAGCCTCGGTTTTAGGATGCTCATCAAGAGGTTATTTAGCTGCTTTATGTTAGCCCGGTTGCTACAAGAGCGGCAGGCTTCTCCACACAGTTCACATGGAGTTGCAAAGGTTTGAGAAGGCTTGGAAGGCCAAGTGGTGGGGAAAGGCAGCATGGAGGTTCACAGGTAGCTACAGAAACACCAGAAGATGGTTCTAAGAAAGAGCAGAGGGCGTTTGCACCATGTGCCGACAGAGGAATTTGTGAAGAAAGTATATTGTCTGACTCGTCTTGCACACTGGAAGATGGAAATTTTGTCATGCAGCCCTGTTTTCTCAGTCTCAGAAACACCAGAATTTAGGGCAGAGAAGCTGTGGGGGTGTCTCCTCCAGGACACTGGGTGGGAGCACCAAGCCCTACCAGCCCTTCCTATTTAGCTGAGATGGGAAGCCGTGCTATGGGGGAAGGAACTCATCTCTTCCTCTCTGCTGTGTGGACAACCACAGTTCTTACACTGCTTCTGCTAGAAGAGATCACTAAAGGTCATCTAGTTCCACTAGGATGGAGAGTTATTTATAGCTTCATTATATCTTATAGCTACATTATATTTTATGATATTTTTTTTTCTTAAAAATCTGCAGCAATAGGGATTGTATGCAGCAGTCTGCTTCCATGCTTAGTAGTCCTTTTAGCCAGAAGGCCTGTTGTCTTATTAATTAGAATCACAGAATCATTACTTCCATGGGTTTTGTTTGTTTGTTTGTTTTTCTCTTTTTTTTTTTTCAAGATAAACCAATAATTTTTTCCAGATACGAAGAAAAATGGCACTGCCCTTATTTATGAAAACGATTTCAGAAAAATCTCCTGTTTTACCAAGACTATAGGAAACCCTACCTTTCAGTCTCTCATTCCTGGTCAGAGTTTTAGGAACTCTCTTAAATATGTTGCTTTCTTCTAGATTCTCTCCAATTTCTCCACACTTCTTGCAGGTGCAATGCTCCAAACACCAGATGGGGCCTCCTCAGTGCTGAGTGGAGGACGATAATTGCCTCCTGCCTTTTGTCTATAGCACTCCTGCTAATATGTCATAGGAGGAGACTTGTCTCCTCCTCCCCGAGCCAGCCTTACAATATTAGTTCTTAGGCAAGTCATAATTCTTTTTGTTTTCTAGTTATATCCCATTGTGTATCTCTCAGACTTTGTACCAAAAATGAAGATGTGTGTGTCTAACAATTTCTGATTTCATCATGAACTTTGTCCTAACAAAAGTAATCCTCTGAATGTTGGTGTATTGTTAACATCAGGAAGGCTTATCAATAATTCTTCATAAGGTAGAGTGGTCTTAATGTGATGAATAACATGGTCATTACAGCACCTGGCTTTAAAGTTGGTGAGAAGAAGGATTTATTCTACTGTTTTGTGCAGACGTCCATGGTATATATTAGTGGAGTGGAAATAAATGAGTGTCAGCTGTTGTTTTCCATATGCAGGTAATGGTGGCAGCGAGTCAGAAAGCCTCACAGAGGCCAAAGCAAATTCTGAGGGTTTCTTACCAAAATAAGTGGCATGCCCTGCAGTGCCTGACACATCCTCCTCTGCCCTAGAACACCTTTTTTTTAGCAGCAGTCAGCTCTGCAATTTATACATGCGTTCATATTTCACTTTCTCCAGTTAATCCTAATAACCAGCTTTTAGAAGAACATGACAGCATAACGTATGGGTGGTAAAACTGCTCATAAACCATAATAACATGGCCAAAAAAGATTAGATAGATAGATGCACTATGCTTATTGTGACATTCGCTGATTAGGAGGTATAGCTACTTATTACAGCCATTACCTTGGTGACTTGGAAGCAGACTGAAACTGTTATTTGAAAAACAGGTTATAAGTCCAAATTTAAAACAACTGTGTACTTACAACATGTAAGAGATATAATTATGTTTGCAATACTGTTCTTCAGTGTGCAGATGGTAATTTTGTTCATTTATGGTTGCACACTGATAACGTTTTCTGCAGAAACGGTGTTGGCAGGATTAACTGTGTGTTAACAGTAAGTAGGCAGCCTATAATACAGGGTTATCATTTTGTTGATGGGGTTCTGGTGGGATGAAAACCAACCAGAAACATGATTTCAAATAATGATTTCTTACTGTAGCACCAAGACAAGCTTCCTCTTTGTGTGTGTGTTCCTGCATCTTATTTATTTATATAGTGTGAAGTGTTTTTAGTTTTTTGGGTTTTTTTTTCCTTCTCATTTGGAAACTTTTCTGTTGGCTTCATTTTCAGTGTAGGCAGTAGAGTTAGGCATCTGTGCCTTTAGGAATAAAATTCAGTTTCCCCTCAGAGTAATCTGAATCCATTTTTAGGGGATGATAAATACACTTATGAATGTGTACATGAAAGAAACATGAAGAAAACCCAACTATTAAAGATTCTCTTTTGATTTAATATTTTCTTAGAGCTATTCAACAGATGTTTGAGGGCAATTAACAGAAAATTTTTAACAGCTACTCCACTTTTCTGGATTGAAAGGGAGACAGATAAATATGCAGATCAAGTCTGTAAAGTGTTTTTAATATATTGGGGTTAGGAGTTAGAGAGTCACGGTACAGTACAAGTAGTTCAGTATTTGGGCTTTCCAGTTTCAGAATTGTGTGGCGTTCTTATTTCATTTAAATAGGTGTTCCAATCTCTAACATTCTGTGATTCTGTAAAAGGATTAAAAAAAGAGAAGTAGTTTTGTATCAAGCTCAAGATGCATAATAAACATTCTCTATTGTTACTTCCTGATTAGGCAGTTCAGTAAGTTTTGCCATTGGGGAAAAGGGCGTAGTACAATATACTATACGTAAGAGTGTGTATATATATATATACACATATATATATGTATATATACATAAAAAATATTACATACTATATAAGTTCTATGCAAGTATACATGAAAAAGTGGACTGCATATTGTATCTATCTATATATGTTTATATGTTAAAATTTCTTTATAATATGCACAGGATTTATGACAGAAAATACAGATGCCTTGGAATGTTATTGTCTTAGAATGGCCAAAATTGTTTGAATTATCAGAATAAATGAAAAATCTCAGTCTAGGCTGTGAAATTATGCTTTAGCAACTCAAACAAGACTTTGCTAAAAGCATCATAGCCCCCAGAGTCATATAAAGCAAACACGACTAAAAGGAGGCCTCATTTAGCATCAAGAAAATCCCTGACTGGTTTCTGCTGTTTTAGTGTATTTTTTCCCCCTCTCTTCTGCATCAGTACATTTATGAAAACAGCACTATGGCTAAATGAATGTGTTTTATCTCAGTTTGCCGTGGTTATGGGAGGACATAATCACTCACAGAGCCCTCTGTATCCTGTTATGACTATCCCTAAAGAATATTCCCTTTTTCCTGTAATTCGTGGGATGCAGCACTGATGTGAACAGACCTTCCTACACATGTGGCTGCAAGTGACACTTCAAGAAAATGCACTCTAGTAATCCCATTGCACATAAATGTCTTTAGTAATGTATGCACAGCATTTAGTAACATGTAGCTTGGAAGACACAGAATAACCCATTTTTCTCCTACTGTCCTTCTACTCTCACTTTTCTCATCTCTGGAGACCATAAGCTTGCCAAGGCAAGGATTACATCTTTTGGCCTGTGAAGAACCTAGTACAGTTTTTGGCAATGTACATGTAAGGAATATTAAGGATCACTCGTATTAGCATGAGCAACATATTCATTACATAGCTAAAACTAATTGTTTCTGAGATTGAAATGGTTACTGTGATTACAAAAGGATATGTAGTTGTTTATGGGACATCAGGCCCTTTTGGTCCTCTATTCCAGATGTACCTTTATTAGGTATTATTAACATCAATTTATTATATTCTTCATAGAACTTAACCATTCCACTTAGAATATGTTAGGGTACTTTACGGACAAACTTAAGTACTTCAGGTGCCTGGAGACATGGATAAAGATTGCTGTGCCAGTCATGGATTCTCTCTACACAGCAATGCCGTTTGAACATCTAGAAAATAATTCGGGCTCTGATTTTTTAATTTTTTTTTTATTTTTTAATGAGACAGAATACAGTGAACTATCTGTGAGTCAAAAAACCCAAGAAGTAACCTTAAATAACATTCTGAGAAAAACCACATATGTATTTTTAAGAAAAGGAATGTTTGTTAATTTTATAACTGAGGGCCAATCACTGTTTCAATACACTGTGGTTGAATGTTCGAGTGTGATCAATAGCCCACAAACATGCATATATTTTCAGGTCTGTAAAAAGACTTGTCTTTCCCTGCTCCTATGTGATCTAATTATTGATGAAAAGCTGTTGGTACTTCCTTAAATTGTTACAGCTCTGGGCAAATACTCTGATACAATCCCTGTTCTTCCACCAAGCAGCAAGGTACATGTGCTGTATTTATCCCCTGAAGAGTTACAGCTTTAAACATAAATCCTTCAACACATATTACAAGTGCCCTGTATTATTTATTCTTAACCTTCCATCCTAGAGTCTCCTGGAAACGAGGACACCCACCTGCCTGGCTTGCAGGCTACCCTGCACAGTAGCATTTTTTGGAAGGCATAATCAATAGTTCTCCTAGTTGATCCTCATGTGTTTTTGCTCTTCTCAGTCACCCACCTTCCTAATTTAGAACCATAAATAATGTTTTCTTCCTGCCCTTCTGCTCTTCCCTCCTTCTTGCCTCTTTCTGCAAGAGTGAAGTATTTTTTTCAGACTGGGTGTTCAAACATCTGGCTGGCAGAAAAGAAGGATGTGTTCTGAAAAAAAAAAAATACAGGATGTGATAATCTTTTTTCAGACTGTCAAAAGAGATATGGCTGACTTTGAAACAGTCAGCAAAAGTTGCTTTGACAGCTTCTGGGGCCTGAAAATGCTCCCTGAGAAATACTGATGACTGATTATTAAAAGAAAAGACAAATTTCATGAGACAGCTTCCTTTCCTCCTCCAAATATCAGGAGTAGATATATCGTGGACACATTTTTCCCTGAATTTTAATGCAGAAAAAAATCATGTACATCTAGAGTTTTCTGTAGCATGTTTATTTCTCATATAATCATTGGTAACAATCTTTTGTACAATAGGTTGTTTTGTATGACAGCAAAAGAGAAATGCTAGAAAGCATTTTTTCAGACACTTCCTTAGTTATTAGCCACTGGCTAATAATAATGTATTTTTTTGTGAGACTTATCAATGCTAACCCTGTTAGTAAAATTTTAAGTAGTATTACCAACTAATCCGAATTGTATATTAGTGACCAGATAACATAGATAACATTACACAGGTAACAAAGTTAGCAGGACAATATATTGCAAGTATCACCTAGAAACACAAGCTCTGCCTTCACCACAAATGCTGTCTAATGAATGGGGCTTTGCAAGCAGAGTCATAGGAAAGAGTGCTGGAAGCCACCTCAAAAGGTCAGATAGTACAGACCCACTGCCGTAAGGATCAGCTTTCCTTAATCATAACCTGAAGGTCATCATGTTCCAGTTTGTTTGAAGAACTTCCTCCCTGCTGTGATCTACAGTTTGTTGGCCTTATGAAGAGTAGTGGAGTTGCATTCCTTTTGTGTGTGTGTGTGTGTTTGTTTTTGTAAAACAGTGAGAATCCACTCTGCAACTATAGCAAGAAGGTGCAGAGAGAGGGACAATTGATTTGATATGTCAGACCAGGCTGGGTTTACTAGGGAAGGGAGCAAGATGATGTTCTGTGACAGCAAAATGTTTTTCCCCGCATTTCCCAGAGCTGGGCTGAACCGTTGTCTGATATCTGTTTACAGCTTCACACATGATAACCAGCACCTTGAATTCTACCTGCTGAGCAGTAGGCAGCCCAGTGCAGACCTCAAGGCACAAGGTATGCTCAATTAGCATCTTGCTCTGATCCTCATTAACAGAAAGGTGAAGGCTTTCTCTCTGAGCCTCACTGCTCTGGGAGGTGGTGAAGCTATATAGGGTGAGTACTATGGCTGGTGTGTCTGGATGGAAAAGATTTATCACCTGCTCAGGTGCATGTCGTGTGAAGTTTTCTGGAGTACTGATGTAATATTATCATCTATGAGCAGGTGGATGAGGAAGAAGGAAGAAAATAAATCTGTTCAACACACAGTGGCAGATGTGACATAACCTGCTTTCCCTCAGCTGGGAAAACTGACTGGGGACTCTTACAGCAGGGGGCTGATCTACAGTGGGGAGGAGATCAGACCACTGAACACTGTGCTGCAGGTGCGCAGATCTTCAGGCTTTGTGGATCTGCCTTGGAGCAGTAGCAACCCTCTTCCCTCCTAATGTGCGTTAGCCATGGGTGTTCATAGCTAAAAACCCAAGGAGTTGTGCTCTCTGCCTTGTGGTGGTGCCTACAGATGCTCTGTGGATTAGGATTGTGCAGTGCTTTGACTCTTATGGAAACTCCTTCAGCAGCTGCAGTCGCATGCAGATGATGCAAGAGATGGCGCTGCATGCAGGGAGTGCAGCTAGTGAGCTTGCAGGACCTTGGGAGAAGCACCTGGTCTCCCCTATGACCTTCTTGCTGCTGGTTGTTCCTCATCCCAAGACCCAGCTGGGTTTGTGTCATGTGAATAGGCAGAAAGTTAATTTGTGATCTCTGCAAATGCACTACTTGGTAAGGATGGACACATTGTGCAAGTAACCAGTGGAGACACTAAGGACTGTGAGACCATGAGAAGGACTGTGATTTAAAGTCAGTCTTCTGTTCCTCTTTGAGTCAGACTCCTCAAGGCAAATGCAGTGAATTTCTTCAGTCAGCTGTGTGCTGTACCACAGGCTAATTTCTGTTTGAATGCATGATGTATGAGTAACTAACCACCGTCTTTCATAAAGAACTTGTGCATTCCCATGGAAAAGGCCGGAATCTGGAGCCTTCAGCTGAGTGGACAGTTACTGCCTTCCTTCTTGATAAGAATAGGAAAATAAAAGTATAGTAATTTAGTCAGAGTGCAGCTGTTTAGTTTTTCACTTTCCCCTTCTATTGGCTATTTGAACTGTTTCTTTTTCGTGGAAATACGATTTTGTACAAGTAGTCTCTAGCCCTTCATTTTAAATAACAGTATTTTGCTCTTAATTCTACCTTCTGAGATGACTCCTGTTGCTCTTTCAGCCTTCGTGGTTGTCATACACTGAGTTGTGAATTAGTATGTATGAAAAAAAAATTATGTGGACAGGTAGTCTTTGGTACTTAAGAGGTCTTTATCCCCTGCAGAATCTAACACATTTCTTGCAAACACTCCAGGGAGAAGCAATCAATCTGCTTGTAAAACAGAGAAATTAATTCACTTGCCAAAGATCAAGCAAAAAGTCTTTGGGAGAGGAGGAATGAAACAAAGTCTATTGTAGCCCAGTTTGGCCACGTGTGTCCTAGACCAGCCACTCTCTCTGATAAAGGCAGTCAGAAGCATTCAAAGGGATGTTTAATTTTGGCAACTGCAAAGATCACTTCTTGGAAGCTAGTATTGTCTGTGTGGATTATTTCTTCTTTATATTTTTATCAAACATTTGCTTTTGATCTCTTTTTTTTTTTTTCATTATTATATGAAGTGTCAATACTTCATCCAAAGAACAGCTAAATTCTGGTAGAAGGGTCCATAGTAACTTTCATAACTATAACAAAAGTGGCCTGAGATCTCCAGGCAATGTAAATCACAGGAGCGCTTCAGAATTGCATTTGAATTAGGTTGCATCCTCATCCCAAACCTTTGTTGCATTTTCTCTTTGTAATGAGCTGACATTGCAAAATCTTTGTTTGTTTCAACACAAATGTGATGGGCTTGTAACTGTCCGGATCTGTCATATACTGATGGTTGTCCCAAAGGCATCACCATAGGACCTGCCAGCCCAGCAAACACACACTTGGCAGGTTTTGCAGCCCTTGTGCTTGGCTTAGTGAATCCAAGGCGAATGGGGATAGTCCTGAGGTTTCAGTGCATTGCCCACATATTGGCTGCAGAACATCACGGTGGAGGAATGATAAAAACAAAAAGGCTCCAGCAAGGGTTAACATACTGTAATAACTGCCTGAAACAAGCACTGTTCAATAAATACTTTGTGTAATTTGTATAATACATTCTTCTGTTAATGAGCTGAAACTGGGGTGGTGTGCAGCTGTTTGGGGGCAGGGGAGGATTGAGGGGGAATTTGAAGCTGTTTGACAGTACACTCAGCCTCTAGTAATCTGCTAGGCAATTTTTAATTTACAATATTTTTGCAGCATATTTGCTCTAGTCCTTTTTCCACCCTTATTTAAAGTGTTCCTAATGTTTTAATTCCCACCCCAATGGAACATAAAGTGAAGAAACAAGGAAATGAGTGGAGATGTGTGAAATGATGATCTTAAACTTAACAAGCCTGTTTGTTTTTTCAAGTTGCTGAATAAATCCTCTGTGGTTTACGCTGCAGAGGTCATTGCTCTGCAGCAGGAAATGACTGGTTACATGTCAGTATTCTCCAAGAGTTCATCTCAATTACTGGATTTGTCAAACATGACAAGCCTGAATGACTGTGTGGTGAAAATAGCACACAGTTTGACTATTAAAGTAATTGGAGCATTGACATTTAACCGAACTGCAAGAGAATTGCAGTAATAAGTCTGAGGAGCACAACCACAAGCAAAGCAGAGACAAACATTTTTATAAAATCTCCAGTGAAACTGGTGCTTTCTTGTGTTTTGATTAATGTAAATTTTAATATCATTTCAATTTAAATTATAAGATTAAAAGGAAGAGGTAATTCCTTTTTGCTACTTTTTGGAAGAAGTATTAATATTTGTATGATTGGAAATTCCATTAATTTAATATACCCCCTAGTGCAACTTACAATCGTTACATATAATCTATGTATGTATTTTAATGCTCTTCTACAATATATACACTATACAGTTAAAAATGTATGTATGTATATACATGTGCTGGAGATCATCATGTGATGTTCATCACAGAATTATGTTCTAAATGTGTCAATTGCTTACTGGATTTCCACTTGCTACTCTACCTTTTTAATGATCTACTTCTGGGCTTTCAAGCCTAATATGTGGGAAATACTCATTGCTTTGGTAAATGCAAAGAGCTTTTTTAAAATAATTTAAAATTCATTTACTTGTATCCATCTGCAATTAAATTTTCATATTTTAAATAAGTTATTCTGATTGTAAATTTTACATACATCAAATTCTCTGAGATGTATTAAGACTTTGGAGAACAGTATAACTATCAATCACTTTGGATAATTTAGATTTGTATTTGTGGATGTGACTGGATTTTACAGTCACCAAAACGGTATTTCAGACAATGGCTTAAGCGACAGCCTCTTCCAGTGTCTCTGGAGTAGGGATTGGAATAATAATGATCATTTATGACATTTATCTGAGGAGGACCGTTCTCAGGTGAGTTACCTGGATTTTGGCATGTTAATTTTACCTTCTTTGAACTTGAAAATAATGTTCTCTCCCCATGATGGGAGCAAGTCTTCCAGTGGAAACAGGGAATCTCCTATTCCTGGTGAAGTAAACCAGACAGAGAGTAAAATAATCCCAAAAGAGAGGGGCAAGAGCATGGTACAAACAATGATATGTCTAAAATACCTTAATTATGTTAATTTGTAAGTATATTCTGTGCAAAGTAGGTTAGGGGTGCAGAGTGTGATTTTCTGTTTCCACAGTAACATTTTAATTATTGTGATATCACAAGAGCACAGAGCAATACTTTTAAATTTAATCTGTTACTTGCGTTGACTTGCTTAAGTCCAATCTCCATAGAGCAGTTGAATATTGTGCTTAAATCCATTTCTCTTGTGTAAATGTAAAGGTATGTTTTAAAACCTTTTGACTTCAGTGAGACACATACAGGTAAGCCATTAGCTCAGTAGGAATAAATCTAGGCATAAATTCAACTGTTCTACATAATTTGGGATTTGGGTGATCCAAAGCAGTGCTTAGTCACAGCGTAAGTACAGATTTTGGGCAGCCTTCCATAAGGACAGTCTTTCCAGTATTTCCCTACGGAGAAAAAAAGGAGAATTCAAGGAAATATAGCAGATGCTTGGCTAACTCTTTGCTGACCTTAGTGTAAAAATGGAATATTTGTTAGGACCAAGTCAATATATTGGGGAAAACAAACAAACACACACACACACACCAAAAAAAAAAAAAAAAAAAACCACAACAACAAACAGGTTCAGGTGAGAATTTTTTTAATATATATATATTTTTTTTTTTTCTGGGGAGATGACAGACCTACATGCTTTTTGTCTTCAACTTTTTGAAGCACACTGTGTAGAACCAGTTCTCTCCTTCTTCTCTGTCACTTATGTAAATGTAGGCAATGTCCTGAAGCTGCTCCTGATCTGCTTCTAGTGCAACAGAAATCAGATGAATGTCCCCACAGAATGAGGTCCTGTTTCAGAGCTTAAGTGGCACTAACCCCACCTAATAGAAGTCCATTTACTTTGAGTGTCATGGCACATTGCTGTTGTCCATCTCGTACTGTTCTTGACAGCTTCTCCTAGAATTTAATTCTGAAGATTCAAACTCATACTGAAATGTTCCTCACAAAAAGGGGCTCAAGTAAAATGAAATAAATAAATAAATAAGAACATCAAGCTGTTCCCTTTTCTGTAATTCTAGTTGCTGAAAGTGGAAGCCTCAGATTCATGCATAAAAGAAGAAATTCCCTTATTAAGCATTAAACAGTTTGGACAATTTTAGCTGCCAAGGTTAATGTAGAGTCCCAAAACAGTCATTTGGAACATCAGGCAGAGAGGAAGGATTATTTGACTGTCTGCTATTCAGTGGAAATGGTGTCCTCCAAAGGAGAAACATCCATCCAGTCATAGGAAAAAATCATCTTGCTTCTGATTGAAGAGTAAGATAGCTGTAAACCAGAACAACAGCAAAGTAGTTTGGGAAAGGTTTTTTTCAAAGCTTCTCAAGCCAGAAGAGATCAGGTGAAAACTGGGAGCAGCCTCACCTTTCAGTCCTTGGGCAGAGGGATGAAGGCCGCGTGCGGTCCAACAGCAGGAAAGCAGCACAGCCTGTGTTCGCCATTCAGCCTGTAGTCATGTTTTGAACTTTGGGAAGATGGAAACTGATGCAGAAACACCAGATACCAAACAGAGTAAATCAACATCCAGCAAAAGGTTGCCAACAGAGATCTTCAAAGCAGAAGGAGGGCCTTGTAGCAGTTCTATATTTTCAATAGGCTTAAAGTCTGAATGCAGCAAAGTAATATGTTGTTCTTGGGAGTAAAAAAGCAAATCCTAGGGAGGTCTTGCAGTGACTACTAAGCAGTCACTGCCACTAGAGACACTTGGACAGGCACCAGTTGCATTAGGACTTCTGAGACAATCTGCAAAAAATCCAGGTGGAAGAGCATTGACTCCAAGATACCAAGTTTAACTTCTGATTATTGGCCCTGCAAGGAAAAGATGTCAGCCTGCAAGGCCTAAAAATAGTAACTCTAAAATGTAAGAGTACAATCAGTTAAAACACACAAGGCCGATTTGCTCAGATTTCATTCTGGTAAGTCTGCAAATTTGCCCAAGATCCAAAGCTACACAGGTTGCTGCCTTACTAGGCAGAACTGCCTGTCTAAGAAGAAATTTCATCTACTTGGTGAAATGATTTATAGCAAGTTTCATTCCAGAGACTTTTTCAGTGACTGGGACAACAAAAGAAAGCCAATTACAATATACTTTATCAAGTCCTTTTGTGGGTAACCTATATGAAGTGGATGGGGAGCAGACCTGGGCTTTGCTCCACAGGCTGTGATTGAAGAGCTCTGTTGATTCAGGCTGAGGCTGTTTAAGAAGTTACTGCCAATTACTTGCCCAGCCTCTGCTGGAATTCCTTATCCTTGAGGTAAAAATAGCAAAAAGTAAAGTGCCTGCTCCCCAGCCACTGCAGCTCCCAGCCTGAGGGCAGTGCAATCCACTTTCAGGTTTAATTTGGTGTTGAAGCAGCATGTGAGCTCAGGTGTCTGGGGACCGTGAATCACTAACTCATCAGATTTAGCTGTGCCAATGAGGTGGTGTGGGAAGAAGATGGGAGGACCAGCAACCTCTTCAGTCACCACTGCTGGATCCAGTGGGGACTGTTTTGCGGAGTGCTTACTGTCCAGGTTGTAGAAGTTGCAACAAACCTTTTCCTTCCTGCATCACAGTTGACCAGTACTTTGCTGTCTTCAGGACACGAGGGGGCCCTATATTAGCTAGTAACACTAGTCATCTTCTAATTGACTTTCTTTAATGGGTTTTCTTGGAAAAGACTTGGTGAATAGAAAGTGAGTATCAAATATGAGTAGTAAGTAAATAATTACTAGAATGGAGCACACTCATCTACCTACATTACTTAGTGTTTCCTAAAAGATAAGATTTTGTTTTGGCTTCTGTAACCAATTCAGGGCAAAAATAAATAATATCAAGTGACAAACGGCTAACCATGCAGTCAGTAGGTATAAAGCAGTTGTACAATTGAAAGCTGTTTCTGGAGTCATTTTGAGAAACCGTCAAACTCATTGAATGTAGTATGCATGAAGGTGTGTTTATCTTGACTGCAGTTCTGTGATTCTTATCTTTCACCAAATTTTAACCTAGAGGTTAGATTATGTTTTTTGTTGGGTGGGTACAGTGTCTTTTGCAGACATGGAGCTGTCCAGAGGACCTAAAGGACAGAGATCTAAATTTTTGAAATGACACTAGAAGATGTGACACACATTTGTGACACATCATGTTGTTTTTACAGGCAAAGATTAACAAGTTCATGACTCTCATTCCTCTATTCATGCTTAAACGACAGTAAACCTTCTGAAGCAAACCATATCCACTTGTAAGGCGACTATAAGTTTGATGTAGAAAGGCACTTTGCCACTAGCGTAGTGCTTAAGCACATGCTTAACTTGAAGTATAGAAGCTTGCGAGTAGCTTCTTGAAATGGAGAGGTGAGCTGGAGCTGTGTTCAACACAACTCAAAAGCTTTCTCAAGGAGGAAAGGGTTGATTTTGCCTTCCTCCTCTCTGTGAGGGACACAACTGAGCCTCCTTTTGTAAGAAGGATTTTCACTGTAGCACTCAGTGACAAGCAGGGAAGTAGGAAAGGCTTGAAGGAGACTCCCTAGCATGTGCTAACACACTGCTACCATGAGGCAGCGTAATTTAATCATCTTATTTTCCACTAAAATGATGTGAAAATGATTTTGTTTTATAGTGTGGAAACTTTGAGACTTTCTGCTGAGTTTTGCTTTTGCATTTGGAATCCCCTTGAAACCAACCCTCAGGTCTGCCAGATTATTAGCTTCACTCATAGCCAAAGCAAGCATTCACACATATAAAACCCTACAAAGTCAGAGCTCTCTTTCGTACTGACTTATGATTAGCTTCTTCTTATTAGCAGAATTCTCAGCTTTCTTTGTTGTTATTTTTTAGTAAGGGAAAAAAATTGCTTTTATTTTTAGATAAGTTGGATTATTTAAACTGAATGTGACACTGAGGCTTCAAAGAATCCTGTGCAGCACATTTTAAGCTGTTGTTTTTAATGAATTCTAGTCACTAGGAAATACAGTTATCTAGGTCAGACTTTTTGAATATTGTTTTTCCGTGGCTGTGCATCCTGCTGTGCTTTCTCCAAAATGAGCTCCCCAATGATGTCTTATTGTTTTACTTTCTCACAGCTTCCTGCAATACCTTTCTTAACTATAAATGTAGGTTTTGCTTTGTTTTTCAGTACAAATGTACCAATGGCTGAACCAACATCCACCCATCTCAGAGTCAGTCCTAAATTTTCTTAGGGGGACAAAGGGAAAGGACGTAAGATATTTGAAAGTTTTATCCTTGATTTGAAATTTTGCCTCCTTGGAAGGAATGGAGAAAAGATGAACAAACCAGAATTTAGTATTGGATTTCAAAGGTACTGATACAACTTCTTCTCAGCTACTCACAGAAAAAATTACCTTATCTATACAGCAGAGCAAGACATCACTTGATGTCATGGAGAGGCTCTTAGAGGTTTCTGAGTATTTCAGATCTTTCTGGCCCTTCAACAAGACATTTCTAGCTATACCCTAACTCATCTCTCAGTATCTTTACTTGAGAGACTTCTCAGTGCCTTAAACGAAAAAGCATCAGACCTGTTAGCCATGCTTACAGGAAGGGACACTGAGCAATAGTCACCCAAGATCACCCACCAGATCAGTGACAGAGGAGGAAATTGCACCAGTTTCTCTTCAGCTGGCCATCCTACCCCTTTCTGATACCACATTTTCTTCAACACGTTACATGGATTGGGCACATACCTCTGTGATCATTAACAGAATACCATTACTCAGCTATGTATTTTCTTTATTTGATGGAAATCATTCTCCACTCCTGGTGGAATGATTACTCACTTTTCTAGAGTAATCTAAACAGCTAGATGTTTTTAGCTTCTGTGCTTAGTGATAATTTTATTTTCATTTGCTATTGTGCTAAATAGAAATTATATAGCCTTACCTGGTAACAGACACTGTGTGTGAGCTGATATGAAGTTCATGTAAGAGGGTGTGGTTTAGAGGCATTCAGTCAGAATACAGTACAGCAGACTGAATCCACTTCATTGTCTCCACATACATTTATTTACACGAAATACAGTGCCTCCTGTGCTAAGCACAAATTGTACTGGAACAGCATGTTGTCAGGAGGGGACAATTTTTCACCTAGTAATGTGAGGTAGAAACATTCTTGTGCAGCATGAAAAGAACTCATCAAGTCCTTCCAGTGTAATTCCGTGAACTGGGAAATTTCTACAGAAAGTCTTATACAGATTACACAAAACTGCAATAGCTAATTAAACCATTGCATGCGTTTTCTTAAGTGTACCCTGAGAAGAGAGATTCTTTTCAGCTCATTTAGTACAATATTGTGTCAGAAAATTGCCCTTCGCACACACACACACCTGTAAATAATAGTGTCAACTTTTGTCTTTACCAAGTGGTTCTCCTCTCATGTGTTTTTTATCATCATAGAAATATTAAAACTTGTTAGTAACATAATTGTGGCAACTTGCTATATGGGATATTTTCTGACAGTGATGTAGCAGATCAGCTTATAAGCAGTTGAAAAGAAAAGCCAGTTTTATTATCTAAATGGATAAGAAGAGAAAAGCAGAGAAAAAATGTGGAATTTAAATCAGAACATGAATATTGAAACTGGAGAGATGAGAAGAGAACTGGATGGTAGCCAGGTGAAGATGCTTCTAGAGCTGCTTACTCACTGCTCCCTGTTCTGGAGCTCACGTCTTGGGGGTCCTGGAATTCCTGTCTCACTGATGTTGATGGCAAACCTCAACAGTTTGAAAACGAGGGCTGTAGCAGAGAACCTGAGGAGCAGATGCTCTTAAAAGATTGACTTTGGGTCCATGGGATGAAAATGTGGCTGGAGGCTTTCTTTTTCCTGGAGAAAAGAAAGGCTGTATAGAGTCACTGGTGCCTAGCCTAAATAAAACTGATTGATCCCAAGAAGTTTTGAGTTCTGTGAATGCTAACTTGGATTATTTGTTAGTGCTATTATGAGTCTTAATTTTAATAGATTAATTTGAAGTAATTAATTAATTAATTACTTTTAATAGATAAATAAATAAATAGAATACTGCAGCTTTACTCGTAATTTGCAGCTAGCATTGAAGTACAACAAGAAAAGAGATGTGGACTTCAGGCAACAAGAAATCCAGCTTTTTAAACTAACCTGACCTAGTGCAATTTTATGTTCAAGTAACATAAAGTAGACTTCAAATGCACTTGTATGGATGGCAGATAATAGACTCTTAGCAATAGATGATGAATATGGCTTTTATTAGGTGTAGTGTCAGCCTTTGACACCGTTGATCCCAAGGCTTGTTGACTTGTGTGCTGCATGATCTGCTTTACACTTGACCATTCAGTCAGGTGGTCAACATAATAACTATAGCTCTCCTAATTATTATTTAAACCCTGGTTTGAAAGTTCAAGCGGGGCTTAAAGTTTTCTGGTCCTCTGCAAAAAGGGAAGTTTGAAGGTGAATTTTGCTGTCTGAAGGAGCAACTGGCTATGGATTTGTATTTCAGTAAGCACCCATCTCTGATTAGACCGCCTAGCAGTGGTAAACTGAAAAGGTAATGCGTTGGGAAGCATCTATGGAAATGGAGGCATTTTTTAGTAGCAGCTTGAAATTGAGATAATCTTCTCAATCCTTTGCCAATTCCATAAACATTCAACTCTAGTTTTGTTATGTCAACCAAGTGCCATAAAAGACCAGCTATGGTGTTGGATTTGTTTTTATTTGTATACATTGTATTTGTGCTTAAGACCTGTATCTTTAGAAAGTATTTCTATCTTTCTATTAAAGGTTACAATCCTGGCTGAAGCATATTTATTTGGACATCTCTGACCAGTGACATTTCAAGATCAAGACCTTTGAGGTTCAGTGTGTAGAACAAAATGTTGTGATTCTTTTGTTTCTACTTTCAGATTCATTCATTGAGATGGCTGAAACTGTGCTTGGTGAATCAACAGCTATATCTTGCCCTCTTCAAAGCTGATGGGCAGGGATGGGAGAAGACAGCAGGGTGGTGTTTAGAGAAAAATGCCTTTTCTCCACCACATCAGTTGTCTTCCCCCCATGCAAGCTTGGTAATGTCTATAATGGGAACAGAAGTGCTGTCTTGTGTTAATTGTGTTTTCTCAACAGAGTTCAATAATCTTTTCTTAACATGGACGGCATTTGAAAATGAATTAATTTTGATTAATGCTTGTCCCTGTTAAATGGCTGCATTTAATAATATGATTTCATTAGCAGTGCCATTTAGTTCTAATATAGTGCATTTTATACAACAGGCAAGGGGGCATGAGAGATTGACAACTGTCTTTTTACCTGCTTTTTAAAATGCTAGTGCAACCCTTCTGCTATCTCCATAAAGGACAAAGCCTGCTCTTTGCAGGGTCAGCATTGCTCCTCATGTCACGACAGAGAGAGGTAAAGGACATCTTTACTCGTACCTTTCACCCAGCCCAGCCAGGGCTAGCAGTCTGTGTAAACATAGTGCAATATAAAGCCTTCTTGGAGTGTACCAGGGAAGAGCTTAGTTCAAAGGTTTTCTTTATCTGAACAAAGAAACACCCAATCAAGGAGCTGACACTTTTGTGGGGTGTCTTCTTGGAAAACTAGGCTCTGTCATTCATCTCAGACATTTTAACCATTAAATACACTGTCTGTCTGCATCACTGATAGTACTGACAATGGGGCCTGGTTTCCTAAGGGAAAAGATGAGTTCTTGTTCTTTACTTTCTGCTCATGTATTTATTTAATCATGGCTTGGGAGCAATCTGCCTGTCACTGTATATCAAGCAATAGCAGTGGGATTCTTGAGGGCAGTAAATGAACAATGTCATCCAAAAAGCTTTTAGGGACTTCAGGAGTATGTAAAACGCAACAGCAGGTCAGGGTCCCAGCGTGGCCCATCTGAGCTGACGTCCCATCTGAGATGGTGCCCCTCACTGCAACCCCTTTGTGGAAGGGAGACCAGACGTGCCATGAGTTTGCAGGGTGGCCACAGGCCTTCCCTCTTCCTCCTAAATGGGCAGGGAACAGGGTGGTTGTTCCCTGAGCAGCCTGGGCCTACACTTCCCTCCTTGGGAGTGTTGGGGTGGAAGCTGACAGGCATCCAGCCTTTGTGCAGGTTCCCAAAACAAACTGCAGCTTTTTTGGAGGTGGAGAAGATGCCCAGATCCAGACATTGTGCAAGCTCAATATCTTCTCGGAGTTAAAGGTAAAGCAGTTGTGCATTTCAAAGGAAACAAATGATAAACCTTTAACAAAACAAGATGCTGCATTGCTCCAAACCCATACCTGAAGAAGTGGTTGAAAGAGAAAAGACAAAATATGTTAGCACACAGTATTTAAGCAAAATGCTCAGTCCTGCTACTCCAGTTCTTTAATACATCCTGAAGTAACAGTAGCAACATGGTCTTTGGCAGTTCATTTTTAAATGAAGAAAACAGACCATTAAAGTGTATATGTTATATTCTTGGACATCACTAAGACAGAGGCTAATGCTTTCATACAGGAGCTGAATAACAATAGCCTAAGGGTAAATGCCTTTAAATTTGTAAGACCACCAAAGAGACAACATTGTCTTTAATACATCTTACAGTGATGGATTTACCCTAACTTTTGATTTCACTGGTTGACTCTCTCACACCTAATGTTTAGATCAGATATTAGGAAAAATTTCTTCACCGAAAGGGATGTGGTTTAGTGACAGTGTTAAGTTTACAGTCAGACTTAATAATCTTAAATGTCCTTTACAACCTAAATGATTCTCTAATCTATGCTATAGACTTTTTTAAAAATTATTTTGTGCTTGTAGGCAATTAGTTGATCTGCCATTTCTGCTGCCATTGATGTGGCTGCCATTTATTTTCATGGCAGAGCTCCTGGTGGTTTCCACAAGAGGAGTCCCAGGCTTTTAATTTTAGTTTTCAAGAACTTAACTTTTGCAAGTAAGTACGGATTTAGAGCAACTTTAAAAATAATTTATTTTATTTGAAAATAAGATACTCTCTTTAAAACACCTGCAGTGAGTGTATCTAACTATTTTTAACATTGTAGTTTGGACCATCATCTGCTTTACCCTTCCTGACACACTAATACAATAAGTAAATTAATTTAATCTAGACTTATATGAGTCTCACTGAAAAAATCTAATGAGATCAATCTAGTAAGGGCTTTGTAAATGTGATTTGAACATGTATTTTCAGGAAAAGGATTTTAAAAAGTGCTAGCTTTGACCAAATCTGTGTACAAAAACAACTAAAAACCTAACAATGCATAATGTGTTCTGTGACTGCGGACTTCTGAAGACCCTTCAACTCTTGATGCATGACATTTTCAAATTGGGCAACACCTTCAACAAGTAACATCTATATAATCAGATCTGTTTGTCTATTGACTTTTTTTTTTTTTTTTAAGGTACTAGTTCCACATTTCACTGAAAAAAAGGTTTATCCTAACACCCAGTTTCATGGGACAAATTACTCTTTTCAAGATCTCATTCAGAAAGTACCATATTGTTTGGATGAGAGCTGGATATGTTGTCTATGTTGATTTGTTATTTTGGAGAATCATGACTCATTGTAAATTGGTCTGGGGCTTTCTGGCTCCCTTGTGTTCGTTTCTCCATGCCCTGTTTACTTACTCCTGATGCACTCCAGATATTCTTTTCATGCACTGGCCTGGGTTTTGTCTTTTTCTTAATATTGTACAATGTCCCGCCACTTACACATGGTCAGAAATAGCATAATCAATTTTATTCTAGTTATAATATTACCCTAGAATCTTTCAGGCAGATTATCATATGTTGTTGGTATAACAGCTGCATTTTCAAAATAGAGCAAAATCTCTGAGGTGTCTTCTCCCAGGCAGTTTCCTAATAACATATTCTCTGAGGCATCTCTTTTCTCTTTTTCCCTATCTAGCAGTGGACAACTAGTTCTTTCCAGACCCACAGATCCATTCCCTCGCAAATTTGTTTAGCGATACGATCAGTGCTGCCGCTCCTAGCAAGATTAATTTCACTGCTGCACGGGTACAAAAATAGGAGCCACAGATGCCTAGATCTATTGGCAAGTGAAGCATTAATTGAACAGGAAGCATCAACTATTTTCTTACTTTGGCTGAACATTTCAAATGTAATTCTAAAAAAAATAAATCATCTCATTGAAGCAGTTTCCTACTGTTTTTGTGTTAAAGTTCGCCAATTTCCCAGCTGCCTGCTATTCAGTACAAAGACAGGTAGCATCCTCTGTTGTGCTTTTTGACCCAGATTCTTTATTCACATATGTCAGTGTTTGCAGTAAACAGGACTTTGCAATAAGCAAGTGCTGGATCCTGTTGTCTTGCGACTAACCTTTTCAATCTTTGTTTTTACTACCCAGCAACTGGATACAAATAAAGCAGAGGAATAAAGCCTGAAATAATAACAATACAAGTGAAAATCATAAAAGAAAAAATTCATATGAAATGTTGATAGGAAGCTACACTGAACAATTTGCATACGTTTCAACTTACAATCACATCTGCTTTGCACAGTCTGCAGTCTCTTCGTTGTTCCATTCCCATCATAGCCAATGCAGAGTAGCCCATGTGGAAAAAAACAGAGAGGTCTGAAGAATTTTTCGTTCCAGCCCCCTCCCATCTGGATTTCTGTAACAGCATTGTAAACCTAGCTGGGTTGTGTTGTAAAGCATATCAAGGTATCATTTTATTTGTTCTTGAGCTGGATTTATGCAAGCTTGCAAAAATAAAGCAAATTCTCTTTTTTCCAAATAGTTATAATAACAGCAATAAAAGGAGATCGACTCAGAAGCCTTTAACTAATGCAGAGTAAACCCATACATCTCCCTGGGAGGCAAAGCTGCGATTAGCATGTTTGAATGCCTTACTACAAGTGATACTTTGTGAAAATGCAACACTCTTTGTGGGAATGAAAAGTGCAGTTGTGAAGCAGGTTGTTCATTAACAGAAGTGTTAGTGTAGTGTTTGCTGTGATTTCATCCCAGCTTAACAGAGCAGAACCAAATTGAAGAGCCAAAAAAACAAAAACCGAAAAAAACCAACCAGGCAAGCAAGAACTCTCTTGCTGGTGGGTTTTTTACATCCTGAGAATTTGACTTTATACTTTATTCTAGTTCCCACACATTAATGTAGATGGCAGAAAATCATGCAGTGTTGATTTTAATTCAAGCCTCCATCCATATGTTTTAAGTACTTACATTTTTCCAAGATTATTTCTAGCTGTCGCAAAACTTGGAAACGAACAAGGCAATTTTATGTTGTTGAAATCTTACCAAAGTTTTAGTCTGAGTTCAGACTGACACTTGACAGCTAGATTTTCTTTGCAGAGGAACTAAGAAGGAAAGAGAGTCTCCCGAAGGTAACAGCATCATGTTAGGACAACAGAGTGTTCTCACTTGTCCTGCCCTAAATCCACTGTCTAAGCAAACCTGTGTGTGAATGCTCACCTAACACCATGTCCAGGACGCACTTGGCAATGGGCTTCATATTAAAGTGAATGGATGCTATTTTGCCACTGAACCAACGAAGGTCGTTGTGGTCTGCCTATTCCAATGGTTTTGCAGAGTCGTTGTGAGCAAGTCAGGTGCATTCTGACATCTCTTGACACAGAAACATCACTAAACACATACACTAACCAATTAGTATTGGCAATGCCAGAAAAGCACATCTAACACATTTTATTTTAAAAGGGGGGCTGTCCGTTCTAATTTTTTTAACTGATATCCTATTTTCTCTCATGTAAAATGCAATAAAATTATGCTTTTCTCTTGTCAGATGAGGGTAACTGATAAATGCTTTCAGTGTAAGACCGTATGATAACTCAGCATGACACAATCAAGCAAATTATAGATCAGTGACAGATGACAAGTGCTCTCTCCAAATTGTCATTGATATCATGCAGTGGCAAAAAGACTATCTTCTTATGTGCTGCTTTATGAAATGATTTGCAGACCTCGCTATTCCTGAGTTGCTAACCACTTGGTGCTTCACATCACATATGGTCATGCTCCAGCAGAGAACAAGACAATGCCTTCACATCCTGGCAGTCTTAAAGCAGACTCATAGCACAGCCTTTTCTTCAGGAAGGGGATCAAGGAAGTTTTCCTGCCTCTCCAGCCTCAACTTCCCATCTTTGTCCTGTTCGCAGAAGCAAGAGTGATTCATCTGTAACTGGAGAAGGGCAGCAATAGCTGATTTTCTCTGATGCTAGGGTTAGTGATGATGCCATTCATTGCTATCAAAGAAGAGAGAATACTTTTTCCCAGGCTTTGAGTGTCTTACTGAAGGCCCACTCAACAGCAAGAAATGTTTGGGGAGTTTTTTCCTTGGTTCCCAAAGTCATTTCACATATTCACAGCTCTGCTTCATTTATTCTCAAATGAAATATGCTTTGTAAGCTAATCTTCCTCAGCTAAAGGTCCGTGTGCAAGTGAATGCTTTAACCTACATGACTGCAAATGGAAACGTCTCGTGCTGCTGAAATGTCCAGAGCTGTCCCAGGTCTGGTCTGAGACCAGAGAGCTCTTTTGACTGCCTGTCCATGCTTAAAACTGCACAACACAGCAGCAGACTGTGATGGCTTCCATAATCTGGGTAGGTCTTCTCTGCCTTCCGGAGCTTTATCATCTCTTGCACAAGTCTGCTCTGAGGAGATTGTTTCTCTGAGGCAACCTTGCCTTATGCTATGGAGAACCTCACGGTGTGTCCAAAACAGAAATTAAAAGGCCACAGGGAGAAGTGTGAGCAGGTCTGGGATCTGTCTTGAATTGTGCGAACTGGCTATGGAGGAATGTGTCTGGACTGATTGTAAACCATCACCCACTGCCCATCACTGGTACCATTCGGTGTCTGAAACACTAAGAAACACTGCAAAAACCAGGCTTTCAAGCCCTAAAACCCAGAAAGACAGGTTTGTTGTATTACAGTTGTGTATTAATTGTGCAAGAACAGATTGTTTCATTACTAATACTAGTGAAAAATCAAGTGATGTCTTTGTGACTACCATGAACAAGACTGTGTTTGTAAGTCCAAAAAAAATGCAAACTACAAAGCTTTCTTGTGATCAAGCTATATTCCCACATCAATGTGCATAGCAGCAACTTTAGGGAACAAAAGAGTCTTTGTTTAAAATAAATGATTTTCCAGTTCTTCTTAACTTAGCATAGAGTGACCCTTTCTATTCAAAAGCTCAAACATGTCTAGAAATTGTTGGAGTGCCTAAAATTCTCAGCATATTAAAATTGTACTTTTTAGAAATCGAAACACACAGAGCATAGCAGGGAGAAGACTGGCTTGCAAAGAAGGAGACAGCAGAACCAAAGGTAGTGCTGCTTTTTCTTGGTGTCGGTTGCTTGCATGCAGTACAGCTATGATACGCATTTAAAAAATTCACAGTGTGTGATGACTTGTGTATTATGTGACGCTAATTTTAAAGTGGAACAAAAGTGGATGTGATATTGATTAGAACAATGAAGCTTAATGAAGCGATTGTTAAGGCACAGGCTCCATACTGAGGAGGCTCAAAGTGCAAGTTGTTTGCTTTAAAAAAAAAAAAAAAGGTGCTGTTTTTATGAATGAATGTTGACAGGACACTGAGGATTTTATATCTGTGGTGTAATGCAGTTACACTGGAGACTGATAACAGCATAGACTCAGGTGGTGTTTAGCTTTATTTCTATCTGAGGAATTCCCATGTATCCCCTAGTAGGTATGCAGGCTTGTGATGCCTGTGGGTTTCACTTTGCTGGCCATGGGAGATGAAAATCATGATGTTCTGCGAGGCCAAAGGAGTTCAGGCTCTTTTCTTTACACATCTTTTTTTGCTTGAAAGGGTATTCTTCAAGACAGAGACTCTCTTTACATCTGTTTCCACTGTGCCACTAACCCCACTGTCAGTGCTTAACAAAGGATATGTAGCATTGTACTGAAAAACAACATGAAAAGAACTTTAAAGTGGCAGAAATAAGCTCTTGGAAGTCAGGAGAAGCCAAACATGTGGTTTCTTCTGTGCTTTCAGTTTGGCCTTATTACATATACATATTGTGTGACAGTCATGAGTGACATCATTGCAGCAGTTTTTCCAGAGCAGCAGCATTCCCTTGGGCATGACATGAGCAGTGTTCAGGGCATTAATCAGTTTGGTGTAATGAATGAGGATGTTGTTGAAGAAGCTAATCTAGGAACTGACAATTGTGTGATGAAGGAGGAGGATGACTTCAGGAAAGGAAATGATGGGCTTGTGTTTAAGTCAGATGAACTTAAGGCCAGAGATTTCGCTGCTGGCCCTGCCCCAGGCTGTCAGGGAGAAAGAAGACATTGAAATTAGGAATGGGCTCTGAGCAGTGTGGGAAGGGAGAAGTCTAGCCAGGCTTGTCCTGACTGCCTGTCCTCTTGGCTGCCTGCTATGGGCAAGCCAGGCTGATCTGCTCCCTGAGGCTCCCGACACAGTGTGTGCAGTATCAGCATGGGGGCCCAGCTGGGGGACAGACCAAGCTTTAGGTATGTTGTCATTCCAAGTCTGGAGGGTGCAAGCCAATGACAAGAAATAGTCATTCTCTGTGGTTTGTAAGGCAGGAAGACGAGGTGTCTGCCTGGGTTTGAAGATTTAGAAAAAAATCAAATCGGTGCAAAGATGGTGTTGACCAGAGGCCACAAGGTTACCAGCCCTGCAGAAGACAGCAAAGTTTGAAGCCAAGACCTGAGCAAAAGTGTCAACGCATGTTTTGTTTTAGTGGGACTTCTGGAGAGACGTGAGGAGTCTGTAATCCTTAGCTGCTTAGATCTTTGTGGTTTTGTGGTCACTGGCATGTGATCTCCAGCTAGCCAGAAGCAACAATCCTTTCCTGATGTAGAGGGGTCTCATGAGGAATTGCAGATAAGGCCCAGTTTTGAAGCTTGGATCTCTCTGTTGGGACTTGGTGGAAATATTTGTACTTGTTGGTAGAGTTAGGAAGATGCACCACTTCAGAATTTGGCATTGTCAGCTCAGGTCTAGGTTTCAACTCATCTCCAAAAAAACACATTAGCAAAATTGTCATCACGAGATAGTTGTACGAAGAGATACCAGGACACTGGCATAGAAATGGGATGGTAAATTTTGCTTCTTGGTCTTTGATGGGAAAAGCAAGAAACCTGCTGGTACTAGTTATTTGCCACACACTTCAGTTTAAGCATCATTCTTTAATCATTCTAGCAGCTTCCCACCTAATCAGATTATTCTTGTGTCGTTCTTCCTGAAAGATAAAAATTAGTTTAAATCCACTTCAGGTGAGCAGGGAGAATCCAGTTAATAACACTGAGCTATTTACACTGGAGTGCTAGCAGGTCACTAAAATAAATTCAGCTTGCTTGGCATGCCTTTGACAGGACATCTGTTGTTGAATCTCGCCTGATAGCATCTGGGCCCAATTACTTTTCTAAAATGGTGGGAAAAAAAGAGATACATTTTCATGGAGAAATAGTGCCTGCAATTTGCATACTGTTTCGTTAAGGATGTGGAGGTGGGGGATCTCAAAACATTTCAGAAACTTGAAAGAACATTTTCATTCAGTCATCAAAATGTGTTTGCAACATAGCTTTCATTTTCTTAAAAAGTTATAATTAATATATAAGAAAGCTCAATAGATACTTTTACTTTTCAGTCTGCATTGAGCATGCAGTTGTCACAGCTAATCAGAAAACAATGTATGCTGCTCTTTTCAAAAGAAAAAGTTCAGTCCCGTGATTTGATGTGTAAATTGCTGAAGAAAATTTGAAGGTTAATTTGGTCTCCAGATATGACACTTCTTTCCAAATTGATTAACTACCAACACTGCGGCTCTAAGACTGATGAAGGCAGCAGAGGAATGACCCCTGCTCTTGTTTTGCTACTACAAATACAGTTACAGTGCACATTGCTGAGAAATTCAGCTCCATAAACTTAATCTTCCTGGACCTGAGATAGCATGATTGAGAAACAGCAAGGAATTACCAGGAGATACCAAGGTGTCTTGTGATCCCTGAGTAACAGCAGAAAATTTTAACCCTGCCCAACTAGAAATGGGCAAAACTGCTTGGGAAAAAAAATGCAACATCTGATTCTTCAGTGCCATCCATTTTGTATAGCCAGGTATGGTTATATAAACATCATCTCAGCCAGCAAAATCAGTTTAGTTAGTCACCCAATTCCATCTTGTGCCAGGTTATTGTTTGCAGGGTAGTGCTATAAACCAGAACCATATTTGGGGTTTCTGTGTTTGGTTTTGGGTTGTTTTTTCTTTTGGTTGGTTTTCAAGTCAAACCAGTTCAATACTGTTTTGTTCAGTTTACGGCTGCATCAATACAACTGAGGGGATAGAGGACTGCAGGAAAGAAGGAAATATAAAGAAAAAAAAGGATGGAGAGTTCTTAAGCTGCATTTGTCATTACATAAAATGTTTATGTAACTCTTAATCTTACAGGGTGAGGGTGTACAGTGACACTGTTCTGATGAGGCAGCGTTTTCTTGGGAGTTTCCTAATGAAACAAAGAGAAGGGAGATTTGTCAGAAATAGCATTATCTGCCACTACCCAAATATTTTATGGAAACAAAGTAGTTTCAACATCTTCTAATGAAATATTCCTCATTATATGTCAGGTTATCTAAGGGGCTACTAAGGATGTGAAAGTAATAGCAGGTATGCTGGAGATAAGGATGTGCAAATGTGCATGTAGACTTGTCTGCTCTGATATGAGGAGTTTGGGAGTCTGCACTGAACTGTCTCAGGGCCACGTCCAGTTCTAAACTGCATACATACATAGGTAGAGGGAGAATGTGCGATTAATTTGAAATTCTTTTTTTATGTCATGTCCATGGAAATTTTATTTCAGCTTCATGCACACATGAAGAGCCATCAGTGTTTAGAAAAGCTAGTTAAGTTTGCATGAAGCCAATGAGTCAGAAACTAATGACCTCTAAATAAACTTAAATTAGAAATTGTTCTTCTGTGGATCTATCAGTACCTTCTGAAGGTACTTATAATCCAGTTGTATTGAGTAACATATTTTATTTTGTGATGTTAATTTGAATCAGATTGCCCTATGATGGAATAAACCAAGTTGTTTGCACACACAACTGTCCTTTAATATAAAATGCAGTATGTTGTCCAGTCAATTTGTTATTCACTGTGAACAGTTCAGGACAAACCTGTAGCTAGATAAATCAATCCCAGTACACATAAGAGTGGCAAACACACTCATAAAAGCTTTATTTTCTTTCCAGACAATTTGCCAGCAGCATAAAGGCATTGTATTTATCAAACTGTTGACAAGCAGTGGTTGAAGTAGCTCCAGTATTCATAGTGATCACTAACTGCCACAGTATTGCAAGATTTTGGATTTGATCTCCTTCAGTGTCAGCATATGATTAATTGTAAATCTGTCACAAAAAGTATGCAGTCATAAAGCAACTTAAAGCAGGGATGTGTACCAAAATAAGTGGATTAGATTTTTACATATCAGGACCAAAGAGGACACAAAATCCTCCAAATTAAATTTGTTTGAAAAGTAAACTCAAATGACGCTAACGGTTTTAATCTACTAAAGATGTAAATGGCTGTTCACCTTGCAGAGTTCAAGGTAATGCTACCAGTGTAAGGATAAGGCCCAGTTCTGTATACCTTCAACCACTGAAGCAGTCCCAGTGACATTAAGGGCATGTGCGCAGGTGGTGTGAACACTAGCATGGCTGTATAAACCTGCAGTACCATTCCACCAGTGCAGCCCTGTGTGGTTGCAGCTTGGACTAGCAAATGAACACATCATTGTTTGTACGCAACCTTCAAACACAGTAAACTACTTCTGGTAGGTATATGAATACCTGCAGGAGCTGGGAGACCACTAAGCTGTAGCAAATGTCATAGGTAGTTGGATTCAGATGGCTTCAACTGCACCCAATTTCTGATTTCACCTACCCAACAGGAAATACCGGGTGCAGGGACTTGGGAGGAATTTGACCCATTTGAACCTGGACTTCAATGTAACTACCATTTTCTGTAGTGTGTGTGCTGTTAGTGTAGGTCTTTATGCCTATCTTTTGGCATTGCTGGTGTTTTCACTCCAGACATCCCTCTGTTGTCCCAAAACCGAGATTCTTTCTCCCTGTTATGCAATAAGCCAAATTCTACACACAGGGACAAGATATTACAGAGTTGCACAAGTCTGGATGCAGGAATAAAACCAGTATGCCAGAAAGAAAAGTAACAACCATTATATGCAAAATCTTACCACTGCTTTCACACCCTCAGGGCAGTCCTAAAGAGCCAGTTGGTTACATATTTGCATATTGGTTACATAATCATTTTAGCATATAATGAGCAATGTTCAGCTAAAGGATACTTCACCCAACAGTCTCGAGATACATGTTAAAACAAGACTCAACTAATTGTGCAGGCTCCAGAAAGCCTAAAGCTGGGGGGTCAATACTATCTGTAGTGTCTGTTTAGGTGTTCTGCGAGTCACTCATAATTGTTAGAGGAGCAGACTGACCTAAAACTGAGAGGATTTACATAGCGTCAGGTTTGCAATTGACAACAGGATTCATTCTTCTAAGTGGTGATGAGTACACCTCCATACTTGTTTTACACTGCTCATGCTGAGCTGTTCCTCTGGGAAACGAGGGGACAAGGGACAGCAGAGTGTCCCTTTTCAAACTAAGACAGAAATCCTCGTTTCTGATCTCAGTCCAGAGCAGCGCGTTTGTGTTGGAGCAAGAGAGACCAGGGTGAGGACAGGGAGTCTTCTCCCAAAGCTCATGCTGCAGCTGCTTTGGCCAAGATCTGAAAAGTGGAAAGGGAGGGTGCCTGGCTGCTGGGTTCACATTTTGGGATTCTAGAAGCTACATGGTATCTGCTAGCTGCTAGTTCATCCAGTAATGCCTTCTCCCTGTGAAGAGCCATTGTCATTCTAATACATGCTGCAAATGTATTTTGTGATTAAAGTTGGAAAATGGAATTACGGAATTTGGACTGTCCTACATGCAAAAAAATAACACTCTTTGTTTAAACTAGTGAAAAAAAAAAAAAAAGGTCAGCAACAGAACAACTCAGTTTTCCACTAAAAAGCTGCTTTCATGAAAGTTTTTCCAGTAGCCTCTCAGTTACTTATGCATTTGTGGGAGAGACCAACAAAATGCTTTTTGCAATAGGCTGTGTACAAATTTGCTTCCTGCCAAACCTACATGTTTCAGAGTTGCAAGCCTATATTTTGCTAAAATGTATGAGTAATTTTTTCCTCTCCTTCATGGATTCTTAATTTTTTTTTTTGAAAGTACATCATCTGAAACGAATTTTGTGGCCACAAGTAAGAAATTCTGGTCTGATGACTTTGGTGGCAAAATTAATAACTCTGTATCTCGTTTTATGAAAGACTGCAGCTGTTAGCATATTCAGTCTGCATGTAAAGTCAAGCCAGGTTGTGTTAATAGTCCATCAGTAAGGAGGAGGTAAGAGCCACTAAGTTTTGCATTATGCATTTCCAAAAGCTGGATGGCAAAATGGTCATTTTTAGAAGTCCTAGGATGTCAGCAACTGTGTGTGTGTTTGTATGGGGGGTGTGTGGGGGAAGAAAACGTGTGGCTATTAACTATTCTTCTACATCAGCTTCTGTGATTCATGGAATAGAAAGGGAATGATTTGCATTATGTATTTGCATGACCTGAAAAGTACTGAAGTATTTAGTCATGTTTGCATTTCTTATTTACTATTCTTGTGTTGTTTTGCTTGTATTTCTGCTAGTCTTCTCAAGCACTATTAGAATATAGTAGCTTTTCATTACTGTGATTATCTTTGTTATCTGTACTCCCAGGAGAGCTGGTTTCGACTTTTTTTTAATAGTAGAAATATCTAGGAAAGGATTATATTTTTCAAATATTTAGGTGACAGAAATAGGACTCTTAGACCAGTTTCACATTTAGGAATTCTTAACAAAACAGCTTGCAGAATTTCAGAATATTCAGGTTTGAGTCTCTTGAACTACCTGGTAGAGACCTGATGTGGGGAAGGAAGCAGGCAGCGTAGCTCGGTGCGGGCAAAGGCACTGTTAGTTTGCCTGGAGCTGGGGGATATCATGGATATCATCACGGCTATCCGTCTATTAACACATATACACCTCGTATAAAACATGATGCCTTAGGCTTTTTGTAGCATTTGAAATTTTATCTTTGAAGAAATACTCTGGGAGGCAATGATGTGTTGTGGGAGATTTTCGGGGGTTTTATTCAGCTAGCCATAATAACAAATTACCTGTGTAATCTTTCTCCAGGGTCCTAATAATTTAATAGTATTTATGTTTCTCAGACTTTCACACACACACATACACACACAAAATAAACCCCACACAAAATGATTAGGTTCAACATTTTCAGGCTATCTACATTTTTTTTTCCTCAGTTTTGCCGTTAACCAAATCTGTCATTATGAGGAATTGTGAAATAGAGTCACTTGAAAGCTATTGGTATAGCCCATGAAATCCTTCAGTGGTTCACCACCTTTCCTATTTAGAGCACAGGGAAATCAAGAGGGAAATGCCATGTATGTCTGATATTTCCTTTCCCTAAAACGCCCTCTTTTTTATCCCCTTGTCTTACAGACATCTACCAGCAGCGTTTTATAGTCAACAAGTTGCTGTAGAAACAGTAAAAGTGTAGTTATCTGTAGAAGTCACCCACTAAGCATTGTGCTGTTCTCCTTTCCATGGCTTTTAGCTGCTGGACCTCCCTCCTTAAAAGTCCAGTTTGCACCCAGAAGAGCCCCAGCTGTGACCTTCCACTCCTCCTTCACATGTTCTCACAGATCAGAGAAGCTGGATCATTAATTTTATATATCTATAGAAGTCGTCCTGCCTTGTTTTTCTTTGATGCTGCATATTAAGGGTTAGAAGTGCATGGACTTAAGATTTTATTTGGGCTTCCTTGGGCAGGACCAAGGTACCCTTGCCTAGCCCCACACCAGAGGATTTTTGGCCTGCAAGGTGCTCAGAATTCACACCTCAGCTCCTCAGGGGACCCAGGGTAACCGGGAGCAAGTCTGTAGCTTATGAATGATCCAAACTGACATTTGCATTGGCAAGAACAATACAGAATCTGACATTTGTGTATAGAATGACTATGTGATAAAACAGTGGTTGCTGCTGCCTTTTGTGTGATCAGAATATTATCTCTGAGTGCTGAGGGAGTGTTGTGGCTAACGCAAACAGCTTTGTGCATGTAGGATTCCATCTGAGTGGAGATATATAGATACATATATGTATATCGCACGGCTGATTTATCAGTTATCTTGAGTTTATGTTACAGTACAGGCTGGGAAGACTCTAGATTGCTTGACTAAATGCTGTTGCAAAGGCAGAGCTTCTTTATGATATCAATTGAAGATTTAGATCCTGAAGAAAAAGAACTCAGTATTAAACAGACTCAGAGCTGTTGCAGTCTGGGAAAATCTTGATTTGTTTTATAAATTAATGCAGACTAGTTCCTATTGGCAATGTTTTGGTGTCATATCACAGTTTCTAGGAAATATATGAGCCCTGTTACTGATGCACATTGGTTTCATATGTAAGTACATGTGTGGACATGAAGCTGCACACTGCTGTGTGTTCCACATATCGAACAGCAGTTACTTAGGCAGAACACAGTGAAGCCTCCCACACAGGTTATTTTCCTTCTATAATTTATCACTTCCCCTGTTGAAGTAGAGAATAACTCCAGACAGGAGCTAGATCTGCCCATTGCAAACAGGGTCCATTTTTGTTTCAGCGCTCTTAATTGATTTCACTTCAAAGTTTTTTATATAAATTGTAGATGAAAATCAATTACGTAGTTGAAAAATGGAGCATCAGGAAGCAATTTATAAATAGATTTCCTTAAATGCTACAAGAAAAATGGTTAATTTTTATGGAGCATGTCAAGGCAAAGGGGAAGAGGTACAGCTACTACACTATAACATGGTCGTCCTTCTTTGCTCACCTAAGAGCAACTCTGTTGAGCAGGTTTGCTCTTCAGATACATCGTTGGGTGTAACTAGTTGATTCCAGGCAGCCTTGGACAGTCTCTGTGGGTAGCTGCTGGAGAATAACCACCCAACACTTAAAAATCTGTTTTTCAAGATAGCACTACTGCAGACATCATTTGTTTCCTGGTAGCAAGATTTGGTGGCACGGTGATTTGGCTGGAGCTCTGCCCACATGGGTCAGGTTCCAGGATTGTCCATGTGCTGGGATTAAGGGGCCAAAACCATCCAGTTATATAGTCAGCTGCACTTAAATAAGTGAGGACCTCCCAGCGTCTAGGCACTTAGCAGGCACCTCTGCTACTTCTGTTGACACACATTGATTTCACTTTCGGAGGAGCTGCTCCATGTTACTAGTGTACCCTTTCAGGTGTCCTCAAAAACAGGTTTCTGCACTCTGCCTAAGGTATGGGGGTGGGTAATGGGCAGGTTGTGCTTTCACATAAACTGAACTTCTCTTACTGCTGGAGTTCAGTGGAATGTCTTGGACAGAGTTATGAACTGTTCTTATCACTTCCTGAGGTGGGTCTCACATGCTTCTGTGGGTGAGCCTGTGGTGACAGCTTTGGTTTGGGTCTTGTCACACAGTCAGCAGTCCTTCCTGAGAAAGGGAATTTTTAATCTTTTTTGGAAGAAAGTCTGAACCTGAAATACTACAATAGAGTGGTCACCTCCTCTTAATTCTTGTCTTTTCTTAAATGAAGGCAAAAAATAGAGATGCAAATAACCCACGTTAGCACTTTGATAATCACAGTCCAGCAATTCTGCTGAAAAAGATTCTCTGTGGCCCAGTCTGACCTCGGAGTTGCACAGAAAAATTAGGTAAAACCATTTTCCTATAGCTGGAGCCATAACAATGAATTTAACTCTATTACAGATCATTGAAAATAAGCAGACACGGGGTGGCTCTGATACCACGCTGTGGGAACTTCTGTTTTAAATACAGTCCTGTGAAAAGTGGTGGTCTTGTGGTGGCAGAAGACATGTATGACATGCTGAAATCCCCTCTCTGAACCTTAAATAGCTAGATTCCAAGCTGGTTGTTCAAATTTACTCAAAACATTGGGTTTACCATTTAAAAATTGGGGTTTTTTAAGAGGACAGACACGTTATCATCAGTATTATCACTCTTTCAAGTGTGTGTGAATGACACATGACAACACCTATACCCTGTCTCCACGGATCTGAACAGGAGCGTCTTTGTCAGGAGCACCCACTCTGGTGCTTTTTCAACTTTTTTTTTGCCAGTTTTTATGCCTGCTTCATTTTTAATATTGATAATGGCTCATGCAATACCAGACTCTTAGCAGCAATTTATCTGGTCTCTTCCCTCCTGTCAATTACTCCATCTCCACTGACTTTCCCTGTCTCTCTCAATGATACCTTCATAAACTCCTTGAAGAAAAAAAAAACGAAATTGTCTTATGACAAGGCATGTTAGATAGCTGCTGTCTCCTCTGCTTTCTGCAGCATAAGGTACCTTCTGTCCCTTCTCAAGTGAGGGCCAAAGTACCCTAGCCTGACTCAGTGTCACTTCTTCACCCTTTGTCCTCTGGCTTCTCCCAGTCATCTCCAGTAGGAAAACAACTCAGCTCCACACAACTGAAAGTTTCATCCCAAATTAATGAGACTAAGCTAAGGTAAATGTTCAAACACTTATCCTGTCTTTAGTAAGACCTTTTATGAAACATCCTGGGGACAGAGGTGCTGCCAAGCCACATCTGACCAACAGGACAGCACAGATGTCTTCTCATTGTCCAATAGTGGTCACTAACTGGTACTTCAGAGGCAAACCTATTTTCACCTTGGCTGTTGAGCAATATAGTCTTATAAATTCTTCAGGGAGAATTTCTAATTAAGCATGATTGCTTTTGTTCTTCGGTAATACTATCAGGATGACAAAGCTTTGTCAGATTGTAATAACTCTATCCATGTACAATTTACTTTGAAGCTCTAGAAAAGCAATTAGTAACTTCTTTGCATGGCAAGGCAATTGGCCCTGAACAATGGCTGTATTACAGACTACGCTTGTGAGGTGAGAAATGGGGGGAGAAAGTTAATTTATCTAAATTTCAAAAAAAAAAAGGGGGGGGGGAGAAATAACTGTTAATAATATCTTTTAATAGGATTTTCACAGGTATGCCCTGCCAGTGGAACATCTCTCTCCTCAGGGCTGCTTCGCCACCTGTTTTAGCCAAATAGAAATCTTCTGTGAATAGACGTTGTCTTCTATCAAATCTTCACTTCTTCTTCAGACATCAAAGAGATATCAGGGGGTGTAGTTAGGAAGGAGGAGAGAGAATCTTGATCTCCTGAGTTTCAGATAGTTCTTCAGCAAAATACTCTACACTGATGACTCTGTTCCTTTGTGTTAGCTTAATATTTTTGTTTTGCTTTGTGTTTCCTTCCAAAAGTTTGAGATGTTTGCTTTTGGGATTATGTCTTTCACAAAAATAACCAGGCTTCCAAATGCAGTCTGTCAAGCTTGCCAAGTTACTAGACACACAGGCTGCCAGAGGAGTTTTGCTTCTTGTATTGCCTGTAAGCACATCAGCAAGGTGGAAGCTTTGAGCTTTTCAAGGTCTTCAGCTCACCTGCTGTATTTTGTTCAGGAAAGGTAAGACAGTGAAATATAGAAGAGGAGGAATGTTTTTTCTTTATTTTTTGTGGACCTCCCCTGGGCACAGCAGCGTAAGTGCACGGGCCTATCTAAGAGTGTGTCTGTGGTGGTGTAGGGAGTTAAATGACCTGGATGGATGAAGTCCCAGGAGGAAGCCAAGATGGCTTATGATTGAGACAAGAGTCAGGCTGGAAAAGGAAAGCCAAACTGCTTGCGATGGTTAATTAATGCTACATGACTATGATAATCAGGCAAATACCAAGTTGCCTATTTTGTATTTGCATGACACCTATTACTTTTGGGGAGAAAGATTGTTACTTTATTATTAGTCTGAGAACTGCATGGCCTCCTTTTGGATTGTCCTTAAGTATTTCCTAGCAAAGTATGTGTGTCCAAATGATCTAGATGATGTGTTCAGTGTGGCTGTTCCTGACAAACTTGCTGCCACAATAGAACCCAGAAGATCAGCAAATAACGAAAGAAGACACAAGAAGATTTTAAACTCTCAAAACATAACAGCATGTTGGTGATTGTTTTTGCTCATTATTGTGGTGGTCTGCCCATGCTGGTGCTTTGAATTTTAGAGACCTTGGTCCCTAAAGCCACATGGTATGGCTTGTTCAGGCATTACTGCTCTTCAGTTGCTGGAGGTGCCTTCCTGCAGCACTTCCTCATTGAGGCAGTGGATACTGCTTGAAAAATATCTGTTTACCCCCTGAAAGCAACAAAACAAACAAACAAAAACCCAAACAAACCTGTTATCTCTTAGAGAGAACTTCTTTAAATGCTTATAATGGTTTGCAGGTTTGTGGGTTAACAAACCCACCCGTAGCATAAAAATAGACTGCAGTCGCCAATGGTGATTTCCATTGTGTTGAATACAAGCTGATGCAGGCACAGACTTGCTCATCAGATACACAGGTGACCCAGTTCACGTCTGCTAACGTCAGGGTGACTGCTAAACTGTGTACTTGTGGGTCTGTGCTGGGGCACTCTGCAACAGGTGTTGGCTGTAGCTGCATTTGGAAGGATGTCAGGTCATGCTGAAGCCTGGGTTTATCTTGTTTATTACAGGGACTTTTGTCAACTGCTACAGTTCATATCAGACTGCTTTGTGATTCTTGAGGGATAAGGTTGCAAGTGGTTGTGAAAATTATATTAAACTGATCAAACACAACATGAAGCTTTAGCTAGAAAGTCTTATGTATTGCATCTATGAACTCCACCTAAACATTAAAAGGAACTGACTTAGTGATTCATCTTTTCATGTATCACATCACCCATCAGATAATGGCCTTTCAGAAGCACAGGAACAGGTCAGATTATTTCAGTGTCTTCCGCAGCATAAAGCAAAGATTTGCTTTCTCTTTTTTCCTCCCATCTCTTCCCTCCCTCCGACTCTGTGTCCCCCTCATTTTGAATTTATCTGGATTAAACAAGTCTCTGATTATTCTTTATGCCACTGCAAATAAAGTCATTTTCAGAAACAGATGTTGAAAGAGCCCAGTGAAATAATCCTGGAGGCAGATGCAGTCTTCCATAAGCAGCCAAGCGCATGGTGCAATCAATGTGATGAAACAAAATGGAAGAGGCTGCAGAAAAAGTAATTAAATTATAGTTCCATTGTAGAAGCACATTTTAAAATTACTGAGATTCAGAGCCCATAATGCTGGTATTATAGTTGAAAGAATACTTGCCATGGGTCACAAGAATTTTTTTTAACAGTTATTAATCATGCTTGGCTGGAAAGGCATGTGTAACCTACAACAAGCAGTGGCTGTAGTTGTGCCAAAAGAAGCTTTTGTTCCCTGAAGAGAATTGTATCAAAGGCCAGTGTGTCCTATTAGTACGTGTGCGACAGCAGAGTGCAGAATCTGAAACAGGGCTTTTCAAATTTCAGTGCAGAGCACTGGAGGGGAAAAAAGAAAACAAGTATTGTATCTTTTTGAATACTATTTGACCTCCTTTTTCTCTTACCAAGTTAACTTGCTCATTGACTAAATACTAGTAAAAAGCTCTCTAAAACCTCTCTTCTCTCCCTAACTTCAAAAAAGTTAATGCCAGGGCTCTTGTAAAATGGAAAAGAAACAGAAAATGTACAAATTCTTGGAAACTGGAGGTTAAAAAAGACATCATTAGTTCATTCAACTCAGTTTCCTTTCCATTACAAAGTGAGTCTATAGAAGAGCAGATAGATTTTTTTTTCCATTTGTCAATATCTAAGTGTTCTGTGGGAATGTGTTGACTTCCTCATTAAAAAATAAATGAAAGGCTTTAATAAGGACTGTCCATACTGCCTTCATAAGATTGTAAAAATTTGCTATTTTGGTTTTCCATTTCAAAGACATATTTTTACTTAGAGATATACATGAAAGTATACAAACCATCAAGTTGTAGTCTGTGCAAAAATTATCTGTTGAAAAATAAATTATTTGGAATGACAAACAATATTAGCACACAAACATACCCACTCACATGCATATTAAACTGTTTCAAAAATCAATGGTTTTGTCCAGTTTGGAATGAAAACAAACTTTGCAAGGTGGAATTTCCTATAAAATGTGCACTCTATGTCTGAATTCTGTTTAAGACCTGATCCAGAATTTCCGGTGCTGATTGTCTTGACTGACTGCAGCGTGTTTCTTACAAGGCTTCTGGGAATCTTTACACAAAGGCTGCTGAATGTCATTCAGCCTGAGAGATACCACAAACACGTTTTGGGGAAGAAATTTAGCTTTCATTGCTTTCCCCTTTTTTGAAATTAAGTTGCCCTTGCATGAGCCAGCCACATTTGCAGCATTCCAGTTTCTCTCCATTTTTTCACTATGTTTCTTTTGGTATTGTTATCTTCCTTCTCACATTTGAGCTCTTTGTAACGTTCGCAGTCCTTCCAGTCAACTGACATTAGTGTGCTGCTAACATCCTCTTCCACTTATTGATGTAGATACTACCAAAATTTCAATAATGCTTTTTTATATAAATTTTTATTTTTATTTAATAGTAACCTATTCCTCAGTATGTGTCTGGAATCTCTACAATAAGTCAGCAATTACCTTCCCTTAATCTTTACCTTTTTTTATTACAAATGAGCTCAGCATTGCCAGCTGGGCGAGGGAGGTGACTGTCCCGCTCTGCTCTGCACTGGTGCAGCCTTACCTGGAGCACTGTGTGCAGTTCTGGGTGCCACAGGATAAAAAAGATATAAAGCTACTGGAGACCGTCCAGAAGAGGGCTATGAGTTGGTGAAGGGTTTGGAGAGGAAGCTGTATGAGGAGTGGCTAAAGTCACTTGCTTTGTTCAGCCTGGAGGAGACTGAGGGGAGATCTCATGGCAGCTACAGTTTCCTCACAAGGGGAGGAGGGGCAGATGCCAATCTCTTCCCTCTGTTGACCAGTGACAGAACCCAAGGGAATGGGAGGAAGATGTGCCAGGGGAGGTTTAGGTTGGACATGTGGAGAAGGTTCTTCCCCCAGAGGGTGGTGGAGCACTGGAACAGGCTCCCCAGGGAGGTGTCACGGCCCCAAGCCTGACCGTGTTCAGGAAGAGACTGGACACATGGTGTGAACTGTGGGGTTGTCACATACAGGGACAGGAGTTGGACTCGATAACCCTTGTGGGTCCCTTCCAACTCAGGACATTGTATGATTCTGTGATTCTATGAAATGAGCCACTTTATGGTCCCAAATAAAAGATAAGGGCATCATCAAATCCTTTGCATTAACACAGGTCCTATCTTGTTTTGGTAAAGAACACAGGATCAAATTCCCCATCCATTTATGTCTGTGAAACTCTGTTAAAGGCAGTGGGGTTGCGTATGAGCCACAAAAGTTCTGGAGCAGCTGGAAAAAAAAAAAAAATCATAGAATCATTTAGGTTGGAAGAGACCCTCAAGATCGTCAAGTCTAACCATTAACCTAACACTGACACTAAACCACATCTGTAAAAACCTTACCTATACGTCTTTTAAACAGCTCCAGGGATGGTGATTCAACCACTTCCCTGGGCAACCTGTTCCAATGCCTGACAACCCTTTCCATGAATAAACTAAATATGTATCCTATGTCTACTTAAAGCACCTTTTGCAGGAAGTTTCTCTCAACATGGGGGCTTTTTTAGTGATTGTATTAGTTCACTTCTAGAGACCTCTCCTCTCGCTTTCCTCCTTTGTGATGCTCACCAGGAGCAGAGGAGAGTGTGTGGCTGTGAGCTGCTGTGTGACCAGTGGGTATCTGCTGACCTACCTGCTCCCAACCCCACCAGGAACCCCTCACTGCTGGGTTCAGACCAAAGCTTTTCCTGTGGTGGAACCACCACCTTGCACCTCTGGTTAGGCTGTGGGTCCACGAAACTTGTGGGAACTTGAAATATTGGACATCACTGTTTCTCTTCAAAATTATGAAGCTGATCGGGGAGCTTATATATATGCACATATGTATAGATATGTAGGTATGTGTGTATTTGTAAGGAAAGAGGCTGATGGACAGACACAAGGACAGATACTTCATGAAGAGCTATTTCAGTTGAGTGGCTTTGTGAAACAAATCAGTTGTTCATGCAAAAATAGGCTCTTTTCTTTGTAAAGGTTGCACTGAAGTAGCAAATTAACAGTTTTACTGCTGTTTTTTTTCCAGTGCTAAGCGAGATACAGTGATTTACTTTACAGCTGGCACTTTGAAGTCATTAATAAATAAAGTATTTGATTTTTCTTCTATTTTGAATACTTAATCAATTAGACTTGCTTTTGCGTTTTAAGGATTCTTCTGGTTTAAATCAGTGGCAAAAATATTGATTTAAATGGCTTAAATTTTAGTATGTGTGTGGCTCTTTATTTCTAAGTATTGACGGCCCATAAAAGAGTCATTTATTGTGAGCTAGTTGTTGGGCTTTTTTTCAGTTGTTGTTTGGTTGGTTTGTTTTAGTCTAGTTTCAAGTGAAGCTCAGGAACTTACTGGGTTTTTATACCCACTGCATAGGCCTGGGTTTCAAAGTGAAATTCTCATAAAGCTACATGTTTTGACTAACCACCAGTGACTGAGAACTTAAATATTCCTCTTGTGAGCATGACTTTTGAAGGCAACAGTTCCAGTGACCTTGCAGGATATTTCACCACTGCTTTTTGGTTTTCCTTTTATCCCTATGAATGATGGAAGTCTTCGCAGCACTCAGCCATATGTGCAGCTGATACAGCTGTGCCCCTGTTGGACCAGTTTCTCTCTTCTTTCTCAGACATTTGTCAATCCATTCTGGCGTCAAGCCAGCACCAGTGGCATCCCAGAAAGGGGACTGTGGCCGATACCAATCATCTTGTGACAGAAGGATGGGAGCTCATCCTCTTCCCTCCTTCAGATGCTCTATGCATTTCCTTTTGGTTTGTTGTTGTTGTTGTTGTTTGGTTTTGTTGGTTTTTGGTGGTGGTGGTGGTTTTGGTTTGTTGGTTGTTTTTTTTTTTAATGACTATTTATTTTATCCATCTAGGGAGCTTGAACAGATTTTCAAAACACAGCCTTGTAAATAACATAATTAAGGTGATTACAAAAGTGATATTTTTACTTGTTTGTGTCAGAGATTCAATTATATTCAATATATAATATTTTTCTGTTTAACAAGGTGAAATGCATTATTATCATTAGACTCTTTTCCCTAATGAGCAACTATGTTTTATACTGGATTGAGTGAAACAACTGGCTCATGTTTATTGAACTGGATATGGCTACAAAATATTTAATTTACAAATAGGTTGGACAAATATATATTCTAAAGCAGTAGTAATTTCAACACTGACAGAATAAAAAAAGAAAAAGAAAAATATTAAATATCTGTTTATTCTGTGCTCAGTGGGAACATACTTGATAGCATAAAGTTTCCCATTAAAGAAGCTCCCATATTTCTTGGATTATTCTACTGGTTTGGGGCATTTTTTCCTTTGATCAGTAAGAAGCTATCTGTAGTCTCCTATGTACTGGCAAAGAAAATTAGAGTTCTTCATTACATCTGTAAGACTGTTTCTACTAGATATAAAAATGTCATTTAAAAATCATACTATTATTAATATTTGCTTATTTGCTTATTAGATTATGCCCCAACAATCTTTTAACATTTGTCCACATCTGACTTGTAAAAAATTTACCTTGTTTACTTTCCAGCATTTAACCATATTCTATGCATATATGCATGCTATATGCATACTTTATTAAATATATCTACATATATATATATATATATATATATATATATAAATCTTGCTCACCTAAAATACCTTGGAAATAGAGCATGGGAATGATTTCTTTTGTCTCTCAGGGATTTTAAAAAATGGAAAAGAGAACATCTGTTTAGGCTTGACTCTCTTTTGTTCGGTGTAAATCTACAAGCAAAGTTTGTATGCCCTGAATATTTTTAGCTGTTTTATTTAGTTTGAATTAATTTAAGGTATATTTACAATTGAAACAGTATTTCAAAATAATAATATTTAATTGATGAAATGTCGAAGTCATGCACTTTAGGTGGCAGAGATAAATTAACAAATATAACACACATTCACAACGCTTAGGTCATAAGAATCTAAGATTTTTTCAAGAACGGGTGTGGACTGAAAATCTGATCTTATGTGGTCAGCCAGTCTTAAAAGCATCTCTGTGCCCAAGAGGCCACTCTCCTGCTGTTGGAGGTCTGTTCAATTCTTTGCCCACCTTCACTGTGACTTGTATGTACATTTCTTTCTTAAATTTATTATCTCAGACCATACAGAATGATTAATGCAAGTTAGCTGGAGTGTCCGTTTCTTAGCTGAACACAAGCAAGTAAAACAAAATTTTAATTTAAAACTTGAGCAACATAAAAACAGAGATTTGAGAAACGCGATGCTTAACTTGATGGTTTTGGAGCCACAGGATAAAGTAGCAGGTAAAGCTGATTCTGTGCTAAAAACTATGATTAGAAATTATTCTTTGGTAAGTATCTGGTCTACCACATGCACATATTTTCTTCCCTGGTCTTGCAAACTGCCACATCCATGATAAAGCTTGCAGTTCATTCCATTACATATCATTAGGAAAGGAAAGAAAGCACCTTCTGGTCCACCCTGAACTTGTCTTTGAATCGTCCTAGAGAATATTTGTGCAGAATAATTTATGGTGAGCTGCCATATCTTTCTTATTTGTGGAGGGGTTTACATTCCATTAAACTAATGAGGCAGCTTCCAGCAATGAGGGCTTTTAGCTGCCTGGCTTTTTCATATGTGTGGAAGAGCTAGTTACCTGGTGATTCTGTACAAGGTACTGATCTGCACACTCTGGTGATATGTTTAGTACGTAGCAAACTGTAAAGGTGTTCTGTGCATTCCTGACAAGGTAATTCTTTATGGAATAATTACAGAAAGTTAAAAAAAAAAAAAAAAGAAAAAGAAAAAAGATGGAAGATGTCTTTGGCAAAAAAATCACTGTAGAAATTATTTACATCCCTCAGGATCCCAGGTCTGTTTGACATTTGCTGAAGGCCATTATACAGCTTTTCTAGATTTTCTGAGACTTGATTTCCAGGCATTTGATAGCATTTAATACCTGATTGACAGGTGATGTTTTCTGAGGCTGTAGCTTTCTATATTTTGGGAAAGTGTGTAGCTGTCTATTCACACACAGCATAGTATTTTGATATTAATTTATATTACATAAGCAACTCATCACTGAATGTCGATGCTAGGAAACAGTACTGTTAACAATGAGGCAGTAGTCTTTGTTGTGCCTCTGTGAGTTTTCTTCCAGTAATAAATGCACAATGCCATATTGTTTACTCAAAAGGCTTTACAAAAAATGTTGTAAGTAGAAGGCTCGATAAATATGTTGCTGTTCATTTCCTTTAATAAATCAAAAAGAGAACAACCAGTGCCATTGGCTGAAGCATAAGCTTTTTGACCAGCATGAGGACAAGTGGTCCATTTAGATAATGGGGCTCATGTACATCAGATTCAGCAGCTAAACATCCATCAGTTGCAAACAGGAAAAGTAAGTCTCTGATCTTCTGCTGTTCTCTTCAAAAATCATTTGACACCTGTACATCTTCAGTGAATTAGACGTAACTATGTTGGTCATATAGGGTAAGAACATTTTTTGTTGTAGGGAGAACACAAAGACAGCTGCTTTTCTAGATGGGATAGGTTCTTCCTCTGACAAAATTAGTGTTAAACATACCCCTTGAGGAAAAACTAGTACTACTTTACATACTTCATAAAATTACATTTGAAAGGCAGCACTCCTGGAGTCTTGCCACTTTTTATACTTACTATTGCCTTTAAAAGTTTTTCTGCTATTTTTTTCAATCTGTTATTTCCTTATCAGTTCCATGTCTTTGGCAAACCTGCTACTTCCAGATACCTACGGTAACTACAGGGCTTAGCAAGTCAGAGATATAGAGATTTTTCTACAAAAATTAGTAAAAGGAGTGCATGGTTTACTAAGGCATGTAACTGTCTTTTGTTGGTAGCTTTTAACTGGTGGAATAATGTGCTGCTCTTTAATTCATTTGACTTTTGAACTAATTTTTACTACTTCTTTTGTAAAACAGATAGTTTGTATACTGTTTGTATACTGTTTGTATACTGAGTATACAACTATGTCTGTTTGTATAATCAATTGTTCTTTCAGTTGCCCATATTCAGTTTACTTTCATATCAATAATTGTTGTTTAGATCTCTTTGAGTATGTGATTTATGAATTTTGTGAAACCTTATTTCTGCAGTATTTGTTTAAATTTCATTCTTGAGCTATTCTTTTATCGTATGTTATCTTTTTACTGAAAACACATTTTACCAACTGACAAACACACACCTTTTGTTCTGCTAACACAAAGAATAAATTTTCTTATTTTTGGATCCATCCAAACAATCAACTTACTCAAAATGGGCCATGATATGATGATTTAATGGAATCAGGTTCTACAGATCCTGTTCATTTCATTAAAGAGTTAGAGATTAACATTCAGACTGTTTTGGGATATAAATTATAAGGATGTGAATAAAATATATGTTCTTATTCCTTTGTGTACAGTCCTGTCTAGTAATTTGGGAGATGGAACTGGTAAAGTAGAAAGGTTAATACTGCACCTGCTTCCTTAGCTATTGTACATTAATCAGATTCTCCTGGTGAGGCTTCTGTATAAAACTGGAGCACTTCAAAGCCTGATTTCTCCTGTTCCAAATAGCTATTATTGGGAGAGAAATCCTTTGAAGAGCTGTCATTGTTATTACTGTTACGTTATTGTGGGCATCCTGTGAGCCTTTTGTTCTTAGTAACCTCACAACCGTATGGTTTAGTAACAGTAGATGTCTTTATCCTTCAGTTGACACAGAAACTGAAGAAATGTGCATTTAGCAAATGTCCAGTCTTCTGTTTTTGCTTCAACCGACACCATAAATAGCTGCTGATCGTTATCACATTTGAGTTGGAGGGGGGTTTGGTATTTTTTGTTTGTTTTGTTTTGTTTTGTTTTTAACTGCTGCCAGTGTTTTTCTGTATAATTACACTGTTTAGTCCTTTGACATCCAGTGATGCTAATTTTGAGTGAAAAACCAGAGATAATAACCACTTAGCTTATCAAATAACTTGAAAGTAAAGTGGTTATTTCTTCATTTAATAGGATGAACCTTTCTGTGGCAGACAGCTTATTTTGAATTTTAAACCTCACATATATGGCTGAATGTGTCAATTTCTATTGATAATGTCTCAAATTCATGTCTTGTAGTAATTATCTTACATTTCTTTCAGTTTCTTTCTCCTTTCTTATATTCCCTCCAGTTTAAATGAAAGACTAAAATCATGTAAGTAGCATAAATCCGTCCCCAAAGAACTCTGCTCTGTTGAAAGCACAGGTCCTTTCTTCTTGTCATGATCCCTGGCAGTGTTGCTTCTTCCAGTTCCCAGAAGGTCTCCCTCCACCTGGGAGGCTTCTGATCAAGAGGACTTAGCTACAGACTTTTCATAGCCCACATTTCAGTTTTTTCTGGTTTTTTTTGTTCACTCTTGCTATCTATTTTTTTTTTTTTTTGTAATGACACTTTTTTAAAAGAGTTCTTGCTAAATAAATCAAATTCTGAACTATTTCTTCGTAACATCAATATGTTACTGTCCAACTTCCAGTTCTTCATAACTCGTAATTCTCTTTGTTCATCTCTAAGTTACTCTGTTCATATCTTAGTCTTCTTGTTCAGCCCCTTCCTACAACTTGATCATCTGCTTAGCTAGCCCTCCTTTGGGACATTTCTGTATCTTATGGAAATAACAGATTTACTGTGAGAATCTGGATGATCTCATGTTTCCCTTACTGAAGTTTTCTTTTTTCTAAACCTATAGCTACATGGGAACTAAATGACTGAGTTTAATTGTCCTCATTCAAATTAGGCATGGCTTCTGCTGAATGTCACTGTAATTTCTCCCATCGTTTTTCTTTGTTATAGTGGTGGGTTTTTTTCTTCCAGTGGAACAACTGGAATTTGTTATTTTTAGTTTTATCTGTAGATTCGTCCTTGCATTTTTCATAATTACATCTTTCTGTTGATGGTGATGAAGCACCATAATTAGGTTCAAGCATCCCTTTTGAGGCTTAAGCACAGGGAATGCAATGCTGGGTGCTGTGACCAGTTCCATCTTTTCTCACAGATTCGGATTTAACAACCATATGATCAAGTTTTCACGTACTGGAGCAGGCTTCCTCCTTGAATGTTTTCAGGCAGTTCTTACTTCCACATTGATCCTTTTCACATTATTCTTTGTATCAGCCATCTGAAGCTTCATCTCTCTTTTTCTCCCTACCTTCTCTCCTCTCTGCACCTATTTCCTTTCCAGCACACCTGCGTGACTGTGCAGCTCTGTCCCGTTCCACCCCCTACACTCTTTCTCTCCCTCTCATGCCTTTGGATCTTCCATATGAGTACCTTTCTTGGCAGATTCACAGATGTCAAATTATTTATTGTGGCTTTAAACTCAGAGGTTGATTGCCTGATGTCTACCTTGGTACTATGTTGATTTTATTCATCTTTGGCATCTCAGCCTGCTGTGAAGTCAAAGGCTTTCTTATCCTGCATGCCTGAAGTCATCACCTTAGAGATGTAAAACACATATATATTTATTTTTCAGCACTGTGCAGCCATATTCTGTGCAGTGGTCTGCTTATTTTCTTGTGAGGCGATTAGTAGGCTGGAGCGGCAGGAAGAAAGGGCAGTCATGAGGTTGACTTATATATTCTTGGGCTTCAGGCAACCATTTCACACTACGCCCTCAGCCATGTGGATTCCTAACCTGCATGTGTGTGGGTTGTGTCACTGCCCTTTGGCTGTGTAGTTCATCTTGTAGCTTTTATTAATTCAGTGAAGTCTTTGAGGAACTGTGTTGTTCTTTGTAGTAGTCTGATGAACATGTGACTTAGCTGCTGCTTGTTTTAGTTTCTCGATCTACCAACAATTATAGAAAAGCCATAGAAAATCGATGGTTCTTATGTAGTGAATAGTGAACGTTTAGGACATGCCATTGTATGCCAACTTGGGATAGCTAATATCGAAAATGTATAGAAACATATTTACAGATAGAAACATTTGCATAAGATGGCATGTCCATTCTATTGGAGTTTTCAAAAGGCTTTTTTATTTTTAATAATTTGGGTGTCTTTCTCTACCTAAAGAGAAATTTTCATTTTTTACGTGATAAACAGCAGTGTAAATGTCCTCAGAAGTTCATGGTCAGCTCCACAGGAGGATATTTGCTGGGAACTATCTGATGTGTTCTACTTTCCTGCGTTCTCTGGGCGTGACTTTTTTGCTTTTAACCTAGAGCTGCAGAGCCCTTCATATTGGATTTTGTGCATTCTTGTCCAGAAGCCCAAGGTCAGAAGCAGGATGTTGTCCAGCTGTCCTCCTGTCGCTGCCAGCTCTCTGCTGAAGGCAGGGTAAAATGCATAAACCCTCACTCAACATTCAACCATATCAGTGGCTGTAGCTGCCTGCATGGTACTCCTTGCTCACCTGTGAATCCCCTGATTTTTCACCTGGCATCAGGAAAAGTGTGACACATCGAATTTTTTTTGTAATCTAAGACTAAACTCTCCCAGCCCCCAAAGTAACTGTGGGACCCCATCATGCAGAACTTAAGAAAGGAAAGCCTTATGTATTTAGCTTCCTGTTTGCTCACACAAAGGTGCACACAAGCCTGAAACCTACCAAATTATTCAAAATGCAGATTGTGCAAAGGAGGGGGAAATTATTTTACTGATTAAATACTCATTATGTGGCTCGTATATTACAGCAGTAGGTTTATAAATTCATGGATGTATTGCTGGCGGGTAGAAGGCTTTGAAGAGGGAACCATTCTCTTCCTTGTGCCATAATCTGACATCTCCATATACACAGAGATCTAGACCAGCATATGTTTGTGGTGATGTGTGTGGGAAAAAAACGTTTTCATTAGTTAAAAATAATAAAATATAACAAAGCGTTTTATTCTAATCTGTCTTTAAAACTTAAATACCCGGATAAGTAACAGTCCTGTAAATTTACTTATAAAGCTGTATATTTTTTAGCAGAATACTTGGTCTCTCAGGACAACTGGAGCAGTTGTAAATGATGTGACATAGTAAGAATTTGTTGTGGTTTAACCCCAGCTGGCAATTAAGCCCCACGCAACCGCTCCCTCACTCCCTCCCGGTGCGATGAGGGAGAGAATCAGAAAAGTAAAAGTGAGAAAACTCATGGGTTGAGATAAAAACAGTTTAATAGGTAAAGCAAAAGCCATGCATACAGGCAAAACAAAACATTCATTCACTGCTTCCCATGGTCAGGCAGGTGTTCAGCCATCTCCAGGACAGTTGGGCTCCATCATGCGTAATGGTTACTTGGGAAGACAAACTCCATCACTCTGAACTCCTTCCCTTCCATCTTGTTCCCCCCCAAATATATACTGATCATGACATCATATGGTATGGAACATCCAGTTCCCCAGTTCAGGTCAGCTGTCCTGGCTGTGTCCCCTCCCAGCTTCTTATGTACCTGGTACAGCGTGAGAAGCTGAAAAGTCCTTGGCTGCTTAGCATCAACTAAAAAATCAGTGTCTTATCATCATTATATCCAAAACACAGCACTGTACCCAGTACTAGGAAGAAAATTAACTCTATCCAAGCTGAAACAAGGACAGAAATCTCTCTTCATGGTATATGTATAGCTTTCACATATTCTTCCTTATCATGTATAGATGACTTTTTGAATTCATTCCTTTTGTATCTCACACAGCTGCCTAACTCTTTGGAGGCACACATGCTCTCAGCCCTCCCCCAGACATTTGTTCTGCTTCTCAGTACCAGGTGCCAGAGTTTGAGCTTGTTGGGAGGAGGGGCAAAGACAAAATCCTGCAAAAAAATTAGGTGGCAGTGATACTTTTAGCAATATTTTAATGGTGGAATTTTATTTTTAACATCTGTGGTTTAAAAAAAAAAAAAAAGTTTTAGCTAAAAAACCACTTCTTTTTATTTCCCCAATTTTATCTCAGAAAAGGTCAGGCTTGGGTGGGAGTTGCTTTGTTGTCTGGGAAAAGGCTTTCCTCCAAAACATTACCAAAAGTGAGCATACTGCTGTAGTGTCACAGCAGTAAAAGGCCATGGCAACTGCAGACCTGTATCTAATTTGAAATTATTTTTCCCACATGGTAATACATTTTATTAGAAACAGAGCCATACTTTCATCACTAAATTTTGGTTCACGGGTCTTAAATACCTTGCTTCTACTTGAAACATATCCGTTTTGTGAAATTTTCAGGCATACCCTAAGCTACTATGGGTTTCTAGAGATCTCATACGGCCAGTGTTACTCCCGTAAAGTCCAGAATGCTGAGATGTATTCTACTGTTTGCGTACCAAAGTGCGTCTGTTTGGCATTTCGGATTTTTTGATCATTTTTTTTTTTTGACGGAGCTGAGTTGAAAATGCTTCGGCTGTTAGAGACAAAACATTTCCCTCAGCAAGCAGCAAGGAGCAGGTGACCACCACGGGACCATTCCCTTCCTTAGTCTAGGAACAACCATAATCTCCTCTTCTCCCTCTTCACAGGACTGTCGTGTCACTCAGGCACCTTGCTTCTCTCCTGCTTTTCTCCATCTGGATAGGTCAAGGGTGTCAAACTCATTTTCACCAGTGGCCACATCAGCCTCACAGTTGTATCCAAAAATTACATTCGGCCCTTTAAAGACAATCATGAAGTTGATGTGGCTGCCAGTGAAAATGAGTTTGACATCTGTGGGTTAGACCAATTAATGGAGGATTGATCCACAAATGGCTATCGAAAATGCTGGTCTGGATACAATCTCTCAGAAGACCCTGAATTGCTGATTACTGGTGGCTCAGCAAGTCTACCAGAGATGACTCCATACATGTTGCTTGTGCTCTTTCTTTAAGCATTGCTGTTGACTTCTCTCACAGATAACGTGCTCAGCTAAGATGGGCTTTTCTTTGGTTTAATATGTCAGTGTTTAGTGGCTGTTAAGATGGACCATAATCAGTTGACGAAACAGTCTGCATGATGCTACCTGCTAGTTTTTTACGGGAACGATCTGATAGGTCTCTCCAGTAGTTTGGTCCCATATCTGAGCTGTCTCCACAAGGGGTCAATAGCCTGTCATCCTGGTGAGACACCACTGTAGGCTCTGAGTCACAAAACAGTTATCCCTAGGGATGCTCATTAGCCAGTGACCAAGCTAGCCAAATTTTTGGGAAGTTCCAATATGCGAATCTAATAAGATTGTCATTAATAAGAGATGGTTACTGAGAGGTGTGATGTCTGTTTAAGGGGTTTGTGCTCTATAGGATAAGCCTAAAAAGGGCAAAAATTAATAAGGAGTCTCTAAGCCTTTTCTACTGTAGAATTTGCCTGCTCTTGGTAATATTCCTTCCTGTTCCCATTTTTGTTTGTGCTGATAAATGTCCTTGCATTAACAAACTTACAATGCATATTGTTTATCCCTTCAAATCCAGCACTTCCAACTTCCATTAGCATTTTAGGATATTTATGGCTTTGTAAATGACTGAAAAATCTGCAATTTGTCATTAGGAATTAAGAAAAATCTTCCTTCTACTTAGGGCTGAATCTCAGTTTTGGCCTTGGAGGGACTGATCCACCTCTGGGTCTGGTAGACAAAAACGAAGTCAGACAATGCCCAGATTTACCGCACCAAGTGGCTCTTAGTTACTCAGATGTCTTTGAAAATGTGTCATCTGCTGTTGCTGGCAGGCATCAGTGTTTAGGCTCAGAATTAATTTCTCTCTAGCTGAAGAGAAAACAAAAATATCTCTTCTGCAAGAGCAAGAAGAGGTAGTAAGAGGAAGAGAAATAAAAACAGCACCAGGCATGTGTAAATATGCATATATGTATTGCATATACATACCATAAAGGTTAACAGAGAAAGTGCTGTTCTGAAGAAAATACTGTATTTCACTCTGTTGTGCTCTGGACTTTCAGCTTCAAAATACCAGAAGTTTAGAGAACTTTTATGATTTCAAAAGGAAGTTTATCTTGTACTTGGTGAAGGGCTGAAGAGTTGATCGGGGAGGAATAATAATCAAAAGAATTATCTCGGCACTGAACTGTAGCCCACAAAATCGAAGGGAAGAATGTTAATTGCTTTGTACAACATAATATTCTCAGTTCAGAGCAGCTTCCGCCACTCAATGGTACTTTTTTTTTCTCTCTCTCTCTCGTTTTACAGGTTAAGTGAACAGAAAAAGAAAAACTAAGCTGCTTTTAAGTGTTGAAGATACAAGGCCAGGATGAACACGAAGGACACAAAAGCGACTGAAGGAGGTCTCAATGTCACGCTTACCATACGCCTTCTCATGCATGGCAAGGTGAAGCATTCACTGTTGCCACAGCGGTTGCCTGTATGTTGAGCGAGTGTGTGAACTCACCATCAGAGCCTGATGAAAACATTGACAGAGGGTCTGCTCCTCCTCCTCTGGTCAAAAGCACCATTGCCATGACCAAAAATTCACACCCACTCTTCAAGGCATCATACTTAAGTTTGCACTGCAACCCGAGTTCATTGGAACAAACACAGCTTGTAGTGAACCCATTTTGAGCAGATCCAGCAGAAAAAAAAAGAGCTATTTCATTGATAGTTAGCCAAATTAAGCAGACCCTTGCATAAGGCTGACCTGCATATGAGTTGCCTTTCTCATCATTTGCTGGATTTTGCAGGGGTTTTTTTAAGACACCAAAGCATTGATTTGTGTGGAAGTAGTTGCCACAGAGATACTGTCTCTTTCTGTTCTTTGTTATTCTGATGTAGCATCTTATTAGAGTGAACCCTCTGATATACCAAGTATTTGTCCAGGTCCCCTGTGGGTTTGTTTTGAAGGTTGATTGTCATATTTTTTCTGTCCAATGCAGCACTTAAGCACACAGATAACTGTGAAATCTGTGCCATAGACAAAGACCCAGTTCAGTACTGTCAGACTTAACAGTTTGATGGCTGTTTATTTCACATTCCCAGATCACAAAATGAGCTTTTAATTAAAAAACATGTTTTATAGCTATGTTTGTATTATTTGCATCAGGCAATGCTGAGCATTTTTAGGCTTAATGAATGAATGTTATATAAAGTAGATGGTTTTGGCTCCTTCTTAACAAGGGACAGTGAATATATAAATATAATTCTGGAGAACAAATTTTTATCTATAAATCTAATCCTAGAATTTAATTTAATAACTAAAAATGCATTTACATTTTTTAAAAGTGCATGCTTTTAACTTATGTCATGAACACATGTGATATAGCACAAATAGAAGGCAAAAGTATCTCCCCCTGTATTTTACTTACGGAGCTGCTAAGAAGTATGATGTGGTACAGTTTAAGTTTGTCACTTAAAACACTCAGAAGTTAGGTTATGTGAGATCAAATTATACATTTTCTGAGAAATGGTCCAAATATATTGTTTGATTTTTTCTTTCCCCCCTGAAATATTCAGCTTCAGGCAGGCATCTGGTATGTCGAATCTGCATCTTAAATAGGAATCTGTCAAACAAATGTAATTACAGCCTCTCTTACCAAACCCACCTAAAATCTGTGCACATGTCTGCACTTGAAATTAGGTCTTAGAGATTGAATCTACCTGGTTCTGGTCCCAATCCAGAGAAGCATTAGAACACATCCTTATCCTGGTGGGTATAAATAGTCCTACTGGTTTCAGTCCAGTTCCCATGTGCTTAGGTGTGCTTTGCTCTGAGTCATACCATTAAAGCAAAAATCAAACGTTTGTCATTTTCAGGACATTTGAGGTAAACTGTGGGCTAGGGGCTTTTTGAAACGAAAGATATAGTAATCAGAAATGAAATTAGAAAAAGCTGATTTTCTGTGTTGAACGTGAATGATTGTGTGTGCATCCACTTTTAACAGTAACAGATGTTATGTGTCCAATCTTCAATACATATGTAGTCACAAGGGTCTAAATTAAACCCATAAAAGCTACAAAGTTCAAATTTTAAGGGGGAATATACCATGCATCCTCAGTTAACAAGGCTCGAGGGGTATACTGTTAACTCTACTGTGCTCTAATTATGTATCTTATTGTTCCTAAGTACTGAAAAGTGTACATTAAGTCAGAATTTATTTTGGTGATAAAAGTCAGACCCTTATGGTTTCTTTGATGTCATTTCTGTGATTTAGAAATGCTAATATAGAGGAATGAAGGATGTCTGAGTCAATATGTACTCAGTGTGAGAAGGTCACTCTGAAAACTGTATGCGCCTCTGAAGAAGAAGAAGAAACATATTTCGAGGCTCTTTCTTAAGATATATTGTGGTAATGACATAGGTGGAAATTGCTGATCTCTAATTAGTATTTCTAGACAAAACAATTAACTGAAGCAGAGCTTGGGCTGTAAATAACTGGTCATAACTTGGAAGAGAAGAATGGAATTAAAAGCTTGTTTTTAAAAATAGTATCACACTGGATTCAATTAGATAATTTTAAACTAAGAACATTTTAGCGTTAGTTGTCTATTAGTGTGGTTCATGGAATTATGAGGTTCTATCCCAACTAACCTTAATTCTGTCTCTAAACCTCTATTACCAGTGTACCTTTGCATCGGGAAAGTCTACATACTTTGCGATATTTGCATTCATTCTGATTGAAAGTCCATAACTTGTGCTACTGAGCTTAGTTTTCTTGGCTGTAAATCCTGGAGATTTAGGAAATTTTCAATGTGCACTTTTCATGTGATTCGTATGTGGGCTTTAAGTCAAGGATTGACATCTTAATTATGCAATTAAGCTAAATTATGTACCTGCAGACAGAAAAATCAGGATTTATATGAATGGACAGACCTGTGTAAGGGAATAGGGAATAAAAGAACATCTTTAACAACAAAAACCAAAGCATGTAGCAAAAAATCAAAGACAACATTAGTGTCTGGTGAAAGGAAAATGGTTGGAAACAGTCCTGAACTCTACAAGTACCCAGGGCCAGGGCCTCACTGCAGGTAGGACACCTCTCATCAGCTTCTTTGCTTTATCTTGCTTTGGGGAAAAAAAGGTGGCTGTAGGTCCAACTGAGCTCCCACGATGCTTTGTGCAGATTCCTACCAAAGAAGCTGGGAAGGCCACTTAGAGGGCCAGCTCAGTTGTTCCTCTGCACCCTAGTAAGATTTGGGAGCAGCTGGCTGGCAATAGGGGAAAGCTTTGATTTTCTCAAGGCAGATGTTAAGGGAGGGCAGCAAGTGTTTTATCTGTGGAAGCAGCAAAAAGCCTTGTGCAGGCCCAGTACAAAGCCAACCACCATGATGTATAAAAGGTTAACCTCAGGGTAAATGTTTCCAGTGTCTCAGGTGGCCTCCTGAGCCAGGACTTCAGAAAGTGTGAGACGGTGTATGAAAGGGCTAATTTTCATCTTGCGCCATGTTACATCAATGAAAACATTATGATAGTGTGAAAGCCCTGAGGAGAAACCAGGAGCAACATAAAACATTTCTCATGCTTTCTTGTGATGAATTAGAGGGCAGGTGTTAGGGAGTCTGCTGCAAGGACAGTGCTCAGATGTTGTTCACATCCAGAGAGAAACAGCTGTCTCCTTTTGCAGAGAATTTTAAAAGGAAAATTAGGAAAAACTTCTTGTACAGGTGTGTGAGGAAGGAAGAAGGCATGCTGCAGCATCCATCGCTGGAGGTTTTTAAGGAAAAGTTAGATGAAAATATCCCATAAAGCTGCCATGGCACTGCAGCCTCTGCTGCCCAGGACCTTTATGACCAAGTTACCTGAATGCTGCTCTGGAGAGAACAGGAACTGAAGACCGTTTTGAAGGATGTGCAGAAATTGGATATGTAAAGTATATTAAATAATGCAGAGATGTATTTTCATCTTTTATTAATGAGAAAGATACACCACATTAAGATATAAAACAGTTATATGCATTTCAGTAAAGAAGGAGGAATATGGAATGGGGCTGTTTACGTTGCCCTACTTCTGCGTTTTTCGTCCAGTTCCTGCTGTCTCTTGAAGTAAAATAAGTAAAATCACTGTATAGGGCAGAGACATGAATTGGTACAGACATTTTATTACCTTTGTCTGCTTTAAGAGTAGAGTTTCTTGGCAGGATTCGAATATTGCAAGGATTGCAAGATTTCTGCTTCCAGCGAAGACAAAAATGGCAACATTTACCCAGATCAGTTCAACATTTTTGAAGGGCTTATGAAACACAAATTGAACATATGTACGTACATGGGCAAACAGTCCCCAGCTATCAGAGCCCTCTGTAAGGAGAGGCAGAGCTCAAGCTCCAAAAGAAGTGTGCCTTTCGCTTTTTCTTCCTTTTTTAATTTTTGTCAAAATCAAACCTCTTTTGCGTATCTACATGTTACAGGGTCTTTCATGGGGCTCGATGTTTCTCTCTTAACATTCCTTGCTACATGGTTGTCTGAAATTTTATTCCCATGACTTGTGGCTGGTTGTTTTTCATGCTTACTGCCACAGGTAATGAGGTTGGAAGACTCTGGAAAATCATAGCATTGCCCACAGGTCTCTGCCAACATAACTTAGTATTTGGCATCTGCAGTGTTCTTGTTCTAGTTTTGGTCAGTTCCTGCCCAGAAAGAAGTAACTCCTGGAAAATCACCTACTTTGAGTAGACTGGATGATGATTACATGATTTTGGGCTGGTTTGGGTTAGTACACAGCTGGTGTTAACAGGCTGACAAAGACCCTAGAGACTTATCCTTAAAGGTTAATTTTAGATGTTGATGGTAAAGTGACTGTGTCGGTAGAAAGATGTTAAATTTCAGGAAAGCAGCTTAATGGAGATTTGAAAGCTGGGTCCATGAGGTGGAACATGAGAAAATGTTCAAATGTGCCAGCATGGAAAGGGCAGCAGGGTCACAAATCCACTTTGGTCTCCATCTCATAGTGGTAGCGCAGGAGTCTGCTTCCTTCCTTCAGTACAAACCTGCAGAAGAAAAAAAGCATCATTTTCAAATGCACTGTGCAAAGGTGCGCATTGGTGAAACTATATTGGGTGCAGTGAAGTTCGCAAGAAACCAAAGTAGAATATATTAATATATTGAATCTGAAGAGTCTTTTAGAGAAAGGGGAAGGAGTTCAGAAATAGAAAACAAAATGGATTAATGAAGTCAGATGGTTAGCAAGAACAAGGAAACAGTTTACAGGTAGAACGAAGGAGGGAAGGGAAAACTGGCGGGGAAGAAGGAGTCTTGCCAAATACTGAGAGGTGTAAATTAGAGACCTGAGGCAATTAACTGGGAAAAGTAATTTAGAAGATACGTGTTCAGTGAGAGAAGGAAATCTGGAAAGAAGAAAAGGCTGAAAGGCATCAGAAGTGGCAGTGTCTAGAGAGTGACACATTTGGGATATGCTGAGTTGGAGAGAAATGCTATTGCAGCAAAAACACATGCAGTTTTGGATGTATAGTGTTAGTGCATCATGGGGCAAAGAAACAGTAATTACCTTACTGTTCCTGTGGAAAAATCACACCTGCGGTTCTGTGCTCAGCAGCAGGCACCATGCATCTGAGTGATGTTGAAGACTGAGCAGAGAGGGAATTTGCAGAAAAATAAGAAAGTTTTAGGAGGCTGAGGAGACTGTGTCTAGCTTTCTTCAGACATTCTCATAAATACCTGGAGAAAATAAATATGAGTGTAATGGAATGTCATTATTTCGAATGATGCAAGTGCTTGTGGCTGGAAATAATGGGATAAAAAAAATATTTTTGAAAATAAATCCTAATCAGGGAATCCCAAGAGAAAATCCTGGTATTGGGATTTTTATGAGAGTCTGGAAGTCTCCTTAGCATATTTTAAACATGTCTTAGGAAGAGCAGCACATGTAGAATATATAATCTGCACTGATGGAGGAAAGATATGATGACTGAGTGGAGCTTTTCCTTCCCTGATACCATTTGCTCAATGACATGTTTATCATCGTTTCAGCAGTAGTGACCTAGAAAAATGTACCTGCGGTCAAATGTTCAGGTTTGCACAAAACCCTATGAGTGCCTTCATTTTTAGGCACTAAACTACCAGTACTAATGTCTTAATATTAGATGCCCTGAGGAACTTTATCTGCTAATGTTTTCAGCAGGATCAGTTGGTGCCTTGTGGCACTGGAAGGACTAGTTACAGCGGACCTGCATCCAACTTCAGTGGTGACTTTCAGGCATGTTGGTGACTGTTTTACGATGCTACATATAGAATTTTTTACAAGAAAAAGAAAAAAATAGACTCAGTAAGGTGATTGTTCACATTTAACAGCTAGATGACTAGATGATCTCCAAATGTCCCTTCCAATCCTAACCCTAACCATTCTGTGAAATACAGACATGTATCATGGAGAAAATTGACATTTGCATCAGTATAGATAGTATAGTTTTAGCACCAGGGATTTCTTTTAGTGGCCACTTTTCTGTGCCTGCTTAATTGCCTGATGAAAGATTATAAACCAAACACAAATATTTTTTCTTGAAGGTAATGTGCTTCTTCTTGCCCATTTTTCCCCTTAATTTTTTACTTATTAAAACATAGCATACAACAAAGTAGCTGTAAGAATCACCTTTTCAGTAATTTAATCCAAGTTGTAAAATGCCAACCAGGTTAACATTTGCTCTGCTCTTTCTAGTTTCCAAGAACACTGTCAGGATATTATGAGGATTGACTGTCCTGCCTATTACTGTTATAGTTCTTTTTTTGTTTGTTTGCATTACTGTGGTACCTAAGAGCTCTAGTCATGGAACAAAGCTCTGCGTCCAAATACACAATGCGAGATGAATCTCCTCTAAGTGTGTTTGTAGTAGCAGCTGAGCATTCCCCACTAACTTAAAAATCAACAGAAAGGACAGAAGTCTTTTCCCCCAGCCCCTGGGCACTGTATGTCCCCAAAACAATCTCCATAGCTGAATTTTCCCACTTCTGTCAAACAGACTCTCCTTATCAGTTCACACTTTTTAATCAGCTGAGACTGAAGAAGGCACACACCCTGCTCAGTGCTCCTGTTTCAGCATCACAGGCAGAGGGACACATCACAGAATCATAGAATAATTTTGGTTGGAAGAGATCCTTAAGACCATCAACTACCACCGTCACCTAACTCTAGCACTAAACCACATCCCTCATCTGTATATTTTTTAAACACCTTCAGAGATGGTGACTCCACCACTTCCCTGGGCAGCCTGTTCCAATGCCTGACAACCCTTTCTGTGAAGAAATGTTTCATAATATCCAATCTGAACCTTCCCTTGAGGACATTTCCTCTGGTCGTGTCACTTGTTACTCCATGCTACAACCTCCTTTCAGGTAGTTGTAGACAGTGATAAGGACTCTTCTCAGCTTCCTTTTATCCAGTTTTTGGTTTGTTTGTTGTGGAGTGGGGGGGGGGAAGATAGAGCGCGGGCTAGGAGGTTTGGTGTAAAATTGAATGTAAATTGCTTATCTATCTGCTATCAAAAAGCAAATGAGAAATGCCCATTGGCACGTCTGCCCAAAAATTGGTAGATAGACCTATGGAAGATTTGTAACACTGGCATCTCCATTAGAAGTACCATAATTTGAAGGTTTCCTCATACACTACCACATTGGGTAGCATGAAATCAGTCTCAGCAACAGCTTGGACTGCCATGTCTAATTAAATTAGAGCTGTTAGCATCAGACAGTGACTACTGAAGCATCTCCTAGCACTCATGTCAGTGAGGCTAATCCTACAAAATCCTGGAACACAGATCAGACTCTCAGTTTACCCAAGGCAGCCGTTTGTTCCATGAGGTAGACACATTAACTCATGTTTCCCAAAACTCACTGAGACTTTTTCTCAGCCTTTGAAAAATGCCGATGGCTCATGTGCTCCATACAAACACATTGTTCAGAACATTTTCATGGAACACATTCCTGGGGTCTTCCATGTAAGCATCTTGATGAACTTATACAGTATCAGCAACTCTATCCTCAGAACAAGGCAAAGAGAGAGAGTTGTGTTATTTTATGCCTCTTTATGGATGGCAGAAAGACAACTAGTGCTGGTCTAGAAAACTTTATCAACACAGATGTTGTTTGTTGCCACCAGGATTCCTCCTTGTCTCATGACAGATGTGCTTCTCCACCATGGAATGCTGTATTTCTTTCCTTTATCAATGCTTTTATAGCAGGCTTTTTCGTTTCTAGAGTCCAGTCATACTGGTTCTACCTTGTCCATGGTCATAGTAGGCAGGCAGGCATATGTAAGCAAAGCATTGCCTGAATGAATTGCAGGATTTAGGACTTGTGCTTTGTCAGATGCTTCGTAGCGAAAGTATATATTCTTATATTATTTTTTAGATTTGTTTTCTTCCAGATGTGGCTTTATCTCAGGGCTCCTGTGATGTTAGTGTTCCATTCACTTTGTGGCATTGATGATAGAATCTGCATGGGCTGTGGTAATAGAGCAAGACCTGTGCTTTTATATGCTCTTGGAATAACTAGCTGGGGATTTTTTTATTTCTTGGGCCTCAATAATTATTAAACTAGCCTCACACTTAGAAAAGTGATGGATTTTCACTCATTATGTTTACAGATCAAAGGTTAAGCTTTATACCAAGGCTTGTTACCGTTTGTTAAGTCTCTTGTTTTCTTAACATGACTGATCTATTTCTCTTGCTATTCAAAGGGCACACCAGATAATTGATTAGGAAATAGCTTTCTCCTAGAGCCTATTTTAGATCTTTTTTTTTAGTCATTCGCACCATCAAGAGCCCTGCAAAAGCCTTGGCTCACAGACTTCTCTGGTGCCACCTTTTGTTCTGGTGGTGCTGTCTTGCCCTCACGTGACCACAGGTGATATAAAAACTGCAGAAATAGCTTTCTGCCCTGTGATGGGCCCCCTGTTCCCCAGATGTTCATTAAGAATAAAATTCATCTCATTCATGTGAATGAGGTGTGTAAATAATACTACATGCTGCATTTCAGCATGAAAGCAAGCATCCACTTCTTTACCATTGCCTTTCTTCAAGTGACGTTTACTAGCATGTTCCAAGGAAGTGGTCACCAGTCTTATTGAAATATTTTTTTCTCAGTGAGATTCACACTAATCATTCTCTGAGTTCTTCGTCAGCTTGTACTTTTTGGTAATAACAAGGTGATGAATAGTAAGACAGAATTCCCATGCCCACTGAAAACAATAGCAAAACTCCCACAGACTTCAGCAGAACAAGCGTCTTGAGAATCCTGATATTTTATGCTCTACTCTGTTTGTTTAAATACTTCCATGTTTTAAATAGACTTTTTTTTTTTTTTCACTGGGGCTACAAACTGTATATTGCTTTTCTGTTTCCAAAGCAAAAGTATTTTTCCGTATTTCCAAGGAAGATAGTTTTGTACTTATTAGCCATGACCCATCCATACATTTCTAAAAGAACAACATCTGTCATTAAGACTCAGGATGATCAAATGGATTTGGACAGATTTTATACTAACTGTATACTGGCAGAGCCTTGCAAGTTCAAGACCAGGCCTACAGCTTCTACTGAAACTTCAGATATAGAGAAACTGAAATTATACCATGGACTGAAATATGATTGCTTGCCCATAGCAATTAAAACACAATACGCTAACCCATAGCAAAAGGTCCTTCTACCTCCTAAGAATCTGTTAAAAAAATATATATATATATTTCTGAAAGCTGGGGCTGAGAAGAATGGAAAAAGTTTTCGAGGTAAAACTGCTGAATGTGCTGAGTGGGCAGACAGGAACTACTAGACATGAGGAGGGTTCTCAAGGCTTATCACCATTGAGACTCTTACTCCCTGTATCGCTTAATCCCATTAAACAGCTACAGGCAGTTTGGCAGAGTTACAGTGATCATATAAAAATTAGTAAGATCTTAAGCGTTTAGTGGAATGGGTATCCTGAATGTGTCACTGCTAACAAAAAGCTGCACCTCATTAGAGATCCTACACAACACACTGGTGTGGCCAGCTCAGCCACAGGGAAAGATGTGACCTAAACCCACACATGGAGAGACCCAGGATAATTCAGTCACAAGACACAAAGCCGCAGTGAGTCCACTTCATTCATTCATCTCACAGAGCTCCTTCTGTGCATTGTATGCGCAGATGGACAAATGTCTCACAGTCCCAGATGGACACAGGAAGCTTTAGCAAGAACAGTCACACAGCTGTGTGATCTGTAAAGGTCCACTGTACATCAGCTAGCAGAACTATAGGTTTGCAAGGCAGATATCTCTGGAAGATTTGCAATGACTGTCTCTGGAAGATTTGCAATTGATATTGAAATATCAGTATCTGTTCTCTAGTCAGCACGTACAAGAGAGCAGAACCCCATCTTGGAAGGGAAATAAAAAAATGAAATGGAAAACAGAAGAAGTTAAGTTTGAAAAGAAACCTGAGATGGACCTCACTGGGTTGAGGAATTTTGTGGCTAGTTAGGTATTGACATAAGGCTATGCTTGAAGAATCACAAGCTCATGGAGGGTTTAGAAGGAATCCCAAAAGTCTCCAGTCTGACCACCTGAATCAAGCAAATCCTGTTGGATCAGGTTGCTCAGGGCCTTCCCCAGGCTGGGTTTGAACACCACCAAAGATGGAGACGCCACTGCTCCTCTGGGTACCTGCTCCAATGTTCACCCATCTGCATGTTAATTTTTTTTTTCTCATTTTGAACTTGTTGTTGCAAGTCACCTTTGTTGCATTTTGTGCTTTCTGGAGTTTGGCTTCAGCTTACCTTTCCTTATTGTACACAACAATAAGATCCCTCCAAGTCTTCTCTTCCTAAGGGTGGACAAATGCACTTTTCTCAGCCTCTCCTCATGTGTCCTGTGCTCCAGTCCCCTGACCATTTTTGTGCTCCTGCACCGGATTCTCTTCCATATGTCCTTGTCTGTCTTCTACTAGGAACCCAAAACAAGAAACCATCCGCCAGACATGGTCTCACAAGCACAATGAGAAGGCAAAAATAGTTTGCCTCAGCCTGCTGGCTACGCTCTCACTAATACACTTTCATCAGGGATGCACTGCTGGTGCACTCATATACTTATGCTGGAGTTGCTCATTGGGATCCTCAGAACTGTTTTTTTGCAAAGCCAGTTTGTACTTAGCAAGTTTTTGCCCAGCTCATCGTTCTGCATGGTCTTGTTCCATCCCAGACACAGGACTTTTCATTTGACTTCTGTTTTACTCCCTGAAGTTTCTCTCAGCCCATTTCTCCAGCCTGTGTAGGTGAAGGCAAATAGCAGCCTTGTCCAGCAGTGTATTGACCGTGCTCCCATCCTGGTGTTATGCGCAGACTCACAGAGAACCATATGGCAAGGTTCTTCATTGAGATAGGTTGTCTTCTCACTGAAATGTCTTTACATTTTGCGAGCAGGATGTGAGGAGTTGCAAGCACAAGCAGTTTCAGATTATGAGCTTATAAATAACCTTCTGGTGAGAACCACCTCTCTCAAGGTCGCTACAGGTAGCCCTCTACTGCAGAGTGAAGTTAGTACCACTTTGTCACGAGCCCATCATTGGGTAGAGCAATGGGGGACAATTTCTTAAATCTTACTCTTTGGACTGTGTTTCAGGATGGGTCAGACTGAAGTATCTGGAGTGGGGGAGCTGGGGGAAACTGTATATTGTATGTCTGGGACTTATCAAGCATGTGAGAGAGTCTTTAACCGTTGAAGTAGATTTCACAATATGAGTGTAGGAGGGGAGTTTGTTTTCCTTTAGTTGGTCTCCTGTCCATCAGATGATTTCCAGTCTGATGTCATACCTGCATGATTTATGTAACATGCCTACATTATTCATTTGAAAATTATTAGCTTTATTTTCGTTATCTGTTGGTTTTATGCACCAAGCTTTTAACCCTTGGGATATTGCCAGAACTGCCAAATTGTTCCACTATTGTATGTTCTTGGTGACATTTCTCAGTATTTTCTGTGCCTTCATGGAAAATTGCGGGAGCCCAGTAGCAATTCCCAAATTCCTAAAAAGTGATTAGCAATTATTGTTCTGTAAGTGCTTAACAGGGAGATTAAGACATGCCACCAGGTGTTTACACAATAACACTCAGTAGCATGGAAATTCAGCTCTAGATATTACATGGTGTAAAGAGGGTAAACACCTGCCCTCAGAGAGATCAGCAATTATTTTGATGCTTGCGTTATATCCCATTTTTTCTGTCAGGTTATGCAGCTCTATAATGTTCAAACTTTTCATTCCCTGATAGGGGTTTATCTGTGTTTATAGTAGCAGGATTGATCCGTAACCACAAGATCAGTTCCTGTTAAAGGTGTTTTTCTTGCACAATCAGTAAGTGGCAAAGCTGCATTTTCAGTCCATCCCTTTGTTTCTAACATGGCATATTTGTATACAGCTGCAATGGAAGTGAGCTACACTTCACATTGCAGGTTTGAAAGAAGTGATAGTGAAATAGCTTAGGAGCAAACCAAATGCTCTTCTATAGTGAATCATATCACAGTGTCTTTTTTTCTTTTTGTTGCAGGAGGTTGGAAGCATTATCGGAAAGGTCAGGAAAATTACTTTCTTTATTTTCATGTCAAAATGTTGTATATCAGTTCACTTCATCAACCCAGGCTAACTTTTTTTCTGTTTCTTTAACAGAAAGGTGAGACAGTTAAGAAGATGAGGGAGGAGGTAAGACAAGCCTTGACGTCTTCACCTGTCTGTCTTTCCAGTTTAGAGAACAGGGAAATTCAGCGTTTGCAGACCGACACTGCCATCAAGTGGGCATTTAATTTACCGTCACCACTCTTTCCAAGTGGTGGTATTTAAATGCACTACCATTAAACGTTGTTAATGTAAACTGCCTCTTGCCACAGCAGTCTGGAGTCTTCCATTCCCCTAGCAATATGCCTGCTGCTCTCTTATCTCAGGAACAGCTTAGCCAGCATGTTTCTGTGCATCTAAACCATGGGATCTTTCTTTAGCATACCAGCATTGGCCCTGCACATGGCTTGGCCTCCTGGTAGAGAGCTTCCAAAATCAGATGCTATGTGAAATTTGAGAATAGACACAAGCTTCAGCAGAGCTGGAGCCAGACTTGCATAAGCCAGAGTATCCCTCTGTCATGTCTTGGCAAAGCCTTAACTTCTTATTGTTTAACAGTTGAGTAGGATGTAAACAGGGTAGACCAGCACACCTGTCATTAACATCCTTTGAAAATGTTGTAAGCACAAAAAGAATAACTAAAACACGGCACCACCTAAACCTCAGTCTCCCCAGCTTCTGCAGCTTCTTTCGCTGCTGCACAGCAACTTTCTCTGTCTTCAGAGGATTGTGCCCAGTTGGAGGTTGTAGACCCACACTTGTCCTGCAAGGCAGCACATCTTACCTGGAGATGCGTCTGATTTTCCTTCTTTGAAGCAAGTGCTAAAAGCATAAGTCAAAGGACAAAGACAAATTCAACAGGTTGAAACTTTAGGAGTGCGAAGTGTGTAGAGGATGCCTTAAGAAAGTCAGTTTGGTTCTGGTAGATCTGCAGTACATTACTATGTCAACTGTTTTACTGTTTTATACACTGACAGAAAGTCTGTGGCAGAGAAATCTCAAAATATTTGTAGTAAAGAAAATTGCTGAGATATATCGTTAAATATACACAGTAGGGAGGTCATTGTCAGGTTGAATGAGTTCAGAGCTCCTTTTTTGATGATAAGAGCTTTCAGCCATGTTTTCACACTTGAGTGCTTTTGCTAAGACTTAAAAAAATAGAAGAAAAAATGTTTCAAATATATTAGGTAATCCTGCCAGTTGATTAAACACATTGTAGTTGAACTACTAGTTATGATCATGGGCATCTCCATATCAGCACAAGACTAGGAGGCTGTGTCTCCAAGTGATGATAACTCAGTCTTCCTTTAAATTATTAACATCCTCTGTACTTCTTTAAAAGCAAAACGCAACTTTAGTTTTATTTTCCTGACAGATGTGGCAAGTTGCATGCCATCTTTATGGAATGAAATGCAACTCTGTCTTGCCCTGTCATCAGGGAACTGTCAGAAACAACTTCAGGCCTAAAGGAAAGTACAAAAATCTCACTTCCGTGCCCTGCAGTTGTTAACCTCCTACGCAGCTATGGAGGCCACCACATAATGTTTTAATTGCCGTAGCTCTGCTTTGACCAGTCATCTATCAGAGGAGTGACATCTGTGAATTTTGGCCACCACCAATCCACAGTGGAGCAACCTTTCAGACACAGAGCACATCAGCTGATTTGTGATAACCTTGAAGGCAAAGGGCCAAATTAACCCAGATTATCTCACATTTTCTACAGGCACAGATCCTCCAGAAAGTCAGTGCCCATGGATGAGTTGAGGCTCAAGTGACTTGTTCAGACTGTATTAACATATTTCCATGCCTGAAACCTCAGGGGAAGCATAGGATGGGCCTTACTTGAACTAGCTTTTATCGTTATCTACACCAACATCCTCTTAAATATATTTACCTCTAGTTTAGGGGTTTTCTCTGCACTGCCACAATGGCATAAGTGTGACTAAGTACATCTGAGAGCCATGCTGGCTTGTCTCCTAACTGCTTCCAACAGGCTACTTGCCTTAAGGAGATCACACCATTGCTGTTGCCTGTGCTGCTGCTACTCCTTTAAAGGGTTGTTCAGTGCAAATTAATTGATTGCCTTCACATGAGACATGTTTATAAGGAACCTTCTCCACAGTGCAAAGCAATGCCACAGCTACACAAATGAAGCCCTGCCTTTGGGTCTCCAAACCACAGACATGTGTCTTTCCTAGAGGATGTTGATGCTCCCTGGAGACAACCACCTTGTCTGAAATTCTGCAACTCTGGACCTTCTTAAGGTTAACTCTGCAAAAGGGAAGGGAAAAGACTTGATTATGCAACTACTTGCAACTTTGAGTTACAGAGGCATTATTTGCATACTGCAATGGAGACTATATAAGTATTTACCCAGACAGAATCCAGCTTCCTGCAGCTAGATGAATTTTTGGAGTATGATCAGTTAATACTGAAATTATATGATGTTGGGGCTGCAGTTGTGGGGGAGGGAATAAGATGCCTCAACATATTCTTTCCCAAACTATGTCCCTAAGCCTACTTAGTTTGCTCCCTAGAAGGTATAAATTTGGAAAATATTTGTTCTTTTTGACAGAGTGGTGCTCGAATCAATATTTCAGAAGGCTCCTGTCCAGAGAGAATTGTGACAATAACAGGCCCAACAGATGCAATTTTTAAAGCTTTTTCTATGATTGCACTAAAATTTGAAGAGGTAAGCAAATAAAATATGGGGTTTTTTCTCTCTTCAAGTTGAAATACAAACACTGCTTAAATTTTCTCATGTTTGCTTTAGTGTTAAATATGATTTGTTTAATGTTCTATTTAATAACAGTGAAAGTGGTTGTATTTTCATAAATGATTTTGGCAGTTATGCTGAAGAAAAATAATGGGTCATTTTACAAGCTGTTTGATCATTTCTTTTGCTTTTTGGAGGCTTCAGGGAAAAGCAATTGCTTCTAGTAATGTGCACTAATGGTAGGAAAAATGTCTTGGAAAATTTCTCGTCCCATTGTGGGTTTGATTTGAAAAGAATAATTGCCTAACTTGTAAGTGTTTTTATATGATTCCATTTGGTATTGATGTAGATTTTATATATGTCAAAATGAATATATAATTCGCTCAACTAGAAAATTTTTTATTTTGAAAACAAACTATATTCTTACAATTACTGTATTTAAAGATTGTCTTTTAAAATTAATTAAAATAAAGGCACTAAGAGTGAGGCGAGAGAGCACTCAGTTTACTGTAGAATTACAGTTCTGTGCAGATACATACCTAAAGTTCTGGGTTCTCCTCAAGTTCCAGGGACCTACTGTGACTAGATATGGTCACTGCTCTTAGGGGAAACCTCACAGAGAAGGCCACAGACTACAGAACACAAACCCTGTTCATGCAGGAGAGGATTCAAACTCCCTCTGCTTTTGCAAATCAGATGTCCAGTTCAGGCGTCTCATCCTCTGTGGAGAGACAAAGGCCCCTGCAGGAAGCAGTCCATCTTCTCCTAAAGGAAGAGCCTGCAGATAGTTGACTGAATCACCTTTAGCAGGAGAAAGGGGCTGTGTCTCTCCATCAAAGATTAGACTAGAGGGACATGAATCCCTTTCTCAAGAGTATTTATTTCTCCAAGTCAGTGAGGTCAGTGTTCACATTTCCCCATACCACTGGGAGATGCTGGTGATGGGAAATATCAGTGTGTGCTTTTATTTACCCATGGTGATTGTTCACATTTACAGTAACAGGACTAGGAGAGAGCTTGTGGGTCATCACATGCAGTTGTCTTCTAGCATAAGCAATATGTCTTGCAGCCTCCTTCACAGTACGATAAAAAAACTAATTAGATTTATTTATTTTTCCTGATATCTGATCCACAACCTCAGTTCTCTGATAATTAGACACCTCAGTTTCACTTCTTAACTGAATTTTTTCATAAACAGTTAATGATGCAGCTTTGGTTTTGTGCCAGCACTGACCATTACTTTAAATAATTCTTGCCTTTCCATCCCTGAGGATTCCCCTCTTAGACACAGTTTCAGAAACCAGTTTTATCTCCTCACACATGTGCTTTTGCCAGAGTAAATAAACCAAGCTCAGTCTTTCAGAGGATGCATTCCTCAGCCCTCTTGAGTCTCTAGTAGTCCCTTTCTACCTTTTTACAGTTACAGTTTACGTTAAATATGTGTGTTAATTGTGGACAGGTTGCAAATGAAGTTCCACAAGGGCGCTATTTAATGGCACTAACGGTCACCTATCCTGACTATCACACTAACATATCTCTACCGCTGCTGCAAATGCCTTGTCTCCTACTGTTGTAATGTTTTGCACACGACCTTGTTGTGCCTGGCAAGTGTCACCAGCTCCTGCTCAAGTGTTTTCCATGGGAACCTCTTCAGTCTCAGCAGAAATTCCTGTCAGCCCCCAGACAAGTTACTTAAAAAAAAAAAAAATCTGCAAATATTAATCCCATTTATATTTCTCCAATCCTTCACAAGTTTTCAGATCTTTCTCTGTGATATTCCAATCTTTCAACATGTTGATAAAGTACCCTGTTTTTGTGGTGCGGTGCATTTTATAAGAATGCTATTTATTTTTCTTAACAGTTATTAATGAGATAATGATTATGAGGTTCAATCCTGCAGAACCACACAAGCAGTTCTTTCCAGACCTATTTTAAAACCATCTGTTGTCATCTCCTTCTCACCTTTATCTCCTATCCATCTTCTACCAATCCCTGTTTCTTCTAGTTTAAGAGGCAGCTTTGTGTAGGGTACCATACCCTCCAATCCATGAAAATCTGGAGAGAGCAGTCTCTCTGCTCACTACATGAAAAATACATTCTGCTTAGGGTCTTATCCTGAAAAATACTGAGGGAGTCATTAACAGAAATAATCCCTGCCGGTTGCCACCAAAACGAGTACCTGGTGGAAATAAAACTGTGTTTCTCATACAAACATTGAACACTCAGATCCCTACCCCACCACGCTATACCATGTTGACTTCTAAAGTGCTGTAGCTAAATATAGACAAAGAAATCTGAACTTCAGGCATCCGAGTGGATTTTATGTGTATTTACCTGTGTAGATTTTAGACGGTAGTCTGGACTCTTCATCCGGATGTTAGCAAAAGGGTATTGGCACACACTGCCAATCAGGTACTCTGGTTATATATTCTAAAGCATCTGTATTTAGTTTTAATGACTTTTGGTATATTTAAAAGAATGTTGGTAAAGAAAAATATTTCTCATCATCAGATTTCCTATTATTATTCCTGTCAATAAAATGAGTTAACTATAACAGTTCAGAGGCAAAATAAAGTACTGTTTTAGAAATTACAAATGAGCTAGCTACCAAATGTTGGTTGTTATGCCCATCTTTTTGTTGGAGATTTCTTCAGCCATTTAAAAAATTGAAAATCCCAGAACAGCCAGTGTCTGGCCCAGCTCTGGTTATCACAGCTACCTTCAAACAGAATAACAAAAGATGTATAAGTCAGACTGCTGGTTTGAGGGGTTTTTTTGTATTTCTTACACGTGGCCACAGAGAGCATATCCCTGTCCCAAGAGCTCATGCACTGTAAAACCCCACTAACCAGCAGGTGACAAGGGCTCTTAAAAGGTAACTAGTCCCAAGTCTTAGTTTAGTCTGCTTTAAAACAGTTCCATGAATAGCTGGTTATCCGCACCCATGGTATGTTGAAGATTAACATACAATATTCCTTTTTACACACTAGTGCCTTTTCACTCCTGTTATGGTTTGAGTACAGCTCTTGTAGAAGCTGGTTCTAAACATGAATCCCTTCCTCATCAGCACAACTGAAACCCAGGAAGGTTGTAACCAACCAGATCCCTCCAACCTACCCAGTATCCTTCTTCCAGTGTCCACAGCCTCAGTCCATCAACACACTCAGAATAACTGATAAATTACAGCTTTTCTTCTCTTTATACTAGCTGTCATTGTTAGGTTCTGTGTATCACTTCTGGCACCACAAGGTGCACAGCTGTGCCTTTTCTGTTTTGTTGTTTTTTACTTTCAACGTGAAGCCCTTGTACCCTACAGCTCCATAGCTGGGGATAAGCAGGGCTAGGAAGACATGGGAGCCCTGTAATGCTTTTCTAATTTTATCAAAAATCTCAAAATGCAGCCAGATAGAAAAACAGAAAGATCTGGAGGAGTGTTCTCTGTGTAGTCACTCTGCAGCCTTGTATCACTCTGCTTTGACAACCTTCCTAATAAAAGCTGACTTTCTAGCAGCCTGATGGTGAATTTACAAGCTAAGTAGGTAATCGCACAAACAATATTCACTGTAGAGGAAGCAGAGAGTTGCTAAAAAACGGCACTAACCCAGACAGACCACTGGAGTTGCAAGAGAGGGCATTTTAGAGTAGTCATTTCCAGACTGGAGACCCAAGAAATGCAGCTGTAAGTTCACTGGTGAGTGGGGCAGCCCTGGCTTTGGGTAAAAATATGAATAATCCACTGGAAGCACATGGTAGTTAAGTGCTGGAATAAGGACCAGGCAGAGCTCAGTGGTCAGATCTTCTCCAAATAAATAAGAAAAAGTTTGATGGAATCTTTTTTCATTTGCAAACATTCATGAAGAAATTGCTCGGCTCTAGAAAGAAGGAACAGATAAATGGAAGGTGACAGAAACAATTGAGATGTTGCCTTTTTGGCAAAAACTAACTGTGATGGTCATTACTAAGTGAGGAGCCATCTCTCAGACTCATTGTGCTTACTGTGGAAGTTGGCAGATTTCACATTTCATTTAGAAACCAGAAAAGAATAATTTTGATACGTTTTTCCCCAAAGGCTTGGTAGATCTCTGAGCTGTCAGATTTACTTGCCTTGGGAAGCTGGTGACCATGGGGTGCCAGGAGCTAGGAATGCTGTGAAGATTCAGCACTGGGAGCTGGCTTTGCCACCACTTCAGGTTCCCAGTTAGCCCATCCTGGCAGAGGAGCAGCCCAGACAAGCAGGCAGAAGCCATGCAAGGTCCAGCTCTAGTGTCCGCCAGAGCCCTGAGGAAATAGATGCAATGCCACAGATAGAGGTTAAAGAAATAGGAATCTCCCGGTTTGAAAGATGACTGTTCTGTGAGAAAATTTCCAGCCTGGGAGCCTTCAGTTCTGGGGGAGAGCAGGGATTTTTTTCTGGTCATTTCGCTTTTGTTGTGTTTTTAACTTGGACTGACTCCTTCATAGCTGTGCTTTTGAGCCTGCGTTTTTAGCTTTTGTTCTTTTTCAATTATGAGAAGAAAATAAAGAGAATAGCAGCTTCCACTTTTCATGATGTGCTTTTGAAGGAAATAAGCTCAATGAAGGCTTTGAGGGCAGGCCAGATATGATGTGGAAGTGGGGGACATTATCAGGATCATACTGGGTGGCTGAAGAGGGTTATTCACCTACATCTGGATGATCGAGTTCCTCCACCTGACACAAATGTGTTATAGTGAGATGGTATCTTCCAACTAAAAAAGTGGTATGACTTGCACTTTATTTCAGATCCATGGGTGCTGCAAAATTCTGCTATCCTTCTCACTTTATTATGGATGGCAATCTCTCACTGACACAGGCATTAAACAAAATGTGAGTTACTGGCTGGCAGAGGAATGATTTGATAGCTGTCTGATGGCAGGTGGCAATGCCTCATTCTGTTCAAGATTTTTTTCTTTTCCCTTTTAAGCTAAGCAAGGTCACACTGAGCAATTTCTTGTATGGAAGAACTCTGCAATCACAAATGTCGAGGTACTGCAGGAACCAGTGCTGGTGTCACTGAGCTCCTGTACTGATTCAATAAGGCATAGAGGGCTGTTTCAAGTACTTTATATTTTTTTTTTAATTTGGGTTTCTGATCACACAGTATAGGCACTTTTTATCAAGTGGTAGTCTTGATAAGCAAGAATGTAAGGAATCACATCAGCTCTATCTGCTGCAACTCTTGTTGCATCATAAATCCTTTAAATGAATATGAAATGCATGTTTCTGTCATTCCTGTCCTATACCATTTCTGTGAAGGGTGTAATTGCCATGCCATGCCACCTCACAGATGGGCGAAATGGTCTTTTCAGCTAACAGGTAGTCTTAGCAAACCACATCAAGATTCATATGAGTTGTTGGACAGGTGCTATGAAGCTTATGGTGTGGGGTGGTTTTTTGTAGTCCTAAGTGCACTCAACAGTATCCCATCATTCAGTGGAAAGGTAAGCTTTATTTTCTCCTCTCTGATGAAGATATTATAGGGATTATTTTGTCTTGCCTAGAAGATTTTTAAGTAGCAAAATATATTTAAAACAATGTAAACTTTGCCACAAGTAATATATTTAAATGCTCATGAGAACGCACAGTGTAGTTTCATTGAGTAATGAGATACTCAGATACGGGTTACATAGCTGGATACAGGTAATGGCTGCTCTGCTGAGCTTTTTGTACTCTGGTTACATAGCTGTGACGCAAAATATTTTAGAAATTATATAGCACTACAAATACTTATGGATCTGCTACAAAAGATAAAATAAACCTTGGGGGCATCAAAATATTTATCAAAATAATCTAATTTTGTCTGCTTCAGATTGTTCATAGATTCTTCATCATTCTCTTTTTTAACCTTTATTTGTTTTATCAAACCTGACAAGAAATTGTGTAAAATGTAAGGACATCTAGTAGAAGTATTCAAATTGAGATGGAGGAAAAGAGACCAAATCAGGACTGGGGGGCCCACAAACTCAAAAGCTTTTTTTTTTTTTTTTCCATCTGCTTTGACTAGTCTAATGACAGATACCCACTCCTCTTAATCTTGCTGCAGAGACTGTCCTCTGGTCCCACAGCATGGATCTGCAACACTGAGCAGCAAAGAGGTTCCTCTGGCACGAGGTGTTTGTGTGGTTTGTTCTTATGGCAGAGCCGGCGACTTCACCTGCCGCAGAAACAAACCACAGCTGGTTACACATTCCCCAGGTCCTCACAGACAGCTCAGGTGTTTGCTTGGAGCCCTTCAGTACTTATCAGGAATGTCAAATCCTCCACTAACTCTAACTGACGTTGTGATTACAGGACATAAACGCGTCAATGACAAACAGCACGGTGACAAGCAAACCGCCTGTAACACTGCGGCTCGTCGTCCCGGCAAGTCAGTGTGGATCCCTTATAGGAAAAGGAGGTTCCAAAATCAAAGAAATCAGGGAGGTAAGTCTTGGGATGTCTGCTTGGGACCCTGGCTAGCTCGATGTCCTACCACACCATGCCCCCACAGCATCGTCCACTGCACTTTGCTCATTGCAGAAAGATGAGGACAGACTTTTTAGCAGGGCCTGTTGTGATAGGACCAGGGGTAATGGTCTTAAACTGAAAGAGGAGACATTCAGGGTAGACATGAGGCAGAAATTTTTTACAATGAGGATGGTGAAATACTGTCACAGGTTACCCAGGGAGGTGGTAGATGCCCCATCCCTGGAAACATTCCAGGCCAGGCTGGATGGGGCTCTGAGCAACCTGATCTAGTTGAAGATGTCCCTGCTCATTGCAGAGGGGCTGGACTAGATGACCTTTGAAGGTCCCTTCCAGCCTTACAGTAAGGTGAGGATGAGCTGAGTGAAAAGCCTGAAAAAACCTTTCCCTGGGGGAAGTGGGGGCTCAGCACAGCTCTACCCTTCTACCTTCCTTGAAGCTAAAGACCACATGTGAAATAAAAAACCAGCTTTACGACATATTCTTCTGTTATGCACAATTTAGCAAAGTGACAGTTCAGTGACAGAAATGGCTCATGCAGTTTTTCTCCTGACTTCATGTATTCCAAATAAATATTGATTTTTTAAATCCAGAATTTGTCTAATGGTATTAATTCAAAGTTCTGTCCTAGCAGCCACTTTTTCCTCTAATCAGAAAATGCAAAAATTATCATATAGTACCAGTTTTAATTCTTCCATGTGTGACTGCAACAATATAGCACATACCAAGCCAAGGATCCAATGCTTTTAATCTAACAAACAAGAAAATTAGGTGCATGTTATGTACATGTAGAGAAAATCTGAATAGAACATTTCAGAAAAATGGATTTCTATTCTGGAGAAAGTAACAATACTTCTTCTACATTTGTGTTCATTCCAACATGGGATGAGGCATTGAAGATCACGATAATATGCTGTTAATTGTTTTTCATTTGACTATGTCAAACAAAAGCTTTTGACAGCCTTTACCAAACTGAAACTTCAATTTTTTTATCTAAAATGGCAATTAAAGACAGTAGGTTTCAGTGAGCTTTAAAGTTTCATTTCAAATGTGAAAAAAGTTAATGGATATTTGTCTACCAAAGAAAATTTTATCAAATGTAAAAAAAATTAATGGATATTTGTCTACCAAAGAAAATTTTATCAAATGTAAAAAAAAAAAAAGAGTGGAAAATCCTTTGATCAAAATTTTTTATCCAGAATTGGCTATGAAGTGTTAATAGCCTTGAAAGGAAAGGTGATGATAGAGAACAGTTAAATGTCTCATCCTCTTCCCTTTCAAGTTCTTCCAAATTATTTCATTTCAATTCCAATTTGATTGTCCCAAGATTTTTTTAACAAACTTCCCTCTGAAGCCTTATCTTCACCTTTCAGGATTTGGCCACTACTGAAAGGGTCTTTTCTCTCCTTGCATACAGGGCAGTAAAAGCAGTGTGTAACACTTCATCAGCTGATGGAGCTGTCAAAAGCTGTTTCCGAGTTTTTGTTGCCAAGTGAACAACATGGTGTTCCTCCATGTGCCTTTTGCTTTGTAAACTGTGTTGGTGAAAACATGCCAAGGTTGTCTGCTGTAAACTCACAGAAAAACAACTCAGAGCCCTGCCATTCGAAGGGGTCTCTGTGCTTACTGAGGCCTGCAAATAAAAGGCAATTACAAACTGCATTTTTTTTTCTTGGAATACTGTTTCTTTATTTCTCATCAAAGAGTTTGGGAGCTGTGCCTCCCAATAGTCCTTAGTTGTCAAGCCAGCTTTAGAGATCTGGAAGAATTAAGTCACCTGATGACACTGAGGGGAAGAGAACATTATTTCTGTGCAGATGTTGGGGTCATAGGAAACCCTCTCTCTTTTTTTCTTTAATCCTCAAAAAAGCGTTATAGAGATGTGAGAAGACACTTGTGTGTCGAACTACATATCCTGGGTGGAAGGTGTTCTGTTTGCCTAAGGCACAGGACATTTCTGGCTCAGGTTCTTCCCGGCCACTGGACTCTTGGTGTTTGCAGCAGGTCAAAGCCCTCAAGCAGCCACACGCTCTCACCCTGGTAGGCTGCAGGTGAACCTTCTGGAGGAGGCAGAGCTACTCTCTGAGCACATGGTCAGAGGCGACCTCAGCCATGAGACATGATTCCTCTTGGTCCTCCAGATCTTTTAGGTGTCCAAGAGAACTCTCAGGCAACAAGAATCCAACTGATTTCTTAATTGTATTGAAATAGGAGCGGACGTGAGTGTGAACCGTGTTCAGTGCTAGGTTTTACAGCTGTCAGTACTTTGGATTTATTTTAAATATTGGTAACCTCATCCAGAGCACTGGGTGAGTACTTTTAGGGCACAGACTTTTAGAGGTGAGATTGATCTGTTGGTCTGCGTACATTCAATGACTGAAGTGATTATTCTGGTGAGCACAGTTTCAGAAGCAAACACCTATAAGTCTAGTGCAAGGAAGTAAGAGAATAGTGTTTGGCCTAAGGCTAATGTAGCAAGAAGTCACACTGCACATTTTCTTAAGTATAATGGTAATGGACAAAATATTATTCATTTTTTCATTGCTGATATGTGACCAATGTCAAAGAATAAACAAGATTGGCACTGGAAGCAATTGCATAATTGACTGTAGTATTTGTCAGAGTATTTTGTGCTAGATGTATGGATACCCAGAACTGAACATTTAACAGCAAATATGATCAAACAGAAAAAAAAAAAAGGCAGCATCCATCTCAAGATGGGGTCTAATTTCGTCATCACACAACACACTGAGCAGCAATTCCGCGAGGGATGGTCTTTTGTGTTCAGTCTTGTACCCGGGAACAACATGTAGGGTTGCTGTACGATTTTCAAGATAAGATTAAAAAAAAATAAAAGGAAGAAAAGCATGACTGATTGATCAAATTATGGTGAAATTCCAAACCCCATTATAGAGCGAGGAATTGATATTCTGGCCTTAAACAGAACTAGTGAACAGAAGATGCAATCAGTAATTTAATCAGTCTTTGGAAAGAAGAATAACATGTGTTGTATGTAACCAGCAGGAAAACAAATTAACTCCTTGCTGACTGACATGAAGTCAATGGTTACTGAAAATACTTTTTTTTAAAGCCCAAAATATTGCATTGCAGTAATAGTCAGGAATATATTTTGTTTGTAACACATGAAAGTGTCAACTCAATATGAAGGCTTTTCAGGATGTTTGTTAAATAATTCCAAGGACTGTTTTGGCCTCATGTATTTTTTTCTTTCTTTGAGGTGGTTTGGTTTGGTTTGGATTTTTGTTAACTAAGGTATATTAGTGCCAAGATCAAATCTAAAAATAAAACCCCAAACTGGCTCATTACCACTTGGTTTCATTAACAAGCTAAAAGTTGATGATGTGCATATATTTAATCCACATTAATTATAATTTAGAAGGGCTTCTGTACCATTCTGAGATATTCCAGAGCATAAGGGGCCCGAAATTTCATCCAGAAACACAAGTAAGCTATTAGTAGACTAAAGGACCATTTATCTGCAATTTGTTTCCTTAGCAGGCCTTCTTCAGTTATCAGCATTTTTTCCTTTTTTTCTTTTTATTATTGAAAAGTACTACATTTCACCTTTTTTCATTTTTCAGTCAGCATTGGAAATGTCTGTCTTTGAGGGGGTTAACAGACTTGTCCTGAAATTCAGGTTAACAGCTGTTGAGGCCTAATCTTCCTAGGATGGGAGTGTTTGCAAATTGGCTTGAACAGGCAAATCCATGTCCTGCGAGACCCCAATTACCCTGTCTAGGCAGGAGTTTGCATACTCACTCTATCATGTATCTCGCAAAGAAAAGACAAAAAATTTAGAGGTGCTTCCCCTCCATCACATCAATGAATCACTGGGTTTTGAGAGGCATCACGTTCTACAGCTTCCTCGCAAGGGAAGGAGGAGGGGCAAGCACCGATCTCTTCTCTCTGGTGACTGACAGAACCTGAGGGAATGTCAGGAAGATGTGCCAGGGGAGGTTTAGGTTGGACATCTGGAAAAGGTTCTTCACCCAGAGGGTGGTGAAGCACTGGAACAGGCTCCCTGGGTGGGTAGTCAAGGCCCCAAGCCTGACAGTGTTCAAGAAGAGACTGGACATCATCCTCAGACACAAGGTGTGAATTTTGGGGTTGCTCTATGCAGGGACAGGAGTCGGACTCAATGATCCTTGTGGGTCCCTTCCCACTCAGGACATTCTATGATTCTATGGTGATCTGCCCAGCGATGACACTCTCTTCCTTTGTCTCTGCTCAAGTCTACAGGAGCCCAGGTGCAGGTGGCAGGGGACATGTTGCCAAACTCAACGGAGCGTGCTGTGACCATATCAGGCACCCCTGACGCCATTATCCAGTGTGTGAAACAAATATGCGTGGTTATGCTGGAGGTAAGTGAGCACTGGTTATACCACTTCTCACTCAGGAGATGCTCAAACACATTATTAATTTTCAAGCGCCCTGGGTTCCCCAGGGATGCTACCTGCCCTTCCCATGCCAGGATTTCAAGAGGACTTGGTTAAACTGTGCCTTTCCTGGTGTTTGAGAGCTTCCTTCGACAGGGTTCAGCAATCAAAGATCAGGGCTGTCATGTTACTGTCACACAACAAATCATGTCCAGCATAGAGCTGCAGCCCATTCTGAGAGAAAAGCGTTTTATTCTGATGCAGAATAGGGCCGAAAACTTCTATGTCTTGTTTTAAATAGGAATAATTCTGACTAACGTAATTTAGATTTACCAGGACTTTTTGCTTCCTTAGGGTCAAGTCATTGCATATGGCCAGAATGTTTCATTTTCATGGCAGTTGTTTAACTCTTAGATTAAATGATACAAAATTAATCCATATAAAAATCTGGGCATTTTAATACCTATTGAAAATGCCCATAATTTCCTATATTTCTTAACTGATCAATTTGAATAGAAGTTTGAAAAAAATTTTGCAAATCAAAAAGAAATATTTTGACCTCGTAACTATAACTTTTAACAAGGGACTTGAAGCATCTCTACTTTTATAACATTTTCTGCTGGAAAAGTTTCTGTGTTTTTTTGGTTTGGTTTGGTTTTTTTTCCGAAATCTAGTCAATGGCTGTGTCATTATGATCTCTGACACCCTACTGTGCTGTTATTCTTTTAAGAGGGGAGAAACAAGAGAGTATTTGTGACAGCACTGTTGGTTGTTCGGAAGCATGCAACAGATCAAAATGGCACACAGCCTTTGCATCAAAATGTCATACAGCCTAATGCAAATAGAAGTATAAAAATTAATAAATCCCCTGTGTTTAACTGGGGAAAAGTGAGTATTGCTTCATTTTTTTTAACTACTGTGAAGAAGGAATGTCTTAATAAAAATGTAACACAACAAAAAAAAATTAAAAAATAATTTTAGTTTGTTAGAGATGGAGTATATGATGGCAATAGTTATCGGCTCTGTGAATACAGTGTATAGTCTGCTGTACAACTGACATTCATGGAATGAAGAGTTATTTGCTAAACAAGATGAGTGAAGGCACTTCTCAAAACCAGAAAGACACAGTCCTATTTTGCCACAGGTAGAGTCACTTTTTAAATAGCATTTAAAATTTTGACATAAGAAGTACTTAGTTTTAACACAAGTCAAAACACAAGCAGCACTAAGAAGACACTGGCTTAACTAGAGTTTGCTTCCTCAAACATTTAAATAACTCAGAAAATTTATGTGCTTTAATTTGCAGCATATATTTATTTTGGCAACAAACACTTTCATTGATGAGAAATACCTAATATATTAATTAATGGAAGTGATATTGTTTTGATCTTCTTTGGTTGTGGTTAATGCCCTGAAACCAGGGCACCATTCTGCTAGGTGTTGCACAGGAAGTTTGAAACCTTTTTTAACAAGCAGGTCCTTCTGTTTTATTGATGAGGAGAAAGTTAACTTTAGTCAGAGGTTTTCCCTTTGGGTCCCTGCCTTAGTCTACAGGTAAAAAACTCTTTCCATGCATGAGGAAGGCCATGGTTACGCTCCTGCTGCAGCCAAGAGGATTTTTCTTCAACCTTTCAGCTCGGTCAGACAAAATGCAGGGTCAGGCTGGTCATTTGCAATTGAACAACAAGAAACCTTGATGAGTAGCAGTGTAGGAAAGATTGATAAGCAGGAGATGTGCTCTGTGTTAACAAAGTGAGAGCATGGGCTAGATTCTTCCAAAACCTCAACAAATTACAAAATTGTGTGCATGTTTTCTGAAATGCCTTGACATGCTTAGTGAAGCTTCATAGCTTCATCCATGGAAGTCCCAAGAACCAGAACTGCCAGGTTTGGCTGTGCAGCTGGGACCTCAGCTCTTCCCCTGGAAGGCCAGACAACCGGCCTCCCTCTTGGTTTTGGGCTGGTGGGGTGGACTGGGTTAACTGCATGCCTTGTTGTCTGAAGTGACCAAGGAGTGATCTTTTTAATAGAGCTCTGCTTCACTATGCATTTTGATCATTTTGTGTTTTTGTCTACAGTCCCCACCCAAAGGTGCCACCATCCCCTACCGTCCCAAACCTGCCTCTGCACCTATCATTTTTGCAGGTGGCCAGGTAAGAGCAGACACCATTTTGGCTTCAGCTGGAAACCACACCGTCTTGGCCCAACCTCAGCCAGCGCCTGTTAGTTTTCAACATTTACTCTTTTTTGCCTGGTATAGTATTGATGTGCTTTGTCTACTCTGTGTGCTTGTAGTTGGCAGGAAAGGGGGACACTGCATTGCAAACTTGACACAAAATTCTGATGACTGGTATTTTACTAAAATTTAAAATTTTCTTCTGTAATTAAGAAAGGTTTGCCCTTCTGCAAATTGGGAGGTGTCCAAATGAGATGCTCCCTGAGTGGGACAAAATTACGTGCCGTAGGGGTTGTTTTTTTCACTCTTAACTTACAGCTCCGTCAGCAGTATAAGCAGTTTTGTCACCCTGTCAGAGATTATCAAACAAAGCTGCTCACAAAATGCATAATTTTTTCTCTCATAGTTTTCGTGTTTTTTAGGACCAAATAGCATGTTTTGCAGTAAAAATTTTCACACACGTAATTCCAGCTGCTTATAGTTTCTCAGGACGTAGAAGCAATTGGGTTCTGAGATTAAAGGAACTGCATACGTGCGGATGCAGACCTTCCCAGCCATGGGGTGCAATAGCCTGATTGATAACACAGAGCTTTCCTGTTTTGTTTTGTTTTGGTTTTTGTTTTGTTTTGTTTTACACAGTGAAGTTTTGACGATTCCCCCTTCATTTTAAGCTATATCAGTCAGGGTTCTCATCTGCCCTTAAAACCCCAAATGCAATGTGGCTCTTCCTTGCCTTTTGATAACGCTCTGAAATGGGTCTGCAACATGCCACTAAGACATGGTGGGAATTTGCTCTGCCATCATCTGTTGCAGGGGGAATGCAGTTTTAGTAAGTCATGAGCCAGCAATGAACACAGCTGATATGTACCCTAAAAACACCACAGTAGGCTCACAAAGGGGACCCATATAGCCAACAGGCTAAGAGTAGCAATGCCCAGATATGTGCAAAGGTGGAGGAGTGAGATTCTGCAAGCCCTGCCCAACTCAAGGAGAAATTGATCTCCTAAATCTGACCTAGAGGAAGGCAGCCATCTCTGTACTTGGGATTCATGTCTGTTAAGCCCCTCTGGCAGCGAGGCACCCCCACTCAGCCAAATCTTTTCCCCAAATAATGGCAAGGCACCTTTTTAAGCAGTTACTGAGTGGGAAGAGCCACTCAAGTGCACGGTGGAACATCCACAGGCAGGTCCCACCTCCCCTCCCAGTAGTCCAGCCCAAGTCATCACCATGTCATGGAGTGTGGGATATGAGATCATGTCTCATCCCAGTAGGCAATTCAGAGGTCATTTGAGAAGCCAGACATGGGGTTCCTGGTGGGGCTGCTGGTATCAGTGGTGGTGCAGCAACTGGTGCCTCTCTGATCTGATGGTTTGTGAGGAAGCTCCTGTGCATCTCAAGTGTACATCAAAGTGCCATTGCTTCCTACAGGCCCTTGTAATGAGCTTTCTCTGAACTTTTGTCTCAGAGTTTTACTTTCTACTCTGTAATGATACATTGTGATGTATATCCGGATTTTCATAATCGGGATGTAGTAGCTTTCATTTCCTGGTGTTCAAGGCTACCACTCTTAGTTGGCTTCAAAATAAGAAATCTGCTTCCTTAGTGACCAAAGTTGAATTGAAATTTAAAATAATTTGCCAGAAATTGGTCTATGACTGAAAGTTCAAAATAATTTACTCCATATATATATATATATATCAAGTTTACACTGCAGTGCTTTCCTTTAAGAATATGTGTGTGTATATATGCGGCAGTCCGTGCTACCAGTATTGTAATTACCACTATCTTCAAAGATTGTTTCTGTATGTGATTACTCGAAAATATTGAAACTGCTAGAGTAATTTGAGCAGTTTGTATAAATAATTGAAAGTGTCCTATTTTAAGGCCAAATAGCTCTTTTCATCTTCAGTTCTATCAGTTAAAAAGTGTTCTCACTTTTCTAATGCAACCTTGTTGATGTGAGAAAGAGTGTAGGGGCTAGGCACTTTCTGCATGGTTTGAGTTTAGCCTGTGGCTAAGCAAACTTTGTAAGAAAAAGCCTAAGGAGTGTTTGGGAATCAGTATAGAAGGACACTTTACCAAACCTTCATAACTGGATATTGATACTGAAAATAAAATGTTATCAGCAGTGTTAATTCTACCCAAACTTTTGGCTACAGTATCAGAAGTTATATTTTCATTCTAAAGTACGCCATGGCTATCTTGAAAGGTTTTGATTTGTTTAATGCTTGCATAGCAAACAACACTAGCAAAATCACATTTCCAGTTTTTCTTAATAAGTTGGGGTTCTTCTGCTTTAAGTATAGTTTTTAATTCTCTTGTGCTTCTTCGATACTGCGTTGCATAACAGTACTAAAAGAAGGTTCCTGAACACTGTCCTGCCCTGCTCTACCCCTTACCGATATTTAGCATATGCAGTGATTGAAAATGAAAACAATCCAACACTCCTGCCTGAGGGAAACAAATGGGAAATTTCTACCAACTGTGCTATGTTGCTGTTTGAATGGGTACTTACAGGGTACAGCTTTGATTCATGCCTCATAGCAATTTTCCGGTTTAAGTTAAGGAAGGTTTGCAAACCAAGTCGTTCCTGTGCCAGTATGACAGTAGGAAAGTTGCCTTTGACTTTGATGGAGCAGACCCGTAGCTCATGTCCTTAGTGAAATGTTACAGTACAGATGTCTCCGTAACCTCCACCAGGTTTGTACTTGGCGTGCCTCAGACGCGGAAGGGCAGAGTTCCGCTGCTAAGGGATAAAGCAGTTAAAGACAGTTTTTCTCAATCTGAATCAATCAACTGACCTTTTGGGAGCCTAAGAAGTGAAGAGTGCTTTTTTTTTTTCTTTTTTTCTTTTTTTTTCAACTGGGAAAGAAAATTCAAGACCCATCTTATTCATGCTGCTCTGATGGTTTTCGTTGACAGCCAAATAAGGGCTAGATTGAACTCTGAATGTTCATTATTTCTGTTATTTCTCCCATTTGTTTGCTTCCTCATGTGTATACATGGAAGTATGAGGGAGCAGAGTGATGAGGAAAGGGGTGACTTCTGTTAGGTTCACTGCTGGTTTTTCCGCAGTGGTTTCTTGCTGATTTGCAGACCACAACTTGGGAAGCACTCATGTAAAAGATATTTAAAGTAAAGCCATGATCAGGAAGGACTTATGACCTAGCACAGAGGCACACAGGCCAAAGTGTGGTTTCCAAACCTGCTGTTTGCTCATGGACCTAAGCCCCTGCCCAGCACTGTTTCCAGCTGTAACCTCCCTGAGGCCACGCACAGAGCCCCCACTCAACAAAGCAACGTCACATCTCCTTAAAGTTGTCCTCATTTGGTGAAACAAACACATGCTTTGCTTGCTTGAACACATGCTTGCTTAAGACTCCACTGACAGCAGTGATCACCTGTTTCAGTGGACTAAAACCTTTTCTTGTCGTTTATAAACGATCAGTAATGACCATCCCCTGTAGATGCATGTGGTTATGTGTGCCCACGAGCATCCCATTGAGCCCAGTCACACACTTCTGGCTGAAAACTGTTGCTGTGCATGATGTTAGCCAGATTGCACCCTTGCTTTATAACTAATTTAAAAACTAAATGAAATGTTTTTTCTCCAGAAGAGAAATTCTGCTGCAAAAATGTGCATCAAGTAGTTGAGGCATTGAAGGTTTTAATATCTGAACTCCATTAAATGAATTGTTTTATCATATGCAAAGGATTCATTACTTTCTAAGAGGTCTTTTGTCAAATAAGCATTTTGCCAACTAAGCTAATGAGCTCTGTTCCTGTTTATAATTCTCCCACTACAAATATTTATACATTATAATTTGTCTTTCTGCTTTCCTGCCTGTCTAAGCACAAGCACATTAAAATTTTTCTGACATGTCATTCCTTTCAGAAAAGCCCTACAGGATCTAATATAAAATTATAAACTCTCTATAGTTTTTTCTTTATAGGCCATTACAGAGAGTTGAACAGAGCCAGCAAAAAAGACAAAGGGCTGTGCTAACTGGTGCCAGACATGCCACTGTGTCCCTCCTCATGTGCTTTATTTGCCTCCTACATCTCACCCCAGCATTGCCAGAAGTTATGCCAGAAACTCTACCCCTTGCACTGCTCTTGTGGTGCAGAGGCTAGATTTGGAAGGGGGACATTTGGCTTCTTCTGGAACAGGCTGTTCAGAGTGGAGTCTCCTTCTCTGGAGACATTCAAAACCCATGTGGACATATTCATGTGTGATCTGCTCTGGGTGAACCTGCTTTAGCAGGTGGGTTGGACTAGATGATCTCCAGAGGTCCCTTCCAACCCCAACCATTCTGTGATTCTGTAGACCACCATGCTGGGGTTCTCCGTCATGCTCCTATCTCCTGACTGGTGTGCTGACCCCCTGCACAGGCACTGCAGGACAAGCTGCCATCCAGCACATGTGCTCACCTACCTGCTGGCATGGCAGCTGGGGGCACGAGCCCCATGAGGTGCACCGGGGCACACGTTTGCTGGCATTTAGCACCTGTGGCTGTCATTAGCCAGATGAGGTGTCTGAGAGCCATCTGGCACGTGTCCCCGCCAATGGCAGTCAGGAGCTGGATGGCAGGGCACTCCCTGGGCAGGTCTGCCCCATCCTTGCTGCCCCCTTGTTGCTTCAGCGTCAGCATCTCCCTGTGTGTATGTGTAGCATCGGGAGGGGAAGCGACCACGCCGTGTGCTCCTTGACCCCAGCTCTGCTTCCAGGAGATGGAGCTGGACTAAAGAGAGGTCCTGAGGACCAAGGTCATCAGAGTTTGGGCAGTAGCACTTGGCATCCCTTGCTTGCAAGGGATATGTGGGCAGCCCAAGAGAGACCTTTCCATACCATGCCAAGCATTATCAGGCAGCACAAGACAATTAAGCTTCGCTCAGCATTGAAGGTGATGTGGGTGACGTTTGCCTGGGGAGCCAGGAGGAGCTTTTCTGATGAGAACAGGAACCCTGCTTGTCCTACCTGACTGACCTGTGTCTTAACTGTCCTTGTTGTTTTCAGGCGTTCACGATCCAGGGGCAGTATGCCATCCCTCATCCAGACGTGAGTCCAGCGCATGTAAATTACTCCCTTTTTCTTCCTTTCCCTCTTATTTGTTCTGGGCAACATTTGCTTTCTACAGTTAGCAATAAAGACATGGCCTAAGGACACCTTTCCTGAATGACACACTGTATAGCCAAGTGTTAGCTCAGCTGCAACTCTTCTGTTGTGTAATAATTGCTAGAAAGTACAATGGCCCAGGAACAAATGACAGTTATCTTGGTCTTTTTTGCATGTGATATATTTGAGTTATTTTAATATGTAATTCTACGATAATTAGTTAATATTAACAATAGCCATTACATGTAATAACAGTAGAGATGTCATTTATAACCAAGTTTGGGTTTTGGTTTTGTTTTTTTGTTTTTTGTTTTTTATTTTCTCTACAGTAGATTAGAATGAATAATTAAACCTTTTTTTCTTTTCAATATAATTTTAATTAATCCAGTTTTAGAACATGTAAGATGGTTTCTCTGCTCTGAAATAATTCCATTTGATTGGTTAGTTCTAATTTCCCATCCTGCCCTGCAGTTGACCAAGCTTCACCAGTTGGCTATGCAGCATCCCCCCTTTACTCCCCTTGGGCAGACCACCCCTGGTTTCCCTGGTACGTACCCATGACCCCCTGGGGAAGTCCTTCTTCTTAACAGCTTTGTTTCCCGTGGTCATTACATCATTTTAATAATAAATGTGGTAAATGACCAGAGATCCTTCTGTTTTCACACATTAATCTGTGTTCTTCCCCTGCCTCCCTATGCCTCTGTTACAGTTCCTTTCATCGTTACTAAAACACGCTTTGTTTGTTTCATTTATTTAATCAAAACTGCTTCATTTGTGCCATTGGCTAAAAGCTCTGAGTTTCTTTCATTCAGGCCTCGTAAAGTTATTATGTGCCGTACAGTATGTACCAGTTGATCCTGAGTGAAGTACTTGGGCATAGATCTTGTCAAATATCCCGTTCAATAACATGTTCATAAAGAAGTAAACATAGAAAAACAGTATGTAATCAGGGTACAGAAATACTGATTGAAGAAATTACTGCATGCTGAAATTCAAACTCCTTGTAGAGCCAAATGTCTTAAGAGCATCTGCAATCATCAGTGCTGGGACAAGTACCTCTCTTCCTACTAGATATGCAGATATGGCTACAAAATGCAATGGAAATTTAGTTAAATTAAGGACTGCAAATTTGGCCCATACGTATTAAAACTGAAGCTGAATTTTTGATTCAAGAGTGAGAAGTCAGTTTACCCTGCAATAAATAATTTTCGCTGTACTTCACTGCACAGATGTTTGGCATCTAAAAACTTCACAAACCAGAAGTACCTATGTACTGGTACATGCTCTGTATGGTAAATAACATTTTATCACATACATCAAATTCTGTGATCAACTTGATTTTTTTATATTCAATGTAAAATAAGCATATGTGACTCTTAATATAAACATAAGTAAAATGTAGGTGAGACACTTTTTTGTAAGAGTATTTCTTTTTCATATTTTCTAGTTGGAAATAAGTATTTTTGGTATGTCTTTACAGATACTAATAGTGATAATAATGATAATAATAATAATAATAATAATAACAACAACAACAAATACCAAAAAAAGAGAAAACAAAATAAGATAAAGAGAAATTATATCCAAAATATATTTTTGTTTCTTCGTGGTGTATCTGATAAAATATCTACAAGTAATACTAAATTGCCTTTCCTAGCTTTATGTTTTCCTTACTCTTGTCATTAACATACTGCTCTTTAATCTTCTGCTTATATTTGTGAGATGTATCTTTCTGTAACATTCCTCTGTGTTAGAGCAGTAACTCCATTTTTCCTGAGAATTTTCCTTTTGTCCACCCAATTTACAAACAAATGTATGCAGCTTAGAGTATTTTGTACAGTTCCCTTCAAAAATTACCCTTCCCAACCTTTCTTCAGCAGCTAATCCCACATGTAATTTCCAAATTTCCCTGGGTTAATTTCCTCATCCTTATTTTAATTTATTAATTTTTCTTTTTCATAGCTATGTATTTTGTTCTGCTAATTGTTAGTTTGACTTCCACTTTCATTTTCCATATTCTAGAACTCCTGGTAGACAGGTCAAATTTCAGCCATCCATTAATTTCTCAATTGATGCACTAAGAACATACTTCAGAGACCGTTTTTAGGGGAAACCCTTCATTTTCTAGAAGCTTTTTATGACCCTGTGGAATCTCATGTGACATTTGTTGCTTTGGTGGGTTAAAGGTTGATTAAAAAAAGACTCATTTGAAATTAGTCCAGCCCTCTGAGTTTTGCATCTCTTGCTTTCTTTTCCATTTCGCTAGCAGTTCTCTATTTTTCTTTGCTCCTCTCTTTTTACTTTTTTTCCTTCTCTCTGTATGTTTCCTTCTTTAAAATATCATTTGTTGTGTCTTCCCTTCTTGCAAACAACTGACGTGAGATTTTCCCTCTGTCCCCTGAATAGGACTGGATGCCACTACTCCAACCAGTTCCCATGAACTTACTATTCCCAATGATGTAAGTGGACCAATAGTCAGTGTCACTTTCTCTTCTCTGGCTCCTCTGCCACATCTCATCTTTGCTTGATTTGTAAGCACTAGTCCTCAGAATAAACCATACAGCATTTAGTCTGGGGAGGGGGTATTAGGGTGGCACTAGCACAGGTTGTCTCAGCAGAGGAGTTAAAGGGGATGGAAAAAGGTGCAGCTTGTGCCACTCTGGTCTCCACTGCACCCCGCATGTACCCAAGGCAGTATTTTTTTCTGAGCAAAAAAGCTACTTCAGTTATGTAAAATGCAATATAACGGCTTATTGGAAAAAGCAAGGGCTAAAAGCATTCCTGCTTCAGCAACTCTGAACTGGCTGTGATTGACAGACCCAGTCCCCATGAGCAACATGGTACTGAATCTTAAAAGAGCTACTCAAAGTGCCCAGCCGACATGCTGCATGTCATATAAAAATGCCTTACCATTTTATTCACTTTCATTGCAGATGGGGTTTTTTTTCAGTTTTCATTACAAATGAGTCACTTGGAAAATGGAAGATTTCTCCTCCAGTGAAAAATGCTTTCAAGCATGAGTGGGATCACAAATAGCAATTATATTACTTAAGACATACTTACAATAGTGTGTAAGCCCTATTAAACTTGGTGGCAATGATTTACAGTAAGAAAAAATACAGAATAACAAAGAAATTAAGGTAAATATTTTATGAGTTCTGTGAGTTCGTAAGCTTTCTGTTACTTAAAAGATATCCTGCTGATTTGTCAGTACCTGCTTTATAACCCAATTTATTGTATGTTGAGAATTTTATGGGAGAATTGTATTTATCCTTACAGTGCAAGTTTTTTAATCTCAGTCTCAGGCAGATGTTGTTCTTGCTGTCAGTGATATAAATCCAAGGTCACTCTTCTCACTTCACTTCTCTCAGGGTTCATAGCAGAGAATGAGAGGGAGAAATTTGGCCTTGTGTCCTGTAGTACAATAGAAAATTCAAAAAATAAATGTTTCTCATCTAGGAGATATGAAGAGCCCTGGCTCAGCACTATCCTCTGAGAAGCAAGCGCAGATCCATGTGCTGTTTCCAATAGAAGGTTTTTCTGACTACACAGTGCCTGTCTTCTTGTTGTTGCTATAGGAGCAAAACCAAGGCAAAAATGGGGTCAGGCTCAGCAATAGCTCGCAGGGGCTCTAGAGGTGGTGAAAGAGAGTTCTGATGTTTGTACAGTGTCAGGGTGTGCAGTAAAGGACCAAAGGGCTGGAGTGCTACCCACATTTGCCTGTGTGTGTGTCTATGTGTCTGTGTGTGCACCTGTTGTGTCCTGTTGGGCATCAGGGGCTGCTTGGGAATTTTGTAGGAGGAAAACTGTTTTCCCCATGCATCTCCCTGAGACATTTGCTCTGCCCATGCTCTGGGCTGTTGGCCCTGCCCCGCCAGGCTGCCCTCGGGCTGCCTGTGTACCATTTCCAGGGTCTCCTGGCATAACCATGCGTCCTGGTGTCCCACAGCCCCCTGGCTGCTGCAGCAAGGCTGCTCTTTGGGCAGTCCCTAGGCTAGAAATGAGGAGATGAGGGAGCCAGAGGGACATGGGACAGAGATGGAGTTGGGTGAGGAGGCACCAACGCCCATGTTTCTTGTGTGCCCCGTCAGTCAGACGCTGCGCACGGAGAGAGGGCAGAGCAGGAAAGGGCAAAAGGAATGCAGAGGCAGCAGCAGCTGTGCAGCAAAGCCAACAGAGTCGGTTTGATTTCACTTTCATCTCCTAATTCCAGTGTTGACAGACAGGCAGTCAGTGTGGCATGGTGATTGTGCATCTGGTTGGAGGTGAAGGAAGCTGCAGTCCCAGAGATGCCTGTGGTCAGTCCCCAGCCTGCCCCAACCCCAGGGATCAACTCCCTGTGCTCTGTCAGTCCTGCAGCTTTCTCATCATACGTGCTTATGTGTGCAGAAGTCCAGCATGCGTGAGAAGAACATGAGACTTGCAAATATCTACATGCTCTGCAGCTACCAGATAAGTCAGTCTGTATCTGCCTATGTGCTATACTTATTTTTAAAAATCAAGATAATGATAAGTACCTGAAGCCAAAACCTCAGTAAAAATCTGATGGAGCAAAATCAGACATAAAGAGAATAAGTAGCTCAGACTTTAGCCTAGTAGATATTAATAGCCATTTACAATTTGCATAGCTTCATATTAAAATCAAATTTCCTTACTCCCTCTGGCCTTTAGGCAGTAACAGAACATTTTTCTTCTGTTATTAATAATTACTGTAACATCATGCTGCTTTCTTCATAAAGTGTGCTGATAATTGCAACTAACCTGTTGCTAAATAACAAAGAGATATCAGACAACAAAGAAATGCATTTTACGGAAAACTATTTTCCATATGCTAAAAAGCCAAGGCTTTGTCTCCAAATGGTAAATTCAGGAGATTTGCCTTTCTAGGTTTTCTTAGAACTTCTGGATATCCCCAATAAGAGAATAGAAGGCACATTTCTCCACGTCCCTCTCTGAAGTAACTTTTTTCCATATCTGGTATCTGCTTTTTCTCATCAAAACCTGTCGTAAGAGTGTCTGGTTGCCTTTCTTTCCTTGCTGGGATCCTGACGGGCCTTCCACTGTTGTGCAAATTATACAATATAGGTGTCTTTCACACATATCCCAGAATAAAGTGGCGTAACTGTGTCAGGTCCTGAAGGGAACAGAAGGGATGGTATCACTTGGTGTAGCTGATTGGGAACAGATAACAGATGTTTTAAGATTTTGTGATCCAATCATCCAAAATGGCCAATAAGAGTAAATGAACAAAACAATAATTTAAAGATTCTTATTAAAAAATATGCATATTTTGCACATTTTGCATACTTTGGGAGAGGCAAGCAGAAGCAAGTAACGGGAAAACAATTTCCCCCTCAGGAAACACCACTAACATTTTAAGAAAGCTATAAATCTGATCAATATTCCATAGAAACAGAAATGTCAATCCATCCAAGTTGGAAATGGCATAGTGAAGAGCCACCTTTATTTCCTCATGGAGCCACAAGGACTTACCTGCAAACGATGGAGGAGGACTCATGTGCGCAAAATGCTCTTGGAGCAGCCCACAGTGAAACCCAGTATTGGCTCCACACAATGCTCCAAGGAGGTCCGTGTGGTGCTGCCTTGTCCACCAGTGGTCATTGGGAGGACTGAGCTCTCATCTTTGCAGATCCCAAATCCATTTCCTGCAAGGGGACAACCAGTGCCAGCCCTTAAGGAGAAGACTAGGGCAGCGTCGGACTCCAACTGTGACTTTCATCAAAGCCACCTACCACCTGCATGTTACAGGAAAAGTGCACCTTGCTCTCCCTACAGCTCCAGATGGGGAAATCCCTCCTCCTGAAAAGCTCTGAGAACAAATGCCATGTTCTTACAAAACTAAGCTGCTGGCTAAATCCGTCTATGACTCAGAAACTTTCAAGTTGGATTAGATGGTTTAAAATCAATGATTAAGCAAATACTTAATAATCCACACTAGACAAGTTGAGAAAAGTCCTGCAGTAGGGTAAGTCAAAGCACTTCCACTGGAGGCAAGGGATCTGTGGGTTCAGCCTCAATAAATTTACCTCACTGCTGGGTGCCTCCCATGTAACAGAGAAAAAAATGCCCAGAGTAAAAATACAGAATTAACCAGATTCTGCCAAATAGGCATGTTTAAGGAGGTGTGTTATCAAAAAAAATCAATTCTATCACTTTTTATATGTTTGCACGTGGCCTGATCTTTTTCTCTCCTTAATCTGAGAAAATATCAATTCATTCTTCAAGTAGACATGTCCAGATGAGGTCAAGAACCAGCAGAAAGATTTCACACTCTTAATATCCATCAGAAGCAAAATGAGACCTTTGGTGGAACAAAGTACTTTTGAGAATGAGAAGTAATTTGTCCCAGAGCCACCTATGGCTCACTTTAGGGAACAAGATGGGAACAGGTGTTGGGCTCTCAATAAATCGAAATACACCTAAATCGGCAGAGTCATTTACGTTACAAAACAACTATTATAATACTTCATATCTGGAAATGTTTTCTCAGTTTTCTGTATGCCTTCTTGCAAAGCCTATGAAATGATTATAGTTCAGATTTTCCATTATCCTGGCAAGGAAAGTGAAGTTATTTAGTAGTAGTAGTGGTAGTAGTGGTGGTGGTGGTGGTGGTGGTAGTGGTAGTAGTAGTAGTATCGTTGTCACTGTTTTTTAAGAGGCACAGAGTATTTAAACATCGTAGTAGTAGTAGTAGTATCATTGTCACTGTTTTTTAAGAGGCACAGAGTATTTAAACATCTCTTTCCAGGCCATGTAGTAAGTCTGTAAAGAACAGTGATCATACCTCAAATTATGTCTGCCTAAAGAGGACTCTGCCCTCAGCTTTTCTAACCAAAAGCCTGTATCTTTATGAAAAGAGATTGAACAGTCTCCAGCGTGATGAGTACTTCCTCACTCAACTAATGGAGAGGCTTTGCCAAAGCCACTGGATATGCTTTGGGTTGGCAGTGGGGTACCAAGGGGAACCATGTGTACCTGTGGACAGGTATGGTCAACCTCCAGACAGCAGATATCGAGATGCAGAGGCTACTTCCTTGGCCCTTTATAACATCACTATACTCATGATGAGAAAGGAATCTGATTTTTTTTACCAGTACTCAAAAAACAAGTGAGCTCCATGCTACTTTCTGTGACAAAAAAATAACTGCAGCATTGGACTTGGATAATAAACCAAAACCTAAAAGTCTAATTGCTGCTAGTGCTGCAAAGAAGTAATGCAATGTGATGGACATAGAGGAGCAAACCTGTAGGAAACACGCAACAGAAAGCTGTTTTTGTTAGGCTCAATCAGTGATTTTAGGAATATGGGAAAAATACAGATATTTAGCATTTATATTTAGCATTATGGGGAAGAAAAAAAATAGAATAGAGGGATCTGAATGAGAGATGGCATGGTGTATTGGGAAAAATTATCAGCATCAAGAGTTTGGGGTGGGAGAGATCACAGTAGGCCTTTCAGTTTCACCCTTTAAGAGTACAGACTCTGGATTCAATCCTGTTTGCATTGGTACCAGCAGAACTTTACTGAAGGACAGAGTAAAACAAGAAAAAAAGCAGAATTCTGGTTCTTGGAGAAGTTAGGAGGGCGGTCAGCAGAACTGCCACCTTGGACTTCCAGAAGGCAGACTTTGACCTGTTTAGGAGGCTGGTTGGCAGAGTCCCTTGGGAGGCAGTCTTGAAGGACAAAGGAGTCCAAGAAGGCTGGTGTCTCTTCAAGAAGGAAATCTTAGAGGCGCAGGAGCAGGCTGTCCCCACGTGCCAGAAGACAAGACGGCGGTGAGCAAGATCATCCTGGCTGAACAGAGAGCTTTGTCTGGAACTCAGGAGAAGTAATATGACCTTTGGAAAAAGGGGTAGGAAACTCAGGAGAACTACAAGGATGTCATGAGGCTATAAAGGGAGAAAATGAGAAGGGCCAAAGCCCAACTGTAGCTAAGTTTGGTTGCTGCTGTAAAGGCAACAAAAATGTTTCTATAAATACATAAGCAACAAAAAGGTGGCTAAGGAGAATCTCCATTTTTTATTGGATGTAGGGGACAGTATAGTGACAGAGGATGAGGAAAAGGCCAAGGTACTTAATGCCTTCTTTGCCTTAGTCTTTAATAGTAAGACCAGCTGTTCTCCAGGTACACAGCCCCCAAGGTTGGAAGACAGGGATAAGGAGCAGAGTGAAGCCCCAATAATCCAAGGGCAAATGATTGGCAACCGGCTACACCACTTAGACAATTACAAGTCTATGGGGCTGGATGAGATCCACCCAAAGGTTCTGAAGGAGCTGGTGAAGGTGCTCATCAAACCACTTTCCATCATTTATCAGAAGTCCTGGCTAACTGGAAAGGTCCCAGTTGACTGGAAGGTGGCAAATGTGATGCCCATCTACAAAAAGGGCCAGAAGGAGGAACCAGGGAATTACAGGCCTGTCAGTCTAACCTCAGTACCAAGGAAGGTCATGGAGCAGATCATCCTGAGTGCCATCATGTAATGTGTACAAGACAACCAGGTGATCATACCAAGTCAGCATGGGTTTATGAAAGGCAGGTCCTGCTTGACTGACCTGATCTCCTTCTATGACAAGGTGGCCTGCTTAGTGGATGAGGGAAAGGCTGTGAATGTTGTTTACCTAGACTTCAATAAAGCCTTTGACACTGTTTTCCATCACATTCTCCTGAAGAAACTGGCTGCTTATGGCTTGGATGGGCATACTCCTCACTGAGTAAAGAGATGGTTAGATGGCCAGGCTCAAAGAGTTGTGGTGAATGGAGTTAAATCCAGTTGGCAGCTGGTCATGAGTGGTGTTCCTCAGAGTTCAGTATTGGGGCCAGTTCTCTTTAATATATTTATCAATGATCTGGACAAGGGGATCATGTGCACCTTTAGTGTGCCCAGGTGGCCAAGAACGCCAACATCATCCTGACTTGTATCAGAAATAGTGTGGCCAGCACGACCAGGGAAGTGATTGTCCCCCTGTATTTAGCAGTTTTGGGCCCCTCACTACAAGACAGGAATTGAGGTGCTGTAGAGAGTTCAGAGAAGGGCAGCGAAGCTGGTGAAGGATCTGGAGATCAAGCCTTATGAGGAGCAGCTAAGGGAGAAAAGGAGGCTGAGGGGAGACCTTATAACTCTCTACAACTATGTGAAAGAAGGTTGTAGCATGGAGGGCGTTGATCTCTTCTCCCAAGTGACAAGTGATAGAACAAGAGGAAATAGCCCCAAGCTTCACCAGGGGAAGTTCAGATTGGATATTAGGAAAAAATTTCTCCACCAAAAGAGTTGTCAGGCATTGGAACAGGCTGCCCAGGGAAGCGGTGGAGTCACCATCCCTGGAGATATTTAAAAGTCTTGTAGAGGTGGTGCGTAGGGACATGGTTTAGTGGTGAGCTTGGCAGTGCTAGATTAACAGTTGAACTGATACAAGTCAGGTTGCCACTGGCCTTCCTGGGCTAAGCTGAAATGATTCTATGATTCTGTCATTCTATGATTCATGTTTTAGTCTTGGTTTGTTTGGGCTTTTTTGGGCATAAGGAGAAATGAGGTACACTGAGGTAGGGAAAAAAAGATCAGACCCGGTGTAGAGAAAGGAGAACAGTTTTTCCCTGATGCTCACAGTCCAAGAAGGACAGGCCATCAGCTGAAATTTTGAGGTGTGCAGACAAATAGTGATATACACAAAACACAAACAAGCTCTGCATGTCACTGCTGTGGCCCTTCTTGGGTGGCAGAGGGAGAAATGGGTTCAAAAAGAAATTGTCAGACACACAAACTATTGAGCATAAAGGCAGAGATACCAGCTGCTGCTCAGGTAGCCTGTAAGCCGTAGCTGGGAATTTGGGATACCAGAGAAAACTTTGGTTTTTACCTCACATTGTTTTTAATACTTTTTCTCTAAGCGTGTGCTGCTGCCACAGTCAGCAACAGGCTGTTGAGCAAGGGGGACCTCTGATCTGAGCTGTTCTGTTTATGTAATGAGAGAGTTAAAACATAAACACATATACATAAGTACATATGTACATGAGTTTGTATGTATATATGTGCATATTTTATATATGTACATATATGTTTTATATATATATATTTATAGTATATGTCTTATATAATAGTCTGGTGCCTAGTAGGCTTGGTATAGTCTATAGTAAATTAGGCTCCTCTCTCACATGCGCCAGCTTTAACATTTGTTTTCTGGAAAATTTCCTCTTGATTTATTCATCTGTAAGTGAGAGCAAGGCTCACTGTATGTTGAGCAAGGAGGTGAGCATCAAAAATAATGGAGCACCTAAAGTCCTTGAAAACAGCTACATGTTTACTGTCCTCCACGTTCCTTAACTCCGTCTACTGAGTTTGGAAGAGCAGTGAACCCATGTCTGCGAAACAGGCAACAGTGCATGCAAAGGAGCAACTTCAAAGTCTGGGGAAGTTTGCTTTTGTGGTGAGGGACTTCTGTGGGACTGAATTACAAATGGCCTGCCAAATCATCTGAAATGGCCAGCTGCAGAATGACAAGGGGGAGCTGATAGCGTTAGAAGAGTCAGTCTTGAAAAGAGATACGTGTTTGGATGCAAAGTTGTCATGGGCTCATCCCAAAGCAAGGCAGGGCAAGTGTTTTTATCTAAAACCAAATGTCCATGGCCTGATTGATCAAAGCTTTGTAAGTGAAAATCAGTCCCTTGAACCTCTTCCATCAGCTCTTGAATATTCAGATACTGCACAATTATTACGTAATGGGAAAGGCACTCCAGAAAGAGCACAAGCACCCATGCATTACTGTCTTCCCTGCATGGCAAATGGGACATGTGATGGGTACCATAACAGCTGCTTCACAGAGCCTAAATCCTGGTCGTTGCTTCCTAAGATCATCAGTAGCAACAGACAAGGTTCTTGACCCGTCACTTCAAGATTGTCATCTCAAAAACTAGTAGATGTTGGTTGTGGCAGAAGGAAATACTGATGGCCTTCAGTTCTGGTGGCTAATCCTAAGCCATTCCTGTACCTCGGTGAACAACTCTGGCTAGCAGTCAAGTGAAGATGACTCAAGGCTTTCCTCCCACCCTGTGCTGCTTCTGCAGCAACGAATACTTCTGACCAGATTTGAGTAAATTACAGCTATGGTATGGCATGCAAATGATTCACAAAAACAAAATTATGCAAGTCCACCACCAGATTTTAACAGAAAAGACTGGATCTAGTGCTGTCAGCTTTGCTGTACAATGATGCTTTGGTAGGACTGCCTTTGCTTTCCTCACACTGACAGCATACCCTGACAAACGCCAAGACCCCACCAGTGACTGGCACTGCTGCTACCACCTGTGCACTGGGTGCTCGTCTCTCCTGCTTCTCTTTCACTACCTGCAGACTGTGTAGCATGATAAGACTGAGGCGTAGGAAGCGGACGCTTAGGGACCCCCTGTGCTGCTCACAGCCAGCATATGCAGGTGTGTTGGTACACACGAGAGGCAGGCTAGAGGCTTCCCGGTGAAGCTCACGTAGGTCCTCTGCAGTCACACACTATGACAGGCCCTTAGGATAAAGACAGGGAGCTCAGAGAAGCCCTCCTGTTTGAACAGGATGGGAAATCCTTGGTTTTCACCCTCATGGTGGCTTCACTTGCGCTCAGTCGTCTCTCTTTCGGCTGCCTGGGTACCTGCTCTGGCTTTTTGCTTGTCCCTGAGCATGAAGCAAGGATTACACTGCAGATGGTTCTTCTTTTGATAAACCCTCTGGGCAAGATGAATCTGTTTCTGGCACGGTACTCCATATACTACAGTAAAAGAGATGGTAACATGTCAGGGCTCGAAGCAGCAGAAGTGGTGGGAGGGGAAGGCAACCTCTCCATCTTGGCACATCCTGCTGCCAAACTGGCAACATCATCCCTGTCTTAACAGTAATGGTAGAGTGAAGTTTCCATTTTTTACCTGTTCTGGACATTGCTGAGCTTCTCAGCACCCATCGTTCCTTAACACAAAACAGAAAGCCTGACAGAAGCCAAAATACCACAGCCTCAGCTGCCTGCTTGGCGCCCACTTGCTTTTGGGGGGCTCCTTGTGCCAGAGGAGCAACACCCTGGCACAGCTATCGTGTTCCCTTACCCCAGCTGCAGCAGTTACATGTGCGGCTGAACGCTTTCTCGAGGTCTTGGACACAGCTTCCAAAGCTTGTGACTCCAGCAAGAGCACTTAAGCAACCTTGAAAACACTGTTAATGAAGATGATAGATAACACCAATGCAATTTTTATAAAAAATTTGAGGGCAGCTAGGGACACACACACATACACAACTCAGGCTTGGTTTTATTCAGGAAATACAAGTTCTATTAAGTTTCTTTCAAGGAACATAGTTACACAGTGATGAATTTTCAGCCTCTTCCCATGCCTGCTTCTGCCTGAAGTAACAGAGCTGTAAATCCCACTGACTTCAATAGGGCCAGTCCCTGGCCAAGCGAGGACTACGTGTCCCCAGGGAGGTCCAGGACAAGCAGCACCCTGGGCCAGCACAAAGCCGGACAGCAGCAGCTGTGGGTGTGCAGCCTGACCCCCAGCTGCTGCTAGTGGCTTGCTGCCGCCGCTGGGCTGTGGTTCGTGTTCGTCAGCACCGCGGCACACTGTTGTCTTCTGCCACAAAAGACAGCTAAATAATCCGATATTGAGTTGATAAACACATAGCAGCAAAACTTGATCTAGAGATGTATGACCATAGAGCCAATAGACCACGTTAGTTATTCCTTTCAAACAGCACAGCAAAAATCTTTTCTTTTGCTACTGAGTCTTTCATAAACATGTTTTTATCAATACTACAAATTGCAGTGAAGTAGTTTTTCCTTGTGTCTGTGGCGCTAATCTCAGTCTTTGTCCCGCTCCAGTTAATAGGCTGCATTATTGGCAGACAAGGCAGTAAGATAAATGAAATCAGGCAGATGTCAGGAGCGCAGATCAAGATTGCTAATGCCACAGAAGGCTCCGCAGAACGACAAGTTACAATCACAGGATCCCCTGCAAACATCAGCTTAGCACAGTACCTCATTAATGCAAGGTAAGTTTGCTTTGTAAGTGATGATAATGCTTCTGCGAGATTGCTCTGCCTGCTCTCCAGCAAATGTCTGTCCTGGATACATCCAGAAAGTTGCTTTGCAGTGTCCATTTTGCATAGTATTATTCAATTCCTAATGATTAGTAAAGCTTGTATCGTTAGAACCTGTGTTTACCATTGATTTATACAGAAAGCAGCTTAATCTGGTGTGATTCCAGGTACCTGTTGAATGACAAAAGTTGAAAAATCTGAATACTCACATTGGCATCCATCTAAAATATAGGCAGATAAATTGAGAGTCATAACTTCTTTAGAAGAAAATACGTTCCACAGACACACTCTATTACCCTAAATGGCAAATATAGTGAAACAGATTGCAAAACAGATTTAATTTACTAACTGGAAATTGCCACTCAAAGTTGATATTAAACTGACATTTGGTTGCTAAAGAGGCATGGGATTTATTTTTTCAGAGAGAGGAACACAAATTTGTAAAAAGCATTCCCTAATGAGATGGGCTGAGAGACTATCTGCTTCTCCATTTCTCGGTGCCAGAACTAATGAAAATACTGGCTGCTTAGCTAAGCCATTGTGATGGCTTAAGTCTCCATTTTTATATGATTATTTAGAAAAATATTAAAATTGATGCCACCTCTGCTTGCAATAATCCTGAGAAAATAGTGCAATGGATATAGCGCTACTTGTAAATGGTGGACCAATATATTGTGGGGAGGGGGAGTATCTGCATATTTTATTTCTTTTTTTTTCATTTTCTCCCCCCCCCCAAAAAAAAAAAAAAAGCAACACTATGGTGTGAATCAAACTTTGTGTTTAATTATGTTTGCTGTTAAGGCAGTAGAAAGTATGTGATTTATATGGGGGGCGGGCAGGGCGTGTAGTGCTAGCAGGTCTACAGTCTCCTATGGTCTCACCTCCTCTTTAGCTCGGTTCTGTAGTGCACCACTGCAAAGCCACTGTAAATGTCTTAATGGAGGAAAAGGATGTTTGTCCAGCCCTGTGTTACAGCAGACAAAAATATTACTTTTTATAATTCACCTCAAAAGTAGTTTCCTAGGGAAAGACACATTGAGGGGTGGTGTTGTGAAGCCTAAGATAAGCCGTTTCCAGAATCCTAAAGCAATATCCAAATCTTTTGATTTATAATATTTGTAGCAAATATAAGTCACTTCCATAAGCCCTGTAATCAAATAAAAATGTGTTCCCTCCTTTAACCCTTAAGGATATGTTCTTCTCTTGGTGTTCAGGGATTCCCCACACATCGAGACGAGAATAGACCCCTTCATTTTTAGTTGCAAAAACATCATATGGCATGCATCTGGATCTCAGAAGATAACAATTTAAGATCTTCAAGACAGCTAAAGCATGCAAATAAAATAATGCACTTATTAATGGAGTTGCGGTGAGTTGCTCACCAGAGACAGAAACTCTAGTGAACAAACCTCTGTTTGACTCACTTTAGAAAAGCCTGGGAACTCTCACACTTCTGTTTACTCCTGTTTAATGATTCTTTTGACGGAATGGGATATATATATATATATATAAGGTCTTTTAACATACTTTTGCAAAGAAGAAAACTTCTCAGCAGTCATATACTATGGATACTCTATCTATACCCTGTGAAACCAGAAACAAACTATTTTCTTCTTGTTGAATTTCTAGATAGAAGTCATTTGTTACCATCATCTACAATAAACCATCATATATTATTATGTACCATGTGTTGAAACTGTATTTAGATGAAGTGACTTCATTTGTAAATGAAGACTTTTAATGTATAATAAATTAAGCTCTAAGGTAACCTAGGACATTAAGGCGGCTTTTTCATTTTAAAAAGCGACACAGTTCTTTTCCCAAGAGAAAGCCCTGTTCAGTTTAGGTGCCACCACAGCACTGCTGCGAGTTCACAGTTACACTGGAGAAAGAACTGAGAAGCTTTGAGGCAAGAGGGAGATCGGCTCCATCTGGGGTTTAGGTGCTCAGGCAGATTTGGGAGAGGCATATCAAGGCTGCTGCTGCCTGTGCGTGCTGGGAACCAATTTCAGTTCATCAGTTCTAACACCGTCACAAGTACTGCTGCCTCTTTTAAAGACATTGGCATGAAATAAGTAGCGTTGGGGAAGAGCTGAGTACAGTACCTGGAGTGCCCGAGATATAGTCTGATGTATCAAAATAAGAATTATAATAAGTAAAAGCCATATGAGCATTCAGGATTCTTTTTTCTCTCCCCAGCAAGATCTGTCATTCTTGTGGGTTTGGTTTCCAGGGCCAGTATTTCTGCGTAAATAAGTGTCTCACAGCAGTATAGGATGTAAGCAAAAAAAACAAACAAAAAAACCCACTATCCATGTATTCCCAAAACGATCTATGTGTATCTTCAAACTATCCTACAACCAAAGTTGCCATCTATAGAATAATTTATCAAGTTGTTTTAAGACTTTTATTGCACTCTGCTGTTGAATATGTACATAGACTCTAAATTATAGCTGTGTAAATACATTGATACAATATCAAGACAGAGATTTCAGTCTTTCTAAAGTATCATCTTGATTCTGTATTGGTTACTCGAGCGCTGACCTCTGTATGAGTAGAACATGTCCCAGGTTGTTTGCAGTAGAAGTGTCTTCTTTTCCTGTAAAATCTTCTGTCTCTTAACTGATCTCCATTGTAGTAACTGTATTTTCATTATTCAATTCCATCTTCCAGCTTTTATTAAGAATGGACCATAGTTCAGATTTCCTGTGTAATAATGTGACTTTGGATTATAAACGACTTGTAGCCAGCCGTACTTTCTCCTTGTTGAAGAGCAGTTTCCTGAAGATATTTTTTTACTGCCATTTTGCTGAGAGGTTCATTCACAGAGCTAACAGGACCGCCAAAGCCCCACTTGAGTTTTATCCCTTTCACCAGTTTTGGGTAATACAGGATGCGGCCTTTGGTGTATATATTCATAAATTCCAGTTCTTCAAAGGGACAGTGTAAAATTGGCACCATGAAATTCTGTATGAAGTCTGCCTCATCCGCTTTCATGTTCAATTTTATTCCATCTACAATTGGTTTGGGAAACGGGTGCTGTCACAAGACAACTGGTAGATAACCTGACAGACTTTCACCTTATGCGTTACCACCAGTAATAAATGTGAAGCAGGAGAGATTACAGCTTTAATTGTACCTGTGTGAGCACATCAGAGACAGGGAGTTTGAGTAGCTGCTACCGACACTAGCATTTATCCTGTGGGATCTGATCTCCGTGCTGGAGCAGGAAAAAGCTCAGGCTCAAATACCCCCATACCAGTAAGGATTTTTTGGGGTTTTGTTAAATGCACTGTAGGCAAATTTGGAGTCACTGGAACACTGGGTCCTGTATTATCTTTCTATATGCCTCCCTCCCAGAACGATGCTGAGTTAGACATAAAAAGCCAACTGTATAAACTGAGTTTTTCAAAGCCTGCTATGTTATCACCATGTAACTCCTATATGGTAAGCTGAGGATGTACACTGGAGCTGGATCCACCAATTGAGTATTCTTGATGTAAATCCCGCTGTGTGAGTAGATTGCAAGTAGCACAGCTAACAGCACAAGGATGCTCTTCTCTCTGCAAAGAACAACTCTGCTGCAGAGGTTAGGAAAATTCTGAGATTCTCACCCATGGGGACAGCTGAACAACACAGAGCAGGAAAACCAAAGCTTTGCCTCCCACAAATGGGTCTGCATTTCACACACTCATTCTGCTTCTCTCCCAGCCCATCAGAGAAGCCATGCGCCTTCCAGCTTCCCAAGGAAAGCTATCAAGGAGTTAATACTCCAAGAGCCCTCTTCCTTTTTCAGGGAAGAGAGAAGCTGGTGCTCAACTGTTTCCCCAACTCCTCCACACTCCCTTCCCCAGCCCAGACCTGCTTCAGGTGTCCTTCAGACTCCCCTTCAGCAGCAGAGCTTTGGGAAGCTTCAATCCAACACCCCCATCCCGTATATAGTGCTGGTGTGTGGCTTGCATCCTTGCCCTTGTGCAGAACAGGCAGGTCTTCTGCTCGTTGCCTTTCTCCATCAGGGGCTGCTGCTCTCAAAACTGCACATCAGCCTCAGAGGGAGAAAAGGGAGGCTCTCCCAAGCACGGAGCAGGATAACCATGCTCCCTTCCCAGTCTGTATCCTGGCTATAGCTGCTCTCTAAGCCTGCATGCCCAGCCTCTGTTGCCAACAGGGACCAGCACCAACCCTGTGCTGGGAAGCTTCCCCCAGGCCTGATGGGACATGATAAGCAGGTGGCAGGTCCTCTCCAAGGAGGCTGCGCTCTGGGAGGGAGAAGCTGCTGCAGCTCCTCAGCTCACCTCAGGTGAAAACTGAGGAACCTGACAAGTTAGTAATTACTCAAAAAAACCCCAAACAAACAAACAAACAAAAGCTTGGAATTAATACATGCATAATTGTAGCTAGCAAAGATTATCTAATCCATAGTCCTATTTATATGCTGGGCTGCGATACCTCCCAGCTGGTCACACAAAAAATGCATCTTGAAATTAGTAGGTAGGTTGTTTGCTGAGCCAAAAACTGGTACACCAGCTGCAATGAATGCATGGCAAAGGAAAGATTTATCTAGGCAAACATTCTGTCACCTGAAAAAAAAAATGCATCCTTGGAATTACTGTATTTTTATGTCTAAAAATGTGCAGAAAAGCCTAAGTACACGGGCAAAACTCACCTTGCTTGCTGATGGTTTGATACTTACATCCTCCAAGGAGCCCATCACCACCTTAGGCTCGGAGGTCAGGTCAATCTGAACGTCCTCATGCTGGCGGGGTCCATCTGATGATGTGTATGTTGTATCTGTGTAGTAACTTGTCTGTCAGCTGGTAAACTCTTTTATGTTCACTGTAACCGCTGCCACAAGCTCAGAAAGGACACCTCTGCTGTGGGAGCTGGTGTCGTTTTCAGTCTTCCTTTTTACTAATTTCATTATAATTAGATTGCATAATTATTTCGTTGTGACTTTAAAAAAAAAAGGTCTGGGGAAAGTACAAACCGAAGTGAACACACTACTGGCTAATCAGGCTTGTTTTATATGAAAAATGCACAATGACCTCACAGTTGATGAAATGAAAAACTAACTTTCTAAAAAGAAAACCAAACCAAAAATTGATGCCTTAGATGGAAGCAGCAAATCATTGCTCATTCTCCTCTCAACCTAGCAAAATGACAAAGTGTACTATTGACAAATTGAAAAAAACGACCAAAACCCCCCGCGTCCCCCTTTCAAAAATACCGTAATTTTGAAAAGCAAAATTCACTATATCAGTGCTGGGGAGTAAACTTCATAGTTATTTTAAGTTTTCTTTTAAGTTTCGTTTTGTCCATCTTTTTGCCATTACCTGCATTCCTTAGATTTCTTTTCTCATATGTAAAATGAACTAGCAAACCCACCCCAACCTCTTCTTTTTCTGTTTGTTTGTTTGTTTGTTTTTCTTTTGGAAAGAACTTTAGACTCTCAGTAATGTTTTCACCATCGAATCATGAAAAACCCTTTTGTTATTTCTCTTCTTTAACACATAACATATTCCTCCTTTGACCCTCATTTTCCCTTTTTTTCTCTCTCTCCCCCCTCCTCCCTCCCTCTTGTCTGTCCCCCTCACCCACCAATCTAATCCTGCCCTTTCGTGGTCGCTGTTCCCTCCCTCCGTCCCTTCCTCCTCCTGGCCCCACCGCCCTGGCTGGACCCTCCCAACCTGTTTGTTCCTCTTCCTCTCTTCGTTTGCAGCTTAGAGATGGCTAAAGTCAGCACCCAGACCGCTTCCGTCACGACCCCTGTTGACCTCAACATGAACCTCTCTCAGTCTGCCACCCCTACCTCCACCCCCACCTCCATGGCCGTGCTGGCGGCCACCTCCGCCGGTACCAGTACCCCCCCTCCCCTACCAACTCTGCCAACCACCCACTATGCCGTTCCTGTCTCCAGTCTGCTTGGCATGAAAACTGTCCCACTCCTGGCACTAAATGCCGCGGCCGCCGCGGGGGCCACGGGGAGTTTGTCCGCTTACACTGCCAAAATTCCTTCGACGAGCGGGGTTAAGAAATCTGACCGCCAGAAGTTTGCTCCATATTGAAGGGAGGAGACACAATGCAAGCTTTGCCAGCTCTGCCAAGAGTCTGTGGTAGATCCTAGTTATCAAGGAAACAATACGGCATCTTTTATTTTCTGTTAAATTGCTAGTGTTAACTGTTGCCGACTCACATCGTCTTCCGCTCTCCATAACCACTAACACCCGGGCACCACCTAACAACCAGTTCCAACAGCGGGTGGGCGCCAGCGCCAGGGCTTTCCCCACCAGCCCAAGGGACTCCCAACCCCCTGACGCCGTCCCTCAGACAGGGCTGGCCCTCCAGCACCCCCCAGCACAGCAGAGTCACCCCCATCCCTGCAAGGAGACACCTGGCGAGAAAGAAAAACCATAAATGAGGCAAAATTTTGACAGCCAGGTCCTGCTCCAGCAATACTGCCGGGTATATAAACAAACACGCTTATATCCCTTTGAAGGGATCCCTTCAACTGCAGAACAAATTTCTGTGGCAATTTGGCACCTCTGATGAGTTTTTCTATTATTAGAGCCTGCAAATCTGGCACTTCTGATGACTGGTAGCACCCCTGAAATCCCACACGTGCAGTGCTGGTCCCCTTGGCCATTCTGCTGCTCTCAACCAGCCAGAAGAGCCCCATCCCCTGCCCTGACACCTGCCTGTCAGCAGGGGATGGGAGCTGGAATGCAGACCACAGGTCCTTCTACGTACAACAAGCGAAGCTTTCTGGTCTCAGAAAAAAATCCTAAACTAGAACGATTAGAAGACACCAAGATAAAAAAACAAAACAAAACAAAACAAAACAAAACATCAGGCACCTGTGGCTTTCCACTTAGTTCTTTTAAAGGGTGCAACAATTTTTCTCTGGCTTGGAAACAAAGTAATTTTGTAATCTTAAGAACTCCACTTCAGGGAGGGAGTGCAGGCTCCTCCTCTTGCACTCAGATGTTTTACTCTCATATATACCCACAAAGTACCTATTAGGTACAAATCAGATACACACAGTCACTGCTCTGTTACCCCCTTCCAAGGACATTTCATTAGCTAAAATGAACTGACCATTTTTAATTAGGTTTCTGTAGAAAATACATTCCCATTTAACTCACTGTTAATCAGGCAATCAGATTGTATTGTAATTACAGATAAAATCCACTGCATATCAAAGGTTGCTGCTTGGACAGACAACATCCCTTTAACAAGAGCTTAACGATGTCCAAATTAACTAAAATCGGGCACCTAATTAATTGCAACCAAACCGAAGAGAGCTGGGTGATGTAATGGCTGGTTGCCAGCTGTTGGAACTAGTTTTCAACTGCATTTTCTCTTTGTCCATCCGCCTTCTTTTTAATTTCCGTTGCATAACTCAGTAATGCAATATTGTTTTCCTCACCACTTCCGAATCCAGAATCCCATTAGCCCGCCATGTTCATCCACTTTGCACTCCTTGGACACAAAGCTTTAACAATTAAACTGTATTCAGTGCATTTTAATATAAACTAAAAACACAATGCAAATGCAATACTTTTTAAAACATGGTATTTCAAAGTGTGTTATTATTGTATAGGGCTAAGTACTATCTCAGTATTTTGTGTCATTTCTGTATTCTGTGGGCTTTTCCTCACCTTAGTACCTTTGCACTAAGTTTTGTCACTGTAACCGTTTGTAGAACTGCCATTGTTACAGTTTGCACTTATCCAAATGGGGGGGTTGGGTTGGTTTTGTTGTTTGGGTTTTTTTTGTTTGTTTGGGGCTTTTTTTTTCTTTTTTTTTGGTATATACTGAAGGAAAAAAAACCTGGAAATAATGTCACGGTACCTCAGCTATTTAACAGCTCTAGAAAACTGCTGTAAAATTGTTCTGGACTATTGTAACTGTTTCAATCCTGACATTTAAACAAAAACACCAACCTCTGTGTGAGAAAACTTGCCTGCATTGAAATGCTGTTCTATGCTGGTTGTACCCAAGTGTTATTTTTTTAATAGTGAGAAGATTTTTTCTTTTTTTTTTTTTTTTCTGCCCTTTTTTTTTTTTTTCCTTTTATTTTCCTCATTTTTGTTCCTACATTTTAGGCTGTCTTCAGAAGTTACTGGCCTGGGGGCTCTGTAATGTATCTCATCATACCCTAGTGCATTAGCCACCAGACAGGACTTTTCCAAAGCCCCATGAGACAATGCTTTCTATGGACTAATCTACAGAGGAGTTTCTGCCATTTCTAACTTTCTTATTATTCTGAGACATCAAAAGAAAATACTTCCTTTACTCTTTAAGCAACTGTGCTTCCTAACTCTTGTGTTGCTTTCATTACTGTTCCAGTTTTAACACTGTTGTGGCTCATAACATAAAGCAAAGAAAGTTATTTCTGGGGGTTAATTTTCATTGATGTTCATGCTTTGGCTAATCTGTATAAAAGCATGGGCCGTTAGTGTTCTAAACCACTGTATTCAGCTAGAGACTCAACAGTAAGTTAAATGAGATGTTTTTATAAATAAATTTTTTTCCTGATTAAAAAAAAAAGAAGACATGGTAGCTTTGTGCATACAACGGTTGTGTTGTTTAAACTTTGTTCTTTGTAACCGAGTTGCTAATTTGTCATTTGAGAAACACTATTTTATGGATTGTCAAACTAAGATCATAGACAAATTGCTTGTTTTCATTAATGATTAAAGGTTTCATATCATCACGCTTAAGGTCCCAGTGCTCATTGGGAAAGAGTGTAACAACTGTGCAATACTGGCAGCGTTAGAAAGTACATTAGCCCATTGTCAGGGATGATGAGTTTTCATGATTAGATGGAGCCACATTGCCTAATTAGTAGAGTAAGCACTATTTCTGCAAAACCCTATTTGGTTTTTAACAAAGCTGCTCTTGGAGAGTTTCTCACGCTGCATAGAAAAGACAGAATTTGGCTCCTTGCTACAAGAAGCCTCTGGTTTGTCTCATGTTTTCCCATATACTGATTTTAAGATCAGATACTGAGGAAAGAAAAACAAGAACAAAAGAATGAACTTGGGTACCGAGTACCTTATTGACAAAACCGTCCGTATTTTCCCATTCCCAGCAGCACCATTCAGTGCCAAGGCTTCTAGACAGCACCTTCCACCCCACCAGGAAACCAGCCCAGCAGCTGGGAGGAGCAAGAGAACTTGCATTAAAAAGGGAGGACGGAGAGCTGGCCCAGGGAAGTGCCTGGTCCTGCCCTGTCGCTCTGCTTGAGCCATTCAGCTCCTCCTTTGGATCAGCTGAAGCACTTGCAGTGCAGCCTTGAGTTCTCTTTCACACACAAGGGGAAGGAAGGGACTGGCTCCAAGCTGTGGCTGCACCCAGCACTTCTGGCCACCTCTCAGCTTAGGGCACTGGCACTACTTTCACATTTACCACTTTATCCTCATGAGAAAGCAGAGGTTTTGGCAGTGCCATCGAGTAGCATCCTTAATGATGTGAGACTAATTCTACAACCTCTACCCCTCCTCTACTAAGGTCTACGGTTGTCTCCAGGCATTTAGCTCGGGGTCTTGGTTCCCCTCACTGCCCCCGCTGATTACTTGCGGGGCACATCACTCCTGTTTCCCATGGACTCCAGGATACAGAGAGCTTCCATGTGTCTGGGTCTTGAATCTGAGCCTGCCATTGTGATATGACCACAATGAGCTCACAGACTTGGAAACCTGCAGAAGTCAACAACTTTTTCAATACAGATGCAGCCACAGATCAACTCTTAACAGCAAAGGCTGCCGCAGAAGATCACAGAATGCCTCATTGCATCTCAGCATCCAGGAAGCCTTACCAGATGTTGGATTGGCTATTCCAACCCTTACGCTGGAAAAACTGTGAGGCTGTAGTACTAACTTCGACAAAATTCTCTATTATTATTACTTAAGATATATTTATATTCCTTAAAATGTACTTCTTACTGTTGAAAGGAGAGCTGAAGCTGCTTTCACAGCAGAGACCTCCATACTCTTCATTTCCTCAAGAGCAAAAGCTGTTTCTCTGGCCAGCCTGGCTGGTGTTTAAAAAAAAAAAAATAATATTATTGCAGTTCAACACTAAGTAGGTTAAAGACTTTACTCTTCCAGTAAAGCTGCAAGGCAAAGGACAGCAGCAGCAGCTCTGCCGTGTACAGCATCTTTCACATAAATAATTTCCCATGTGCCTGGCAGAATTGTTTAGAAAATACTGAGATTTAAACAGAGTAGTGCAGGGGCATGTTTGTCTGAGGAACAAGGAGAGGTAAAATGAAGACACATGGAAAAAGCGAGGAAAAAAAAGAAACCCTTTGAGAAGGCTTCTGCAAAAAATCCGGGCAGGAATTGTGATAAAATCTAGGTTGAGGACTCATTTTAATTATTTTTGGTTGGAAAAGATTTCTGAATGGCAAGAAAAAGTTCCTGGATAGCTTTAATATATAAAACAGGCAACAAAACACAAGTAGATATATGTGGAAGGGATGGAAAAGTAAAAAATATTATCCAAGACAGAAAACTAAATCACTTATGCTCAACGGTAGATAAGAGGAGCCAGGCATCTGGTATGAAAAGGTCACTGCCCATACAACTATGAGTTTCCAAATGAAAGACAGCACAAGTTCCACAGCTTTCACATCATCAAATTGGTGTCAGAGTTCTGGCAAAGACTTCAAACAAATTCAAGCAGCTCTGTTTCTCAAGTGTAAAAATAAAAATAAAATAGAAAGTATGAATGCTGGCTGCAATAGTCAGCCAGAAGCAAAATAAAGTTAGAGGTATTCAGCCACATAACCTAGTCCATTGCTAATATGCAGAGTTCTTTCTGTTCTCAGATGTAGCCAGCAGCATAAATCTCACTGGTGCCATGAATGCAGGCACCTGGGAAAGTGTCTCAGCATCACCAGCCTGCATGGCAAAGGGGTTTCAGTGAGGTTTCATAAACAGCCTGAAAGCACATGCTGAACCTTCCCCACCCAAACTAGGCAGAAATTGAAGGTTTTTTCATTTTTAAGTTAGGCAGCAGCCTGGAAATGAGTGCTTGTCTGGGACGGGGGAGATCCAAATCCAGTTTCTTCCACAGCCTCAATCTCAGCTGAAGGTATTTCAGCATTATTTATATACTTGGAACAGGACCTTCTCCTTCTTGGGCAAGTGCCATGATTATCAAACAAGAAGTCACATATATTCACTAATTCAATCACTTTACAGTGGCACAGTTTCTACAGGAAAAACTGGAATTGTCAGCATGCTCAACTAGATCACAGGAGCTGTATGATCAAAGGACAGCACAGAGAGGAGGGATTTGAACAGAGATCTCTTACATCCTCTGTAGCTGCTGTAACTACCAATTACACAAGGTATTAGTCACTCTGCTGCATTTTTGGAAGAAAGACCTGGTATGGATGTCTACACAAGGGAATTGCTTGCATTTCTTTTCCCAGCTAACAGGCCAGGATAGTTCTAAGTGAAGCAATGAACAGAAGATTAAAGGAAGTCAGACACTGAAAAACTGTTTCACACCAGAAAATTTCAATCATCTCTTGCCTGAGCGACAATTTCTAGGGATACAAGCACATCCTGGTATTCTTGCCACAGAAATGTGCTTACTCCTTGGGCCCAGGAAGGAATGCAGTCACATTGATTAAATCAGTGTCTGCATCAATGCATGTGTCCTGTCACTCTGCAGACTGCCATATGCCACAAGACAGTAACTGAAATGAAAGAGAAGCGTCAAATTCAGTTGATGGTACCTAACCAAAGGGATTTTCTGAAACATTATATACTTATATTATGGTTTCTAATGACAGCTATGATGATTCCTGTTGGTTCAATGTCTGATTCTCTAGTGGTGCAAGCATTCTTGATTATAAGTAAAAAAAAGTACTTTCAAGTGCTGAAAATATTTGAGTAATATGACATTCTCATAGAGGTATTTTTAGCGCAGTGTTTTTAAGATGATAAAATGCAGAGAATTTAATGACAGTGGCATGTAATAAGCTAAATTTGTCCCTCCTCAAATTTATTGGCAGGGGGCCTGACCAAGGCTAATATTCTTTTTAACCAGTATTTGTAAATCAGAAGCAAATTTTAAAATCATATGCTTTAGTGAAGGAACGACAAACAACCATGTTAGCAAATGAGAACACTGTTTCGTTTGTTGTTATTTTGGTTTAGCTGTTTATGTGCAATCACTGCCGGGCTCCTCTGTACCAAACAGAGCCTTTTTTCCACATCTACTTCCAAGTCATGGCAGCAGCATGTTAGTTCCTCCATGGTGGGAGAGAAGTCAGCACACAAACGAACACTTGTGACTGACTGCACTTGCCAGACAGCAGCTGACCACCAACAACTGGCAGCTGCAGCTGTGCTTCCCTGCTCCCTGCAGAGCTGCCACTTGGAACTCCATTTCAAGTCTCCTGGAAGTCACTTACCAGTTTCAAAATCACTGAGCTGGGAATCGTAACTATTTTTTGGCAGCATGAAAATCCACAGTTCTTAAATTTGGGCAACACTCTCCATTAGTGTATCAACAAATAAAGGTTACAAATGTTAGGTCTTCTCCCTTAATTCTGATTCTTCAGATTTCTGGAAGTCCTGGAGATCAGAGAATTAAAATATTCTTCTGAATTCCACTGTGCCAGAGGTTAAAACCTCATTTTTAATAGTGGCTATGGACAGAGCTAGTTATTAGGACTACTTTCATCTTTACTGTTTAAAAATAGAATTCAAGAAAGCTAGGGAGTCAGAAAGAAATTAAGGAAGTACGTATTTTTTAAAACAATTCTTTGCTCTTGTTAATTATCTAGCTGAATAGCTCATCCTAAGTTCATAAAATTGTTTTTGAAAACTGAGGACTTAAAATTAATTATGCCTATGTTTTTCTAAGAGACAGGAGATCATTTACCTGGCTAAATTAGCTTGACTATCCAGTAAGGCTGGGATAATTCCCTCTTTGCCCTTATAGCCATGCTACTTGCATTGCTAAAAAGCAGGGTAGTTTCTTGCCTTCTTGACACAACAGCGCATCAGTGGAAAAGTACGATACAGATAGCAAAGTCACTCCTGTCTTCTTCACAAAGCTCTCTAAAAGCTTTGTTTCAAATGCTGAAGAAACGTAGAGTTGTACATGACAAGCTGTATACAACTAGCATACAACACTATTTGTGGATCTGTGAGACTCCTCCAATATAAAAAGCACTGACTCCTGAACTTGCAACTGCCAAGAGGGACCAGTGCTGACAGACACCCCCACTGGCTTGTCCATCATCTCTGCTCTTTCAGCAGCAATTTACGCAGGAATAAGGAACAGAGTGATGACTGATCTGGTGTTTACTCCTGCCACATATTCCTAATAATTAAAACCATGGGGAGCACTGGTTTGGATTTGAATGTGCAAGCTCCTTGGCACTGTAACTGAACTCGCTGCCTTTAGCTTCTTACCTCTAGGTATCTCTGTAATGAGGAGGGTAACAGAACTAAACCAGCTGAACTGTTCTAATGCTCAGTTCCTTTCCTATTTATCTGCAGTTGAAACCATGATTTGCAGATTAATGTACAAAATGAAAGTAAAGTTACTGATACATGTACCAAATGGAAGTGTAAGTTATAAACTCGAAGATTAACTATTTTATACTGTAAAAACATGTATGCCCACGATGCTCACTGTAACCTGAGTCACATCCATTTCTCCAACATTAAGCCAAATGCAGAGAGTGATTGTAAAGTTCAGTGTTAACAAGCTCGTATGCTCTGGTGAGTGAAAAACAAAGATAAGCAGAACAATTAGAAGCTTGCCTTAGCTCCTCTCAGAATGAAACTGGGGGAGCATCTTTTGTTTTGTTTTGTTTCTAAAAAACCTGCCCAGCTTTTAATATTGGACCACCCTCTCAGCTGAAAGTCCTCTTTATAGTGATAAATTGATCTAGAGATCTTTCACTGCAGCATTATAGGTACCTTATAAATTGATATTGAAACGTTTCACACTACAGAAGGAAATTTTATCTCAGTTTTGGCCAAACTAAGATTTCTCCAACTTGCCAAAACATAATTTGTTTCAATACTCTGAGTGCTTCTCATGCTTCTGTATTAGAATGCTCTCTGTAGCTATCTCGACAACAGTACTAATTCATGTAAGACTGCAGTGTTGTGTCAAACGCTTTAGCAACAACAGCTACTTATACTTACAGTTATTAAATCAACTGAAAAACAACGGCTGTAAACCAGTGTGTGTGAGCAGGAATAAATGGATGCACCAAACTGCTAAGGACCATGGCTTGAATTTTGATAGCTTTATGAATATGAAGAGCTGAACCCAAGGATCATGGAAACCAGGAGGAGTAAAAAAGCATCTCCCGATACAGAAAGGGCTCCCACCATATAAATTCTTTCTTCCAAAATGGGCAAATCAAATACCTAGCTTTAGTTTTTCTCTTTACTGCTTAGTTAATAAACATCTTTGAGGGAAGTATCTAGAATTATCTCAAAAGAACAAAGCTTTTCTCCCTTTAAAGCTTCACTAACTTGTTTTAAAACTAGAATCTTGAGAAAAAAGGAAAATGTTAAGCTGTTTCTTCACTATTTTACTTTTTGATAAAAATTAAACCACATAATTTTCCTATGTTTTCAAAAGTCCTCAGCAAATCTGAAATGCTTTAATATTTGCGAAAGTAAAAACGATATATGCTTCATTTAAAAAAAAAAAAAAAAGGTACTTACCAACACTCAAGGTAGTTCTGCTTTCCATTGTCCGTCTTGCCAAGTTTGTTGGTTCTTGATTTTGCTTCATCTGTGTTTATCAGAACAAAAATCAGTTTTAGATGCTCTCTGTGCCTAAAATAATATCTTAGAAAATTTCCAGTATTTACAGCTAGATAAATTATTTTACCTCATCCATTTCCAGCACAGTACCCTCCTTTCTGGCATTTTTCTCCCCCTTCCATTTAGTTCTGCAAATATGGAACCATTCTGTTTTCATCTCTCTGGCTCAAGAAATGTGAGGTACGCTACGCTATGGCTGTACTAAGCAAAACAAGATACTATAAAGAAAAATACTCAGCGCTGCCTATGGGACATCACAGAGTATACACTGAGGAGAAGCTGTAGCTCAACATTTCTGAGCTTGGTCCTTACATACACAGAGAATCTGTAACAGCTCCTGAAAAAAATGTATATATTTTATTGGGAGTTGGGGCAAAGGGTGGAAGAGCACTTGTAAATCTTAAGGTAACATAAATGCATAATATTGTCCTTTCCCTAATGCCCCCAAATCTGGGAAAATTCCATACACTACCACTTTTGCAAGTCCTTTACTTCTATACACAATAACCCAGGTCTCAAAATTACCAAATATATCGAATGTTTCCAAAACCTCAGAGATTCTTCAGTTCCTTATTAATCCCACTAAAATACCTCTGGTAGGAAACCAATAGTTTTAATAGGAAAGGTGCACTCAGAAAACATTTGCAATATACAGTTTTTACAGCAAGTAATTCACCATTGTAGATCTACAAAGATCATTTTTTTAATACACTTGGCTCTTTAACATATCACGATCCTCTTTAAATAAATATTTAACAAAAGCATCTCACTTCTAACGATGGAAGTAACATCACGGAAAAAGAGAATATCAGCCTCGTTGCAGAAATGCTACAACAAAGCCCCTTTCACCCTCCAGTCTTGAGACAGCAAATCCTGCAATTCTTCTTCATCTTCGCTACCAACAGCCTCATCCTCTTTTTCTTGCGCTGCTCTTATTCTCATGGCTTCCTTCAGCTTCTCCTTCATCAGATCCTGGCGGTTACGCAAAAGCTCAACACGGCGATAACATTCACTGTTGAAAAGTAAACCACCTATTAACGCTTGTGGCCTTTCCACATCACTTGGATTTTATACAGTGCTGGATTTTGCTTCTCTAATTTTGAATTAAAATAGCTCCACAGCTTCCCATCAGTTAAAAAATAAACTTTCGATATGCAAGTGCACCTTCTCTGTGGTAATCAAGTGGAAACAGACTGGAGGAAAGGAGAGGTGTGGTCAGTTCTCTAGCAATGAGATCTAATTCAAATATTGAACAACTGCAACAACACCACAAATATTTGTTTTTAAAAAGCACAGAACCAATATCCATTTCCACACAAGAAGAGACACCATTCTTTGCTCCAATTATGGTTTTCCTGTATGGCAGAAATGTGAGATATCAACTATCAATTTTGATAACTCAGTAGTGGCATCTCTCAAAATAAAAAAGCAGCACAAGTGTTCAGACTCTTTATCTGCACTGTGTGCTACAACAGAACATTTGAAGTAAACACAATCCACAAGTTTCAGTGTTCCATTTACTTAAAAAGTTCTGTCCTTTAAGTATGTTTTACATCCATTATTCTAGCCATTTTAGCAGGGTATTTTGTTGAAAATGCCAAGTAATATCAGCCTGATTTAAATTCATCTTTGCTTCTTTCATTCCTATTTGCTAGGAAGAGTCAACAAGGAAATACTACTATCTGGCTCCTGTCTCCCCTTGCACATCTGCAATATGGTTACTTATAGGCAGTCACAGTTGAAGATTTGAAGGCTAAGGAAAACATGAATGCCACTGAATTAATTTGATTTTGGACTGAGTTCAAAATAGCCTGCATTTAAATACACTCAGAAAACAAAGCTACAAGAACAGTCTTTAAAAATCTATTTGGAACTTTCACTTGGGGGAAAAGTTGGTAACAAACTTGAAATTCTCTACAAATTTCTGAATTTGATTCTACGTACCATAGCGTCCTAAGCTGCTGGGAAAAATGAATGCTCAAAGACAGCCAGGTTTAGTTCAAGCCCTCTCCAAAATTAGATGAACATTGTTAAAAGTCATTCCTGTGCTACCAAAGCTCAGTTTGGACCCAACACTATTGTTATTATATGTTGATTATCCATAGCATGTAAATCTGTCCAGATGGTTTAAGTGCTGCTTTAATTTTTGGTGTCTTCTTTTTGTTGCAAGGTTCGTTAAAATCAGAATTCATCTTTTTCTTTTCAATCGCTACCATTGTCATAATAACTGTTAATCAATGCATTCAGCTACATAATAATGGTAAAAATCTGTTCCATTATGGTGTATTTCAGGTTACTTAGAGTTTAAACTAATGCTTATTCAACCACTACACTTAGCAGTTCAACAAAACAAAAAAAACCTCACTTAATGTAATGAAGTGCATCATTCAACAAAACCCTTAAGCAAATTTGTATTAGACACAAGGAGAGTTAGTTATAGAACCGGACATTTTCATTACAGTGAATGGATGGTCAAAATACAAATCTTGTTATCAAAATTTTAACTGCAGCACAGAGTATCAGACTTTGGTTTTAAAAAATGTTCTCATAAATTCTACACCAATCAGAATTAACAAAGAAATACAAATTTAGACATCGGAAAGGGGGAAAGCAGTCAGTTTGTTCAGAGAATTTTCCTTCTCTTGCTTTATTTTGTCTGTGCCTGCTTGCTGTACTTTCAGTGATTCTAGTGCATTCTCACTTTGCAAAGAATTACGCAACTTTGCACCAAAATTCATGTTATTAGGAATCACTTGGCAATTTGAGGGAGCCTGTCCTTCAAATATTTAGGTGATTAATGAAATGCAGTATCATAGAAGATTAAAATCAATAATGTTTTTATCACTCTAATCAAATAGTGACCCATTACTGCTGGAGAACAGAAAGTTTGAAGAAAAAATTGATCTACTTACATCTGCTCATCAATTTCTCCAATCTGACGATCTAGTCGTCCCTCCTCATCCTCTTCTGCCACTATAGCTTCTGAAACCTAAACCAGAAAAGTTCTAAGAAAATTCACCTTCATCCTGAATCCCACTGTTGCTCCTTTTTGATGTCTGTGTCCTCCCTCCCCTCTACCTCAAATCAATGTCAATCTCCTACGTGTATACTCCCACCTTCACAAAAGACTCTGGAGGCAAATACAGAAAAAAAGCCCTGATCTGGTTTAATTTGAAATGGAAATGTTTTTCATTAAAACTGAAACTAGTTTGGCTGCTTTGGGGTTAACCTTTTGAATTTTTCAATACACTACTATTTGAAACTAAGCAGAGACAAGCTACATGCATCCAAAGTCTGAGGTTGAAATAGGAGCTACATCCCAACTCTTGGGACTTCATTACACACCCTTATTGAAAGTATTGGTTAAATATTCCCACTAGATCCCGAAGTGTTTCTAACCTGTTATTTTTTTCAGCATATACTTTCTCAAATCTGAATGTCTGGGAGATGCTATGCAATCAATGGTCCACGCATAACTGAGAAGAATCCTTCTAAGCTGAAGAATTATCTGAATGGCTAAAGCTAGCAAAATGTATCCACCACTGCTTTTGGATGAACATTTGCTCTGTTTATAGTGCTGACCGCTTTAAAATGAGCAATGATACATTTGTTTGCACCATTTTTCTTAGAAGTTGACATATGAGCAATTATTTACAATTGAAATTAAACAGTAGCAAATACTCTAGAGTAAGATTGAGAATACCGGGTATCTTTAGTGACAGTTTCATATTGTACGAAAGGGCAGATAAAACCCCGTTCCAGGAAGACTTTCCATGTAATGCTGAACAGTAAAAAATGAAAGTACAGAAAAACTGTAGCCAACTTATGTCTCATACACAAAATCTTCTGTCACTTTCCCAAATTTGGGGATTCCTTTCCAGTACATTTAAATTAGCCATAAAACCCAGGTTACCTACACTTTATAGATTATCTTTTAAAGAGACAGACAAACGGGTGGTGTTTTTCAAGGTTAAAATATGAATATGTCTCATCTAAAGAAGACCCCACAATCGTGTCCTGTTCAGATACAGGACGCTGGTCTGAGGTATATACTATCTTATTTAAATACAATTTAACAAATGTAATTAGATATATATTAATGACTGGATCCTGATAAAAAGTTTTTTGACTTAATTCCCCTTAAATGGTAAATAGAAGGAAGCCTTTGCTCATTTATAAAGTGCATTTAACCACACACTGCATTGCAACAAACAGCTGACAAATGCAGATGTCGGTCATTCTGCAGAGCTGCATGAAACTGTTGTTTTCTTTATTGTGTATAGTATTTAGAATCAATAAAAATGGATTCCATTACTTACTGTGTTGACCTGTCGCATTGCCTTTTGAAATTCATCCCATTCTTTGTCCATCTGATCCTTTGGAGCATCGACTTTTCGCACCTAAGGAGCATGAAAAAAATGGATTATTAACAATTTATGTCTAGTAACTCTTTGGGGCACTGTAAAACACCTGGAGAAATAGGATGAATTACGCTGTGTTCTCAGAAAAGTCTGGTTGACATACTTCAATTTAAGTAATGAGCACAGCTGCACAATGGTTTTGGAGGAAAAATCTGACTCTACTGGATTAAAACAACATCCTTGACTGTAGCATTACAGAATAATTGACTAAGAACGGATCGTGTGGAATGGTTGGAGTAACGAAAGTGACTATATCTGTTAATTTGATGGTTTGTAATTGCACCGCATCAGGTGGCGACTTTTAAATTCTTCTGTAAGTTGCCTGTTTAATCGTATATAGTAGCTATCTCGGAAGCCAAAAGGCAGTAAATTATTTGCCTTTGGCATAACATAAAATATTAAATGATTCAGTCACTAGTTTGACTGGTGCTAGATGGTCTGACCCTATTTCAAATCTAGTCTAATTTTGTTGGCTAACAGAAGAAATAGTACAGCTACACACCAATTTTAATGACAGGCAAAGCTTCTTCTGTGGTAGATGGCATAAATTACTAAGACAAGGACTGAAAAAGTAGCAACTGTAAGAATGTGTTTCAGAACTACAATAAAGGTAATCGAAACCAGATTGTGCTTTTAATGCAAGCAAATAAACAAGATAATCTACCCGTGTAACCAAAACTTCCACAATTCAAGACTGGAAGATGTGGCATATGTTAAATAACAGATTATGCCTGGTTCTGGACTGGGTGGAAATTATATACCTAGGGGAACTAGGCAGTTTGACTAGAATAATTCATGGCACCATCTTTTTGCATTAGTTTCATTTTTCCTGTATTCATTCCTCTCTTTTGGTAACACATCAGTCATCATCACAGTAAAGACAAGAACTTGGTATGTTTTGTTCCTGAATTATTATACAAAATCCAGTAGTATGAATTAAGTTTATAGAATAAAATAGAAGCTTCCAAACAGACTACATACTGGGAAGTAATAGACATCATTTCACTCTTCTGTTCTGTGATTATTTCTATCATATGTGTATGTACTGTGTTATTATGCATTGTGGTTGTCTTTTGTAATTCGTAATTATTTGTATTTCTTACAATAAATTTAAACACTAAAGATATTTTTTTTCTTGAAATATTTATCTAATTCAGAATTTATACACTTTATAAATTCTTGATGTAAACAACCAACATTTTTTCAAGCCCACAATCTCCCTTTCAAATGCCATTAATTCTGAAAAGAACTATTTTGTGTATGAGTCCAACACAGAATCACCACAGCCATTTCAATATAAACGATGTCACACTTTCCTTCCCCTGCATATTTGCTACACTTTGAAAGGGCTGATTAAAAAGAGCACCTGCAAGCAATTCAAGGACAGCTTATTAGAACATGTACATGTTATCAGCTGATGTGATAACCAGAACAAAGATCACTAACCAGTGTCCTCACAGATAGGAGCAGATTCTCCTTTGCCTGGTAGGCATTCCCGCTTTGTATAAGCTTCTCAGCTCACGGTGAAACTAGGTATTTCATACATTTAACATTCCAATTAGTCATATGAAAAAAGTGTGGCTTTTTCAGCAACATATTTCAATATTCAAAATGTCATTTTTCAAAACTATTCACATGTGCCAACATGTGGGTGTGAGTGGTGCCAAAAGAATCTTGCCAGAGAAAATAAGAGCCATCTAAGCTTGTAATTGGGACAGTGGGACTAACCAAACATAAAGAAGCCTTATCTGGAAGATCCACAGTGTGAACAACAGGGAAATATACTCAAGAAAAACAGAAGAGACTTTGAGAAACACATTGAATGCCCACATTTGTTTTCTGAGCATCAAAAAAGCCCATAGTAGTAAAAGCCAAGAGAGCTCATGACGAAGTTCACTGTTGTTGTATGCCAGTACTGGAGATTACAATGTATACCATAATCCAGCTGTTCTCATTCTAAAAGGATGTAAGGTATCAGTCACGTAGTAACTCTTCACACTTTTCAACAGGATCACTCAAAGGGCATGAGAGAACTGGATATAGAGCATTAGGTGAAATGCTTTTCCTGGGATGACTCAAAGAAATAAAAGTAACAGGTTGATTGTCCAAATCTCAGTCCAGCATTTTAACTAACAAATAACATTTCCTTGGCTTTCTCTAAGAGCCACAAAAGAACCACAATCAAAACTACCTCCTGAGAGATGACTTAATAAACTTTTCCTGCCTGCCTCTGTCATTTTTTCATGTTTTCTAATTAGAATACAGAATTAACAGTTCAAAGCTGCACCAGAGGAAGCTTAGACTGCATAGTAGGAAGCACTTAGTTACCAAGAGGGTGGTCAAACACTGGAACAGGCTTCCTAGAGAGGTGGTTGATGGACCTCAAGCCTGTCAGTGTTTAAGAGGCATTTGGACAATGCCCTTACCAACATGCTTTAGCTTTTGGCCAGCCTTGAATTGCTCATGCCGTTGGAATTGACAATTGTTGTAGGTCCCTTCCAACCGAAATAGTCAATTGTACTGTAAACAGCTCAGTCATTTTCTTATATTCTGGTATGAATACCTGGAAAAGCATCCTTACTACTGAGAAAATCATTACAACGTGCAGACGTAAATCTAGCAGGATTAGAAGAGCAGATCACTTACTTTTGCATCCACTTCAGGATCATCAAAGAAACCTTCTGGCAAAGCTTCAGCAGTGTTTTCTTTCCTGAAATGATTGATAACTATTATCCCACATTAACATTTTACAACCTGCTTTCTTGTAGAGTTAAAAATTGTCAATAATAAAACCTATTATCTTTTATAAAAGGACCTAGAAATGGAACAAGTTTTTTTTACGCCCTGAGTTTTACCTACAACCATCAAAACTTGTTTCTTCAGTTTACTCTTATTTAACCTAGAAGGAACTGCACAGACAGGTTTAAATCTCACTGTAGAGACAAGAGCTATAGCTTAGGCTTCTTAAATTATCCTTTCCGGTGTGCTGAGCACCCAACATTTTAACAGCACAGTCTCTATTTTTGAAAGCCTAAACCACTGTATAAAAATGTGCTTGAGCTCAAAAGCGTTGGACCATTACTACAGAATAAGCAAACGGTCTTCTTCAAACAGTTAAAAGCAATGGTTGACATTAAGCTTCCCAAGTACCCTGCATTAAAATTTGCAACTAGAGAAGTTTAATAGACACTGTGCGGCATTGTTCCATCTCTTATCCTGCCCCTAGGGCGCAAAACACCTGTCTGAAATAATGCTAGAAGCTGAAATATATAAAAAATATTCAAAATACAAATTAACAGTATGACAGATTTCTTAGTGATCAGAGTCTGTATTTCCCAGAGGAGTAACATTTATTTACAATTCCCAAATCTACCAACATTTTATTTGACTGCTTACCTTTCCACTACCTTCTCTTGTATCTCTGCTTTCTGTATGGATCCTGAATGGGAAACTATAGGAGCAGCTGTAGTTTTGCTATCAAAGAAGTCTGTAAGAAAAGAAAAAAGGCTATGAACAGAAGGAACAACTGTTCAAGCTTCTTTATAAAATTTTGACTAGACAGGAATTTCAATTAACACCTTACTGAATCAAGGGAAGAACAGCCAGACATTATTTCACTAGACAGCCTCAAACAACTATAACCTATAGGTTCAGATTGGGTATTAGGAAAAATTCTCCACTGCAAGGGCTGTCAGGCATTGGAACAGGCTGCCCAGGGAAGCGGTTGAGTCACTATCCCTGGAGGTGCTTAAAAGACACAGATGTGGGATTTAGGGACATGGTTTAGAGATGGACTTGGCAGTGCTAGATAATCGGTGAACTCAACGATCTTAAGAGTCTTTTCCAACCTAAACAATTCTATGATTCTATAAAATCAATAAGCATGCTGAGAAAACTCCTCACAGTAACAAACTAGCAAAGAATCTCCTTTTTCTACTTTTAATATTACACACTCTAACCAGCTAACAGCAATAATTAGAAATCAGTTAAAACACAGCTTCTCCTTACTGAATCACTATTTCAGCCAGCATTACCTGCAGGCAGAGAATTAGGTATTACTTCTTGAGTTGGAGGTGGAATTTCAGTTTTCTGCATAACAGAAGATTTGTTTGATTGATCTTGTTCCTCCTCTTCTTCATCATCATCATCATCGTCATAATTTCCTGATAATAAACTGGGACCTGGACCCTTTGAAAGTTGTTTGTTTGCACTATTTTGCTCTGTTTCATCAAAAAAGTCTGCTGGTAGCCTAGTAAAGAACACACAACACAATTATTTCAGACTTCACAAAAATCAGTTACAGTCTAGCACCTGAAGCCTATTCAACCTGTGAGCAACACAATCTTTTAGATACCGTGCAATACCCTCACAACTGTGCAGCTACCGACGTAACCACTGCCTGAAGGTAGCACATACTCGTTGCTTTTGTTTGAAGTTCCCCAGAAACGCTCAGGTTAATTCTGAAAACACATTTCAGTTCCATTTTCGCATTTGAATATTCAGTATCAGAAACAATAAGTAAAACATAGTGCATAACAAAGTGCATTTGGATGAATGGTAGCTTAAGTAATTCTATTTCCATATTCAAAGTTATTTACATCGGTGTACCTGCTGTGAACACATTACATAAAAAAATTATAGTTCATCAGTCATACTAATATCATGTAAACCCTGATAACCTTCATGTATAACATAACTATTTATTTTGGGTACCTACTGCTACTCAGAACTGCAGCTTAGAAGAGCCACACAAGCTCAGCAATGAGAAAACCCACATTTGCTTAGAACAGCTGCAGATCTCTAAGCCAAATATCTTCCCAGGTTATATTTTAAAATAATCATATCAATCTGTTTACTAATGAGCAAACTTCTCAACTGTTAATTTTGCACACACACTCAAAATTTCTACAAGTGTCTTCTACTGTCAAGATAACGGAACATAACGCCTATGCAAGATAACAATAATAATAATTTATCCTGTGAAGAAGTGTACAAGAGACCTGCAGGCCTTGTGTGACATCTATCAACCCCACGAAGATGTCCAAATACTGTCAGAAATCTTCAGTGGCAGTAAGACGCTCAACTCAATCCTCTAAAGTCAAATACACTTCCATATTTGTGAGAGTTCAACTGCATGATATGCATTTACATGAATTTTAATTGACAAAAACATCATAATAAAGATCTGTTGATGACATTTGTTCATAGTTTTTGTGAATAAATATAATTTGCATGTACACTGAAATATACATTTAAAATTTCTCTTAATTTCAGGCTACCATCTCTTCTGTGGTACGATAGCATTAAAGATTAGAGTGCATGCCAAAATCCAATTATTTTCAATCTAGCACACTCCATAATACCACCACGTATTAATCCTTAGAAGTCTGATAGTGACAGCAAAAGAATTCCTGTTTTGTCAGAGACTCTAGAGTTAATATCATGATTCTCTCATCTGCACTGAAGAAGATGCTGCCATGTCTAGGAATATACACCCACATTAGAAAATGAGCAGAAGCAGGGATCTGCTGATTCTCTGAATCTTTACCCTTGGCTAAGAAGGAAGAGATGAAGAAGAACAAGGTGAGAATGCAGCAGTTGGTACAGCTACAAAAAACTCATACATAATAAGATCTACTTACCCAGCTGCAGATGTATGTGGCTTTTCTTCTGTACCTGTATAACAGCCAAGAGTCACTTCTTACAATCCATGCTTTTAAAAGAAATATCCCTCAAACAGACTCCTACTACAGCAGCAGGTTCACAAACGCACACTTTCATATATTTCATATATTTACATGCTTAGTAGCACTAAGGGAAAAAAGTAACTGTCTTTGCTTTAGCATGAACTTTCCTGCACGGTTTGAGGTAAACCAGCAACTTGATGCCACTGAAAAAGAATAACACCACTTTTTGGCAAGTGCTGCTACTGTTTAACTTACACTGTTTCTGGTTCTGTTTACATTGAGCCCACAGCTCCATGACCTAACACAATAACCCAGAACAAAACTAGTTACGCTGCCAAAAGCGCAGTTTTCTCCTGATGAGCAAACTCGAGAGAAAGAGCAAGACAGACTTTTTCCCTTTTCAGCAGCAACAGGCTAAAATTAACTGACAGCCTCGAGTGTTTACACTCACTGTCATGAAAACAAAACAAAATCATTCAAGATGTAAAATGGCTAGATTCTGGCAAGTGCTTGATAAGTATTTTTCTCTCCTTACCTTTTACTCTCTTTAACTCTGTATTTTCTGTGTCAACAGTTTTTCTCTTGACAGAATGAGATGATGTGCTAGCAGCTGGAGCAGTTGCAGTCTGTTTTGTGCCTTTTAATTCTGCAACTCTCTGTAAAGAAGTACAAAATCAGGAGATTTCCTAGCAGGAACTTCTGGATTGCAGCTTAAAATACAGCAATTTCAGAACAGTTTATTAAAGTGAGCTAATACCATCCTAGAACAGGATAACTGAAACAGAAATCATGGATATCGAAACTAAGCCCAGTGTCCCTGTCATCCTCTTGAATGTTGTGATATGGGAGCAGAGGAACTGAGACTTGCAAAAGGGAGGCTGTAAGAGTGAGAAAGGAAAGACTAAGATCAGTCACATTTACAGTAGTAAGACACTGAGGGAAAGAGCAGGAAGCCCAAACTCATCCTAAAGTCCTGGAATATAAAGTGTTTTCAAATTAAAACACAGCAGTGTATTAACGACTCATCACTGTGCCTTGCCACAACTGTCTACTCAGAATGCAGGTAATGGACTAAGTACCTCTCAGTTCTTTTGGCCTTCTCCTCAATACTTGTAAAACTGCATCCAAATTACAAGATCCCTGAAACTGTTTCACAAATTATTTATTTTACTGCTAGATTATTAAGAAAAAAAACCCGCATATTCTTCTTAGCCACGTGTAAACAGTCACTTGGTAACACGCAGGTAACAAAGCAATCCGAAGGAGGGTTTACAAGTCCAAGCTGGAGAAAAGTGACACTTAAAAACTGTCACTAATGTGGGAACAGCTCCATCTCAAGAGCAAACCCCTTGAAAGACACAGGACAATTCCCTGAAGTGCTGGCCTTTCAATCGGTGCATCAGTTTTAAGAAAGCAAAATAATCAGGCTTGTTTTTATGCTCACCTCTCCTGGCAGATGCTCAAGTGTTAACTATTATCTCTCTGGCAACCAACGTCAGAACCCGAGGGAATGGCAGGAAGATGTGCCAGGAGAGGTTTAGGTTGGACATGAGGAAAAGGTTCTTCCCGCAGAGGGTGGTGGAGCACTGGAACAGGCTCCCCAGGGAGGTGTCACGGCCCCAAGCCTGACAGTGTTCAATAAGAGAGTGGACAAGCCCTCAGACACATGGTGTAAACTGTGGGGTTGTCACGTGCAGGGACAGGAGTTGGACTCGATGATCCTTGTGGGTCCCTTCCAACTCGACACTGTATGATTCTATTAGCGCACGCACCCCAAAAGGCAGCAAACTCCCGCGTCCGCTAAGGCGGTGCGACCTCCCCTCGCCCCTCCCCTCCTCACGTGGTGCCCAGTTACTTCTGAACAACAACAATCGCAGCACAGCCGAGCTCACACCCGCACCCCCCCGGCCGGGCAGCCCGGACCCGCAGAGCCGCGGCCCCCCCAGCACCAGCCCGGCGGCCGCTCACCTCGCGGTGCTGCTTGCCCAGGACATGTGTCTGCCACAGCAGCTCGCTCTTCACGGGCGTGTTGCAGAGGCTGCAGCTCAGGTGGCCCAGGCTGTTGTACGTGGCGGGCACCGTTAAGGGAAGCGGAACGCTGCGGTTGGGATCCCCGCGGCTCGGACCCCCACTACCCCCTCACCCCGCCCCCACCGCGCCGGGCCAGCCCCCGAGGGGAGGTCTAGGCAGCCCACTGCCGAGGATATTTGGCGAAGGGCGACTCGATCCGCTTCTTCCCCGCGTTCTGCCGCTGTTTCTCCCGCATGAGGCGCCGCAGCTCCTCCTGCCGCACCTGCTTCCGCGCCGCGCCCAGCCCGGCCGCCGCCATCTTCTCCCGGCGAGCAGAGCGAGGCCGCGACTCCGCCCCGCGGCGTGACGCATAGTGGGCGGGGCTTAACGGCAGCCCCGCCCCCCGCACTGGGACGGGACCGAGGACACTGGGGGCGGGGCTTCGGATGAGGGCGGGTCCAGAAGGCCCAGGCCCGCCCCCAAAGGAGGGGGAGCACGAACAAAGTTCTCGCGATAAAGAAGCAGAATTAATTTTTCCGGTTTGATCAGTTTTTTCGGTAGTTAAGTTTCTGGAGCACCACGAGAAGGAGAGAGGGGCGCTAATCCAGCTGTGGGTCATGTCTCTGAAGAGATTCCCTAAAAAGTGCCCCTGAAGCCACCCAAACCAAGTAAAAAAATAATGATAAACACACCCCATACATCCAGCCCCTGCAACCCTCAGTGTACAACACAACTTTGAAAAATGCACTTAAAAACAAACCAAACAGCTTTTCATTAAGCTGCAGCTTGCTGCCAGTCACAGTGACATTTCAGGCTTTGAGTCCCCGCAGCCTTTCAGAAAGAGCCGCATGTATTTTCCCCACCAAAATACAGCCCTTCAGTAACTGCATCATGACCAAGGACAACAGAGAACTTTCCAGAGAACTTTTATTTTTACCTTTTCATTTATAATAATACAATAACTAAAAAAGAAAAAAAATCTAGACTCGAGTTCCACGGTGTCAAGTACTCCACTCCAAACCACAAGTGACCTTTCACAGTCACAAAGGTGTTACTCCAGGTTTACAGCAACATTACCTCCAGGAGGAGCTGCCCACAGAGGACGCCACCACAAGCAGCAGATTTTAAACCGTTCCCAGACAACAAACCATCCTACAGCTCCAGACCTTGCAGATCCCTGAACGCTGGGTTTGGTTCACCCCACACCTGCCTACAGGAGCTGGGGGAGAAAATGGGGCATGGAAGTCTGTAGTTCGATTCTCATTTTCATGGAAGACAAATTTTGTGGTAAGGTATTTTGCCCAAATGGTGAATCTGAGGTGTGTGACCACAGCCAGAGCAACACAGCAAGTGGAGGAAGACGATGGGGTAAGTACAACTAAGGCAAAAGCGAGTAGCTGCTCTTCTGATGTGACTGGGGCAGATGGTTGGGGTGAGGAAATGATTCAGTAGCAAAATAGGTATCACAGTACACCTAGACTACAGAATCAGTGAGAATACAGCTTCAGCTTGATTGAGATCTATGTTTACCTTTACAAATTCTGAAGAATATTTAAAATCTCCTCTTCCTTTCCCCCTCCTCCCACAATTGTTGTCTGCTGCACTTTTCAAGAGCACAGAAGTTTGCTTTCACTGAAATTAAGGCTATTATGAAAAAACAAAGTGTAGGAAGGACTCCTCTTTCAAAACTAAGCATAAAAGTCAGTCCACTCTAGAAGGTCTTCGATAACTCTAAATACAACCATCTGCTTTCCAAAAAGAATAAACTCATTTTTATATTTGGAAGACAATTTTATGCTGCAAAAGTTTGTCTTCATACACATACTTCTGTCCTAGAAACCAAACCAGGATTTAGTGCTGTAAGGTAACTTCAGCTTAGGACAACCACCCTTCGCTGAACCTAGGTGTGCTGGTGGAGAGGTTCATCATCACTCTCTTCACCTCCAAGTACCAGAACATCTAAGCTGTTCCCTAGTGGATCTTTTAAATTAATCCCAGTGGCTTTGAGATGGGCTGAGGGTGTTCTCACACCAGCACATCTCCAGAAGCAGCAGTCTCTGGGAAGGAGTTCCGAGAAGATGACATCTGCCTGCAGCCTTCGTGTTCTCGCCCAAGAGAGAAAAATACAAAGGAGCAGCAGAAATGGGCACAGCCCCAGCCACGACCACAGCTCCCAGGTCTCTTCATTGGCACAAGGGGACACTTGGCTTATTATACATGCACCTGTGAAAGTTGAATGCATTAGAGGACTGACATCTGAGAGGGTGAGGATCCTGCCCATCACAAGAAAGTGGAGAGTTTTGCACACCCTGAATTAGGCAATCGTGTTGCTGGTGGTTTGAGAGTCAGCTGAATCTAGTCCAGAAGCAGCACCAAGCTAGGTAGGGCTTCACAGAGAATGGCTACAACCAACTCTTCTTCCTTCTAACTTCAAAGTGCTGGAAAAATGCAGCATAACCAGACCAGTAGCCCAGCAGCCCAGCAAAAAATATCCCCAGTCCTACCAAACGTACAATTTCCTAACATGACAGATGAGCTTCCTAGGAGTTTAGACCTTGAAATCCTCCACCGGTGCTGAGAAGAGAGTTACATATGGGAAAAATGCAATCTTGAAGAAACTGGTTGACAGTAAAATATACGGCAACTCCAATCTTGGTATGGTCAAAAGGCATTTTTGGAATAAAAGTGACCCTTTCCAATGTGGGGCTACCACTTCATTTGTGCAATGGCATTTTTCGCTAAATAAATGTTCCTCCACTTACAAACATCAAAGATAATACTTTAATAATAATACTTCAGCTATTATTTAAGGTTTATAACTTATTAGAAGTTAACTTTTTTTTACACACATTTCCTATTCTTATCTTGAAAGGACAACTAATCACGTAGAGATAAAGGCTCACTACATAAGGGCCATTTCTAAACATCGTTTCTCTGACTCATTTGAGACAAAAGAGCTTTTCTTTCCTCACAGAAACAGGCTCCTTACCAGTCACTACCTCACCAGCCACTGCAAATATGGCTGATCTTCTGACCAGAAGTATCAGTGAAAAAGCAATTCCTGCTATAGGTACGTTAGATATGGGCTCTGACCAACAGCTGCAACGTTGGCTGCGCCTGCTGACAGTTACCATCTTCTGCAAAAACTTATTTTTCACCAGACAGAGAAGGCTACACACGGCACCTATCTGACTGCAAGAATCAGTCACAACACTCAGACGCATGGCATTGCTAAAATAAAGTTGTGTCACTTTGTAACATTTATAAAAAATCACTGTTTACCTTAACAGACTAGAAATAATCACTGCAATTTCCGTTAAATATATTAATAGCATCACAAATTCAGTGAAATCAGAAAAAAGGTATAAAAAACCCTTTCAAAATAGCTCCTTAGTTATACCTTACTTGAACTGAACCCTTGGTATATGAGCAGCATGAGTAATCTCATTTCATTTCCCACCACAACTCAAGACAGAACACAAATAATCAAATTAAGAATAATCTATAAAAACCACAGTACAACAGAAATCTATGTAAAAAACATACGTCTGTATAAAGGAGCTCAGTAACAACTTAAAGCACCACTTGAAATTAAGTACCATACATGTTACAGTACATTCCATTTATTATGACAATTTAAGGCTAAAATAGGTACAACTCCCTTATAGTCAAGCTTTCTTATATTTATAAATGCATACAAACATTAAGTAGATACAAATGTGTAGGGGGTTTTTATTGCTCTGATTGGTCTACTAGAATGTTCGACTTTTCTAGATGTTGTCTCAGTTTGCCTTTTTCAATCAAGTTGAAGTCCTACAATTGCAACTTATGGCACTTGTACAATTATAGACCTCCTTTGATTTGAGCTGTAAATAAATTCAAAGACATATCAGACAAAATTGCCCATCACTGTACACTTTATAACTTAGTTAACTAAACATTTGTCCATAAGATACATAACAATTCACCACAAAGATTGTTTCTGTCATTCTCAGGAAGGATTTTCTTTTAAAAATAATAGGTCTAACCAAGCGGCAAACAAGACAACCAGTAATACATGATTGACTGGTACCAGTCTAACAGACTGTGCTTTAAAAAAAAACCAAAAAAAACAAAAAAGCTGAATACGTGCTCCAAAACAAAGAGCAAACTCTTCTTCTTGCTCATAGAGCAATTATGTTTCCTAATTATGTAGGGCAATGCCTCATTCTGCCAGTGCCAAATTCTTTGACTGCAGCTTGTCCATTTCTTGACCAATATTTCCTTCAATAGTATCACACTGGGCAAGAAAAACCTGAGAATAAGAAACAAACAAATGTTACTGGGGATGCAATTACAGCAATGGCAGATGCTTCTCTAGAAGAGAAACTGCAGTTTCCATCATGAATTTGAATAAACCAACTCAACAACCACCTTCCAGTTCCATTTTGATAATAGCTTATTCACTATTTTCTTTATCCAGAATCCAACAGAAACATTATATGTGATGAGGCAATAATGTCGCTGCCCAACCTCATCAGTCCTGACACTGAAGTACCCTGAGTTAAATACAAAGTCCATAAACAAAAGGTTCAGACAAGTCAGTGCTTCAGTTTTGAACACATACTTCCGTAGCCGAGGGTGGGGGCAACAAACCTACCTAGCCAAATCTAAAACAAGCTTTCATTAAACCAAGGCCTTTTCTATTTCTCAGGACTACAGGGCAACAGGAATCCCCATCTTTACCAGTAACCAGCTGGTGTGCCTCCAAAGGAAGAAGGCCCCTTTCCAAAAAGGGCAGTACACAGCACCTCAAGCTGCCCATGAGTTCTTACAAGTGTAGCAACCCACACACAGCAATTAAGATTCAGCAGCCACTGGTCACTTGGTTTGTGCTGTGCACAGCACAACGTGCCAGTATTTTAAGCAAATACATTATTTTAGGTCAATTCCAATGTATGTGAGCACAATGTAGTTTCTAGGCAGACTCTCCCACTATATATTCACATCTCACACTCGTTTTTGCTACGGCTGCACTAGAGTTAATAGTCAAACCAGATATTTAATGTTATTGACATTAAAATGACAGAAAGAAGCTTCCCTTTAGAGCAGCTAGCTGTTTTGCCAGGTGACTGTTTCTCAACCATTACACTAGTTCAAATCGCCTATCTTCAACCAATCTCTTGAGCAAGCATCAACCCACTTCTGTAAGGACTTGAGGGATAAAAAAGTCAAGGTGGTAACAACTGCAGCTTCTGGCTGCAAGTGTTTACATCTGTCTTCCCATTCTGGAAGATATGTGATTGCTAGCAACAGAAGGCAGTTAACAGCTCCCCATCACTTTTATGAATACTCAAGAGAAAATAAGCATAACCTGCCATCATTTTCTTGCTCTGGAAAAACAAACATTTGTTGAATGCTCTGGTCTGAAACCTTGAAGCCCTCAAAGGGTTCATAACCTACAGCTGCAGAACACTGTGCCTATAAAAGCACATCAATAACAACAGAGTCTGGTTTATGCTTTAATAGCAGTACTTACACAAAGCTCAACTTATTTCTGCAATAACTTCACCCAAGAGTGGAGCTCTAGTAGCCTGCCATGAGGTTTATAGCCATAACTCTATTACAAAGTTTTGCTGCTTTGCTCAGGCCCATGGAATCGTTCAGAGTCCCACGTAACCTGGCTACACCAGCAACTACCTTCCTTTCAATTTGCATTCTCTGAACTTCCCTCTGTAACTGAGTAGAAAGTGCTTTGTCCCTAAAGCTATAAGAAAAAAACATTTCTACTATGAAGTACTTCATGGTAGAGATTCCTCCAAAATAGATGGCTATTTAAAAAAAACATTAATGGAAAGTATTTTAATAAGGCTACAGTAGAAGGCAAAACTTTTCAACTCCACATATGAATGCAAGGTACCTTCACAAATAATCTTCAGAAGCCTCACCTGTGACTGAAGTCAGCATAATACAAACAAAACCAGTAATATGAGTAGTGTTACCATTCATTTACGGAAGTGTGACTTTGCAGGGTGGAAGGATGAATTCCAGTATTTATTAACAAACCTGCAGTTCAAGGTCTCTAAGGAAACAATGCCCAGGAATTTATAAGCACCACATAATGGCAAAGCAACTATAAAACCCACCCCTCATTACAGCTGCTCTCCTGTACAGCTTTTACTTTAGAGACTCAGTCTCCATAGAAATTTGGTACATTGCAATAGAAGCTACATTTTCCAAAGAACACCTCCAGCGAGGCCCAGCAGGAGTTACAGCTGACTGCATCCTTGTGCACAGACCTCATTCATTACTCCAGCTCATCAAAATAAGGGAAAGGAATAACGATTCTGTTTTCTTTACAAGTTATCAGAATTACTTTACATCATCGGGCAGCCATAAGGCCAACCACTAATGTAAATTACAAGCATTATCTGAAAACAGCGTGAACTATCAAAATCCGTATTTTTGCACTCTGTTTTATAAAGCCATTTAATACTTCTCAATGGGAGGTCATAAGAAATACCAATATAAGAACAAACACTGAAAAAAATCTAAGCTCTGAACAGCTCTCATTTTCACAAACTCTTGGTACCTTGTTGCCCAGCATTAACAGAAACAAAAAAAAAAACGCAAGAAACTCACCTGAACCCTTTTCACCAAGCCCTTCTTTTTCAGTTTGCAATCACTGAAATTCTCTGGCAGATTCTGCAGTAAAATAAAGAAACAAGCTGATGCAGCTTAATGTTGAAATTAACATATTAAACCTAGGGCAAAAACTGAATGTTTCAAAGAATCCTCTGAACAGGCATCCTGAAAATGCCAAGCCTGCTCACTGAGGATGATACACAAGAGAGAATTTAAAAGCCATAAATTCAAGAACTCAGGGATGCAGCATGCTGATTGTGAAGAACTGAGCCAGCAAATTTATCATGTGGCTTTAGGTAAGTTACAGCAACAGACTACAGGCACTGTTTTTGTCTGCTGCAGTGTATGGTAACTGTTCTGCTGAGCTTCCACTTCACCTTTTTTCAAAGAGTGTAAGACAAATTAATTACCTACAAACACATTAACTGAAACACTCGCCATCATTAGAAAGTACCATCAGCAATGCAGGCACTGCCAGCCTGTTTCAGCTGTACGTCTGATCTTGACAATCTGCTCTTGGTAGGCAACAGATGTGAAGCATTACATGCTGACAGTTTTTAATTGAATTAAAACTGCATCATTTTCTGTACTCCCACCACCCAACATATTCACATATGTCATCTTCACAAATGTTATATGCTTCGTCCTTTCGGAGCTGTGTGAAACTGGGGTGTTGGTGGGGAACAGTGCTCAGGTTTACCATGTTTTTCTAAAATCAGGTAAAACATCCGTACATATGATTATCATTATACAAAGTTTATGTGAACATTCTTAGAAACATTGTGCTCTCACTGCTGAAGATGCATAAAAATCCTGCAGTTTCTCACTAGCATACCTTTTACTTTCTACCCTAACTCCATCTCAAGAATATAGGTTTCCCTATACTACTCTGTGTTTCATTTCAGCTAAAATGTGAGCCCCACGGGGAGGTTTAGATACATAATCCTTTATAACAACCAAAGGAAAAAAAGGTGTTCTTTTAGCATCCAGCAAAACATCCATGGTCTTAAATATAGGAGTGTTGCATATAACCTAATATAGGAGTTAAAAATATACAGGAGTCCACACTAAAAAAAAAAAAAAACAGTCCATCATGGGAAGTTCAGGGATCCCACTGCTTCAGTATTTGTGCAGTAATTAGCACACTGTGATACCAGACAAAGAAATAATAATCAGCAGGCTTAGCATGCTTTCCCAGAACTGTGAGCGAGGAGAAAATAAACACGCAACAGAGTGAGCTGGGACACATTCTTACATCTCCAAGGGCAATCAAAAGAGACTTCAGAGCCTTGGGATGGTTGGCAAAAGAATCTGGAGCATGGGTAATTTTTAGCTCTACCCTTCCAGTTGCAGGCAACAACACTGGAAGAAACAGATGGACCCAGTCTGTTAATATATGGCTCTGTGGCTGGTGTCACCGCCATAATTTGGTTTTTTTTTTTTTACAATGGGATGGCCTCCATAGCACTGGGTTTGCTGGTGTCAGATGGGGTCTTTCTCAAAGAGGTAAGAGGATTCTTTGCTCACAAGCTAGTGGGGTCATTGACAGAGCTCTAAACTAGGCATGACGCGCGAGAGAGACAGTATCAGGCTTGCCCGTGACAAGCTGTGGGATGAGACACCAAGGATAGAGGCATGGGTGCTAGCAAGGGCCCTCAGCCTGTTGGTTTGAGACACGTTGACCACACTGGAGCACACTTGAAGGCTTAGTGAGATGACCCAGGGGCTCCTGATGTAATAGGAGCCAAAAAAGAAACACTGGTGAAATACCTCAAAGGAATTAGAGGTGTTCCTCCGAGATGGTGATGCAGCTGACAGCCCAGCTGAAGTGCCTTCACACCAATGCACATTGCATTGGCAACAAACAGGAGGAGCTGGAAGCCACTGTGCTGCTAGAAGGCTACAACCTACTGGCCACTAGTGAAACTTTTTGGGATGGATCCCATGACTGGAGTGCACTGATTCATGGCTACAGGCTGCTCAGAAAGGACAAACAAGGAACGAAGGGTGGAGGCATTGTCTTCTACATCAAGAGATGGATAGAGTGTTAAGTGCTGTCTCTGAACAACAGCCACAAGCAGGTTGAAAGCTTATGGGTAAGAATCAGAGATTGAGGCAACAAAGGAAACCTTCTGGTTAGTGTTTCCTGTATATGCATGCCCCAAGCAAGGGGAGCCTAGTGATGAAGCCTTCTTAGTCCACCTACAGGAGGCATCACACTTGCAGGCTCTTGTCCTGCTGGAGGACTTCATCCACCCCAAGATCTGCTGGAAAAGTGGCATGGTGAGCTGTAGGCAACCCAGGAGACTCCCGGCATCCATTGAGGATAACTTCTTAAGCCAGGTAATAGACAGCCCTACCAGAGAAGATGCAATACTGAACCTGATGGTCACTAAGGCAAGTGAGCTAATCGGTGACATCAAGATTGGTGGCAGTCTGGGCTGCAGTGATCACGCACTCATGGAATTCTCAGTCCTGAGGGATGTGGGACAGGAAAAGCCTGAATTTTAGGAAAGCCAACTTCAAGGAGTTAGTCAATACGATCTTCTGGGAAACTGCCCTCAGGGACAAGGGAGCAGAACAGAGCTGGCAGATCTTTATGGACACTTTACATAGAGCACAAGAGCTCTCAATCCCAAGGTGTAAGAAATCAGGAAAGGACAGTAAAAGACCAGTATGGATAAGCTGAGATCTGCTGGTCAAACTAAAAGGCAAGAAGGAAATGGACAGGCAGGGGAAGCAGGGACAGGTATCCTGGGAAGAGTATAGGGACACTGCCTGGTTGCGTAGGGCTGGGGTCAGGAAGGCCAGGCTGGAGCTGAACTTGGCAAGAGATGCAAAGAATAACAAGAAAGGCTTCTACAGGTATGTCAGCCAGAAAAGGAAGGTCAAAGGAGGCGTACCCTCCTTGATGACTGGTGAACTGGTAACAACGGACGAGGACAAGTCTGAAGTTCTCAACAACTCAGTCTTCACTGGCAAGCTCTCTTCCCACACTTCTTGAGTGTATGAACTGCAAGATGGACTGTGGGAGCAAAGTCCCTCCCAGTGTAAGAGAAGATCAGGTTTGTGATCACCTGAGGAACCTGAACATACATAAATCTATGGGACCTGACCAGATGCATCCCAGAGTCCCAAGGGAACTGGCTGATCTAGTTGCCAAGCCATGATATTTGAGAAGTTATCGCAGTCATGTGGAGTCCCTGGTGACTGGAAAGAGGGAAACATTACACCCATTTTTAAAAAGATAAAGAGGAGGATCACATGATCTACCAAACTGTCAGCCTGACCTCTGTGCCTGGCAGGATCATGGAATAGATTCTCATAGAAGCTCTGCTAAGGTACATGGTGGACAGGAAGGTGATTCAGGACAGCCAGCATAGTTTCACCAAGGGCAAGACCTGCCTAACCCACCTAGTGGCCTTCTATGATGGAGTGACTACAGCAGTGGACAAGGGAAGAGCTACAAATATCACCTATCTGAACATCTGTAAAGCCTCTGACATGGTCCCCCACAGATCCTTTTGGGTCTGTACTGGGATGAGTACCATTTGATATCTCCAGTGATCACACAGACAGTGGGATCAAGTGCACCCTCAGCAAGTTTGCAGAAGACAGAAAGCTGAGTGGTGCAGTTGACATACCTGGGGGATGGGATGCCATTCAGAGGTACGTGGACAAGCTTAAGAAGTGAGCCCATGTGAATCTCACGGGGTTCAACTAGGTCAAGTACAAAGTTCTGCACCCACGTCGGGGCAACCCCTGGTATCAGTACAAACTGGGGGATGTATGGATTGAGAGCAGCCCTGCAGAGAAGCATTTGGGGGTACTGGTAGATCAAAGATTATAGACATGACCTATCAATGTGCGCTTGCAGCCCAGAATGCAAATTGTATCCTGGGTGGCATCAAAAGGAGCCCAGCCAGCAGGCTGATGGAGGTGATTCTGCCCCTCTGCTCTGCTCTGGTGACATCCCACATGGAGTCCTGCGTCCAGCTCTTGAACCCTCAGTACAGGAAAGACATGGACCTGTTGGAGAGGGTCCAGAGGAGGCCACAAAAATGATCAGAAGGATGGAACAGCTCTGCTGTGAGGACAGGCTGAGAGAGTTGGGGTTGTTCAGCCTGGAGAAGAGAAGGCTCTGGGGAGACCTTATTGCAGCCTTTCAGTACTTAGAAGGGGCCCATAAGAAGGATGGGACAGACTTTTTAGCAGGGCCTGTTGTGACAAAACAAGGAGTAATGGTTTCAAACTAGAAGAGGGGAGATTCAGACTAGATATAAGAAAGAAATTTTTTTATTATAAGGATGGTAAAGCAGGGGCACATGTTGCTCAGAGAGGTGGTAGAAGCCCCATCCCTGGAAGCATTCAAGGCCAGGCTGGACGGGACTCTGAGCAACCTGATCTGATTGAAGATGTCCCTGCTCATTTACAGATGTAGGAGCAGCTACATTTATACAGTCCTACAATTACATTTGGTGTTTCGAAGGCACCTGTGAGGCTGATGTGGTCCCCAGTGAAAATGAGTTTGACACCCCTGATTTACAGTATTTATAGCTGTCACAGGGAAGAAAATGTTTTAAAAAATATTATAAAGTTATATGAAGTATTCCAAGGGATCTTAGACACAGGACCACAAAAGAAAACCTTCCTATTTTTCCATTGGTTTTTGACAACACAATTTACTTTTTAAAATGAACAGAATATGACAAGAGATATTTAACATAAAGAGAGCATTTGATCTTTACTATTTTGACTACATATATGTAATAGCCTGAAAGAACAAAGGTCATTTAGGTTTAATTATTAATAGCTGATTTTCACCAGGAAACAAAGATGTTATCTCACTGTCACAGAGATTCTTCTATGCCTTGAAGTTTTCCATTACTTTGAACTTCTTAATAATCAAATTAAAAATGAAATTATGCACTATGTCAGTTACAATGCCATCTCCCTTTGCTGAGTACTTATTTCAGGCTGTATTTTCTGAAAGAGATTCTGGCCTATGCAAGTATTCCTACCATTCTGAAACAGCAAAATAACAGACAATTTTCTATCATCCAAATAGGCCTAAGTTAATTTTCAGTAGCAGACAGGGAACTCCAGCTGGGCTTACCACACAAAGTCTGTTTCTAAAACAGATACTGGTATAATTACTGGAGAAAACTTTGAAATGTGAGTGTAGAGAAGACATTCAGACCATTTCTATTTTTGACAACATTTTTCAAAACTGATCTTTTTAATTACATCTGCACATGCTAACTTCTCTATTTGCTTGCACACCCTCATACTTGTTTGTTTGTCTTCTCTTTCTGCTTAAAAGGTGTTTTGCAATCAAATCAGCGAAGTTTAAAAATCTTAACATCAAATTAAGTCTCACAGTCTCTCTGTTTTACCTTAGTCAGCTTATGCCTCCTCTCCAGGAATACGTTGTCCAGCTATTCAGGATTTAACAGGTGAAGCTGGCAATAAACCTTAAGTCACAATAACATTTCAATATTTAATTAAAATCAAATTTAATTAAAGAAGCAGTAGCTTAAACCTAAGCAGTGCGTATACAAAGCTCTTGCCAAATTTTCATTTTGGTGCTGGCATTGCTTGCAGAGCAGTTTGGATTAGTATAAGGTTTTCTACTGCACAGCATATTATTTTGTAGTAGATCTCCTCTTGGCTTTGCACTTTCTCTGTGCCAAACCCCTGCTCAAGTCTCCCAGTCCCTGGACTGTTTGGTCTTAAACTTTCAGAAGCGATTGCAGCGCTGGCTTCACCTCCACAACTTCTGCAGAACTCCTAGGCACAAGTTCTTCATCCTTTCCACAACCACTCAGACACAGAGATGGAGTCTCCCTGTTACCAGCGACTACTTCCCACCCCACACCCCCAAATTCAGATGCTTAACCACATCTCGAGAGCTCTCACCCCACAGACACACAGACAAGATGCACTGCAGAGACACACATGTTACATCCTCAAAGATTTATCTTTTGTATGGACAACACTCATGCTTTATTCAAGAGATCCTCAAACCAAATCACTGTTTACACAGTAATAAATCAATGCACGTGTGTTTTCCTGCCTTTAGATCTTCGCTATTCCTGAATGTTCTTTCAACTATGAACCCAGCATCCCTCTCTCCTGAGCACAACTTCTTACAAAACACAGACTCTCTCGTCATTTCTTTGCTCTCTTCCAGGTGATCTAACAAAACCACCTCTCACTCCCACAGAACGTCACCTTCACCTCTGCTGAAGTTCTGCTTGTTTTGGAAGTGCTTCCAAAAATTATTTTTAAGCTTAGGGTTACTACCACATCTTTGCTCTCCTCTTTGGTTACTTCTTATTTCCCAAGCCATGGACCCCAGTAGGTAATACCTGATGCCCGAATCTACTTTATAGCAGTGTGGTCAGTTAATAAACAAAACAAATGCTCACCATTATTTATGGCTATCTTACCAGACCCAAAGGGACACCATTCTCAAAACACGCAACCTCCTACATGAGCAGTCATTAGCCATAATAGCTAGAAACATTTTTGCTTTGTTATCAGATTGCTTAAAAAAATAAGAATCACTCTGCTACACACAGCACCAATGCTAATTAGTTGCAAACAAGGGGTTTTTGCTGACACCCCATCCATCTAATAGGAAGCTTTTTCATCCGGTTCTTTTAAAAATTCAAACCAACATATAGTATTTTAGTGTCTAGTTTTTATTGACAACCAGCCTTTCATTTTTTTGGAACTATTTGTTAAATAAATTGGTAAATTGGGTAAGCACATTATGTTGACACTGAAACTTTTTCATCTAAGTAGACATTTGAGCAGTTATTAAATGGCAGCATTTGTCAATGGGTTTTTTGAATGCAGAAGTGGTAACTAAGCACTCTGCCCTCACTAAGGGATGACAGGATTTTCATGCTCTTTGTGCTCTAGAAAAATTTTCCCCCAAAGCTTTGATTTTACATTTATGAATCATGCTAAGATATTTAAGAACTATAATAAGAAATGGTTATCAAATGTTTACTTATCCAGATAAGCTAAAAGGTTTAGTAATAAGTTATCACCTTATTGTAAGTGGCAAGATCTCCCAGAAGCCTGGGAAATCTTTGTTACAGGTACAGCGATGTTTTCAGAATACTTCTTTCTGTTAACCCTTTAAATGTTAATTTGGTATTGATTTGCCAGATGACAAGTATAGCAGGGACAAGGAGACAGTGAAAAAGCTTTATCAGAACAGTACAGTAATTTAAGCAAATTTTACAGAGGAATTATAAAAAAAAAAAATTCTCACAAAAAGGAGGATGGGCCACCAGAGCATAATTATTAGTCAGTAATGTCATCAATGTCCTCAGTACTTATACATGCAACGTGACAGATGATTTTGTCGTGAACTTATATAAACAAAATCAGAGACTGGTATTTCAGAATAGAAAGCTTTTTTTATCAGTTGTTAGAACAACCTGTTATCTGCAATGTTGTCTTTCTTTCAAATCTGCCATCTAATAAGAAATTACCATGAGAACAAAGCAATCTCTCAGATTACAATATCAGTGACAGACTTCATGTGAATTAGAGCAGGCTCACAAGAAGCAAATAGTGTCATGACTTTGGAGTTAAATTTTCCTACTGACCTCAGAAAAGCTTTCCTTTTTTTTTTTTCTTGAAAAAAGCTTTTCAGTTATTTAAAAAGCTGTGCCAGCTGATCAAGTCAAGGATTTTCTGTGTTCTACTCACTGAGATTTGCAATAAGTAGCATAATTTGACTTTGACTTCTGGACCAAATGTTTTAACTGCTGAAATAAACTGTATTTCTGGTCATGCACACACACAAATCTTCAGCTGTTGAACATGACTCAATTTGATTTCCTCCCAAAGAAAATTTCAAAGATCTGTGGCTTTTGGAAAGATCTGACTGAGTCACAGCACTCAAAATTTTGTGAGATTCTCATAAGATCCCTCTACCCTTCTTGCTTTGGAAGCAGTAGCTACTTAAACAAATGTAATGTTAAAATGTTTAAGTAACAGCAACTCTATCCAAAACCACCCCTTCAAGACTCTCACATCTCTGGCAGTGACAACATGGTATTTTTTCGCTCCCATCCTAATACTGTATGACTACCAACCTACTTCTCCTCTTACTAAATCACTTCTTTTAAATTCATAGGTGTTGAACACATGGAGTATAGTAGAAAAGGAGTATTAGTTCCAAACTCAGCTCCTCTAATTAATGAGCTTGTCTGCTAACAGTAAGAGGGTGACACCCCTAGAATAAACAGAAAACAATATGCTGGCTTCCTCACCTTTATAAGCTCTCTATAACCATGTGAATCTCATTTTGTATCAAGGTAGATATTTTGATTGATCCAAATAATGTACAACAGCCAAGACATTTTAAAGAGCTTTCATAACAATTCTGCCAAATAAACAAACTGCAACAGTTACAGAATGAGCTTGCTGGTGTGTTTCACTTCTACACTGCATCTATTCTTCTGTCTTCACAGAAAACAGCTCACTCAGTCACTTTTTTTTCTCTCATCTTTTTTTAACAAGCTATGTGTTCAATAGCATCCAAGAGATCTGTCAGAACCCTCTCTTTACTCAGCTAACAAAAAGAATACTAACTGCTGTATAAAATACTCTCTGGAAGGCTTATGCTTTTCTGTTTTGCATTTCTATTTACCATTTTTACTTCAGTGGAACCCATTTATTGTTCATATATACACCTCATGACTGTTTGTCTTGCTGCCTCTGCATGCTGCACAACTATGGCACAGCTAAATAATACCTCAGGAAGCAGGTAGCCTGTTCATCTGAGCTGGTGTAATAGCAGTACAGTGAAGAGCTACATTTTATGTAAAAACTCTACCCAATTACATGTATCTCATCTGCGAGACGTCACAGAAGTTTCACGGAACTGACTTTGGTACGTGCAGTGTAACTTCAATCACTGGTAATAAAAACCTTCACTGATTTCTTGCTCTAAAAAAAATGAGGCTTGTCAATGTCATAGGCTCTTATACAAAGTAACAAACAACTACTACAAATACTAAAAGAAACTAAGTATAATTAGTATTAGCTCTGGCTGCTCCACAAAATTGAGGCACAGGGACTCCATTATTTCCTAAACCTGAACATGAAGTCAATAGGTTGTAAGTCCTGAAAAATCTTGTTGTAAATCATGAAATTCCTTTGTTCAGTATTATTTAGAGTATTTTGGATAAGGAGACAGATAATAGCATGCCTTCTGTTTAAGCAATGCAAAAAGTACCAGAATCAAAAGTAAACTTGGGACACTCAGTTTGGATTGATTAGGAAGCAGTTACAAGGGTTTTCCAAGGCTGCTTGCGGGGTTCCAGAACTACACACCTGCATACAAGTACTGACTTCTTCCTAAATAAAACTTAATATCAGAAACTGAAGGGATCAGAAATAGGCTTTAATCCCATCCAACTGAAACAGTTGTTGCCTTATTGCTATTTTCATAACACACAGCAAATCTGCCATTTCAAACAGGGAACCAGTCATACAAAGCCTGTATGTCTAACAGCATTCTAGAACTGTCAGCAAAATATTCTCTTCTCTATGAGGCAGAAAAGAGAAATTTTAAGACTTTAAAAAAATTAGCATACTATAATTTTATAGAAGTATTGAATAACTGTTGGCTGTAACAAATATCAAAGGCTAGTTTACCATTGAAGGTGCACAATATGAAAGGAGAAAATAAGTTGATAAGCTCTCCACCATTCCTAGGAACACATCCATTGTACAGCATCTGATGATGGCCAGTTCAAATTATTACCCTATGATTTAGTCTGCTACCGAACTTTTTCAAAGTGTGCATCAATTAAGCTACATTTAGTTCACTAATTATAGGCATTTGCATGGAATCTTTCTGAAACAACCCCATAAGGGATCACTGTACAAAGGAGTAGACCCAAAGACATCTCTATCACAGAAAGGCAGCATTTTCCCCTCAGAGTAGGATATTATGATCATGATCTGCAACATAATTACTTAAAGAAGTTTACAGAGAAAGACCAGCAGACAAAAACACACAATAAGGAAATACCACAGATGCCACAATCTTCTATTTATCTCTGCACATGCCCCTTATTCTCACCTAGCTCTCAGCTACTACATGATACAGGAAGATATATACCATACTCTGGAAATATGCTGTAAGGTTATGATCCATTAATGACTGTGAACCACTTGGATATACCCCTATACATTCCAAAGAAATAATCCAGTCCTCAATATACAGGCATCTCAAATAAAAATACTGTCAGTCCACAGACAACTGACCAGAAAATTCTTCAGCCTTCAGGACCTCTTTGTTTTTATGCAATATAGAATACAAAGTTTATCTAGTGGTGGTTCTTTTTTTTTTTTTTCAGACCTTTAGTGTTACCACGAAGTTTAACTTTAAAGTTTGCCAAGACAAACTAAAAGGGTAAAACTTCAGTAAAGGATACCCATTTCATGTAGTCTTAAAAGGCTGCTGCCCCAAATGAAGCTCTTCTGTAGAATGGGGATGCATACACAGGCATTAATGTCACCATTTATAAACAAATGCTGCCAATAGTCTTTTAGAGACATACAGGGCAAGAGTTGGATATTAACGGAAAATCAGCAAAACAATTAACTAATTTTCAAAGCCAAAATAATTTGGTTTAGTATTCTAAAATAGCAAATAAATTACAAGAAAGATATATTCTTAACAGTCAGTTTCTGTTAGGATTTGACCCTCTTCTGTGGTTATTTACTTACAATGGCATCAATCTGTTCCAGGATTTTCATGAACTGTTCTGCAGTTCCTTTTATCCTCTTGTCCAGCTTTTTTAGTGCTTCTGCTTGGAGATCCTTTGCTAAAAATCCCTGAGGAGGAAAATGAGGGAAGGAAAGACAAAATTATTCCACACCCTACAAAACACTCAGCTTAGAAAATCTGTCAATTCACCACAGCAGAAAACATCTTTTACTATTTCTGTAGTTTCAAGTATGATAGGGACTCTAATCTCAACCTGTATTTTATCAGTCCTTGACCTGCTAAATGTAAGATCTGCTAGGTTTACTTAAAAAGATTGAAGTAATAGACGTTCTCCCTTGGACTTCCAGAGAACTCTTCACGTTTTTCTAAATCTACAGAACATAATTTATTCAACATGCAACAATATTCACCCTTTTTCCAAACAGCACCATGCTTCCATTTCACAAACCCATAAATAGCATTTGAAATTCAGTAAGAATTTTAAAGGCCCCTTGGGCAGTTAAGAAGGGCAGCCTATTACTGACTACTTAAAACCTTTAAGCAGTATTTTTTTAAAATATTCATACCTACAAAACTGTTTTGCAAAGATATAAAATGATACAAAACTGGCATACCTTCTGGATACTTGTGAACTCTTTATTAACTTCCTCTAACTTATTAGCTATTTGCTCCACTGACTTCTCCAAATCTTTTAACTTCTTTAATTCAGCCTCTTCTTCTGGACTATTCTGTGTATTCAAAGGTACAACATTCACAACTATGGAACAAATAGAGTCACTATGCAGCTAAAAAGCAGCAACAGTGGTGATACAGACATAGGCTTTTGCTGATTTAAAGTACATACTACACTGTGTTTATTCTTTCCATATTTTAATAACTATAAAATTCTTTCCATATTTTAATACCCATAAAGTAAGCATCTTCACAAGCTTAATTACAGATACAGTCAAAGTGGCAATGTATATGAACACATTAAATCAGATTAATTTGAAGGGCACATTAAATGAGATTAATTTGAAGGGAGAAAGGAGTGCAAACAATTTTATTTTTGTTAGCTTAGTATCTTGAAAGTAGAGGTAACTTTTATATCACAAGATGCTACCTTGTCCTCTACTTGGCAAAGCCAGCCACAAGTCTTTTCACTGGAAATAATGCAGCAGACTCAGTAGCTACAGCTTCCCCCACCACCTCCCAAAAAAACAGATGAGTACACAAGGTCACCAGTGCACAGAAGGTTCATGAGGACTGAAAAGCAACAGATTAGGCAGAAGTTCGTCAGTAATATAAGGCAAAGTCAGTCAATAATGTCATAATAGTATCATTTCAGAAATATATAAACTGCAGAGTTATTTGCAGTATAACCTGAGACTGAACTCAACTTTGTGGGTTGGTATACAAGAGTAGGTTAACGCTGTAACCTGTTTCTGTGTTCAGCAGCTGAATCACTGACAGAAATAACAATAATTTAAGGTAAAAAAAAAAATAGTCCAAAGGCAACACTTACCCTTTTCCCAATCAACATGACTTTGCAACCATTTTTAACACCAAGTGCTGACAAAGGTTGCTCCAGTTCTTTCAGGGACCTCCCTAAATGGAAAATGAGCAGGAAAAACAAAACAAAACAAAAAACCACAACAGTTAAAATGTAGTTAGTGGCATAAGAATGTCTTTTTAAAGACATTCAAAGCATGGACACCTGAAAGTGAAATGTATCATCTATAAGAAAGATTGACAGATTTATAAGTTACCTTTGTAGATCAGCTTCTGAAAAGGAACTGGAACTCCAGTGACTTGTTCAATAAGCACAGCCATGTCTTGTAGCGTAGGTTCACCATCTTCTTGTGGAGAAGCAACCCGAATACTGTGTTTTTCATTACCTAACAAAAAAAACAGATTAACAATAATAGTTACTGCTACCTAGAAAATATTACAGGGAATCAATTTCTAATACTCATTTCCGTTAATGCAGAGAGTTCTCAAATCACTGATTCTCATTTACAAACATACTTTTCAATCAAATAAGTCTACTGTGTTTCCTTTTGCTTGGATTGACTTACCTCAGCTCTCAATTTTGTTTCACATTCTAATAACCTGAAGATTTGGATCAGGCATATTCTACCAGCATATAACGCTCCTTCTAAATACTATTCCACACCTCTTTTTAAGAGTGTCCAGACATCTCACCAGCTAAAGTACAAAAGCCCATACCTTTGTGATGTATTCCATTTGCTACTTGTAGGAACTTTTAATGGCATGAGTCTTGGGCAATCTGAGACAATTTCTCACCTCTTTTGCTCCCTACTCCTCATACATGAGAACCAAGTGATCAGTGTCTACCTTGCTGCCCCACCAGCAGCCACCTGAGAGAATTCTCACAGCCCAAAAATTGTTTCTCCTCATAATGATGCTGATATGCAGCCTCAACCACTTTGAGAGGTGCGAGCCTATATATCACCTTCCACTTACGGAGCATCCTATTCAGGCTCCCTGAGATTGCTTGCACGTAAACAGCAGGAAAGTCTTAGGAAAAAAAAAGAAGTATGTCTATTAATCTCTGCTTTGCAACAGACCCTTTCTATGACCCTCTGCTCCCAAAAATGTAAGGCCTGTCAATCTGAAGGCACCCACAGGAATCAGCCACCGCCAGCGGCGAGGGAAATCAAGACCGGCATTTTTTACTTCGCAAGAAGACAGAACTCCCTAGCAAGTACCAGAAATAAAACTATTCCTATGGTGCTAATTTGAAGTGCGTGTATCTTTTACAAAGAGAAGCACTAAAAGTATTGATCTTAAAATGTTCCAGCCTCCCAGAGTCACAGGACCAGTGACAGTGACCTCAAAAACTTGCAAGCTCCAACAATAGTTCTTAATTCCAAAATGGTTTCAAGCTGAAAACTTTATTATACAAAGTGTACCCTTACGTACGTTACAGAATGACAGAATTACAGAATGGCTGGGGTTGGAAGGGACCTCTGGAGATCATGTAGTCCAACCCACCTGCTAAAGCAGGTTCACCCAGAGCAGATCACACAGGGATGTGTCCGGGTGGGTCCTGAATGTCTCCAGAGAAGGAGACTCCACAACTTCTCTGGGCAGCTTGTTCCAGTGCTCTGGCACCCTCAAAGTAAAGAAGCTTTTCCTCCTATTCAGATGGAACCTCCTGTGCTTCAGTCTGTGCCTTCTGCCCCTCATCCTATTGTTGGGCACCACTGCAAGAAGCCCGGTCCCATCCTCTTGACATCCACCCTTGAGATATTTATAAACACTGATGATACCCCCTCTCAGCCTTCTCTTCTCCAGGCTGAACAGACCCAGCTCTCTCAGTTTCTCCTCATAAAAAAGGTGCTCTAAGCCCCTAATCATCTTCATAGCCCACCACTGGACTCTCTCCAGTAGTTTCTTATCCTTATTTTCCACAAACAGAGCTTCTTATCAACTTGTTTTAGGAAAAGAAAACTATTTAGGTCCTAACCTCAACATATTTTAAAAAGTTGTTCTGATATACATAACTGATTTATGTAAGGGCTGTGCCCATAAGCAGTTGAGAGGAAAAAACAAACAAACAGCTCAAGTTTGCCTAGCCATAGAAACAGTTTTAATTACAAATGAGCACCACCTTTGGCAGACTGTCACAAAAATTTTGCTGTAGATTCACGACAATATGAAATCACCATGAAAAATATTTCATTGGTTAGAACTGGTATCATAGCTTACCAGTTTGCTTCACTAAATGTCAAGACTAATTTAAAATAACCACTACTGAAAAAATCCAACATCTTTTTTAAAAAAGGCCTAAATACTTTTACAAAACAGGTCAATTCACTTTCTTCCAGATTGTCAAATGATACATGTGGACATACTACCATTCTCTTTCTTAATCTTTATTTCTATCTTTTCCCACTTTCACACATGCCTGCAAAACTGTAATAAAAATGTTTGTGCTAAGTAGTAACCCAGCACCTGACAGCAGCAGGTACCAATCAGACAGCTGTCCAAGATGAAGGTTGCCTTCTGTTCACAATCTATTAATGAGAAAATAATTACCAGATAAGAAAACAACTGGAAGTTGTTCTTCACCAAAGACTCTCAGATAAAACTGCCAGGTGATAAATGAAACATTTTCACAAAATAATGTAACAGTTTGAAAACATGCATGAGCAAGCAGAAATAAACAATAAGCTCTAAAGGTGGAAAGAATGTCACCAACATAGTGCAAAAGGAACAGGGGCTGAATTGAGTATTCGATAGTTTAAAAAAATAATCCATTAAAAAAAAAAAATCACAAATTCTGTTAACAAAAATCTGCTGATAAATATCTTGTTGATTTACTACTTTACCATCCTTCTCATTCCTCCTACTGCCTCACATAGATCCACTTCCTCAGAATTTACCCATGCTATTTCCCATCTTATTTTTAAGAACTGTAGAGTTCAGGCTATTGTTATGTCTTTGCAGTAACTTTTCATATTTCTTTGCAGACTTAACTGCATCTTCCCTTCTGCCTTCTTTTCCCTCCTCTTATTTCTCTTTCTGGGCGGGGGGGGAAAAGTCAATCATGTCAGCTGGCCTTTGAGCAACCCATTTAATCAGGTCAGCACCCAACTGTCACACTGAAGAAACCACCACTTTCTGTTGCAATCTTACAGAATCATAGAATCATTTTGGTTGGAAAAGACTTTAAGATCACCAAGTCCAACTGTTAACCTAGCAGTGCCAAGTCCACCACTAAACCATGTCCCTAAGAATCCCATCTATATGTATTTTAAACACCTCTAGGGATGGTGACTCAACAGCCCTTTCCCATCCCTTACAACCCTTTCCATGAACAAATGTTTCCTAATATCCAATCTAAACCTCCCCTGGTGCAACTTGAGCCCATTTCCTCTTGTCCTATCACTTGCTACTTGGGAGAAGAGACCAACACCCTCCATGCTACAAGCTCCTTTCAGGTAGACAGCAATAAGGTCTCCTCTCAGCCTCCTTTCTCCAGGCTAAACAGCCCCCATTCCCTCAGCTGCTCCTCATCAGACTTATGCTCCAGGCCCCTCAGCCACCTCATTGCCCTTCCCTGGACTCACTCCAGTAATCTTGCAAATGTTCAAGCTTATTCAACAATAAAGATGAGAGCCTGTTAGGTAGCCTCTACTTTTAACATACAGTGCTGACTTCAGTGTTATATCTAATTTCAATGAAAATAGTTACCAAAACCACTGAGCTGTGCTTAGTGCTCTCTGGCAAGGGCAGCCTCATCACCTGTTTCCACCATACATCCTTACCCCTGTGCAGCCAGTTTGATCACTTTGTTGATATAGACAAAGCTATTTTTTTTCCCCTTGTGTTAGACAAGCTTAAACGATCCAGCTTAAGGGAGACAGCAGGAACACCAGGCCAGCAAAGAACTGAAACCTTTTGGGAGCAGTCGGTAATGAGACCAGCCTAAGCAGAGGCTGAGACGTGCCCCTGCCGCTGGCCCAGCAAGGCCAGGGCGCTGCGGCCTCCCCGCTGACAGCCGCAGCTCCAGCATCCTCAGTCTCCTCCAGGCTCCGCGGAGCCGCAGCCGCTCGGGCACCAAAGCCGGTCACATATCCACCCACTCCCCCACCGCCTCCGGCCGCCTCCCAGCGCCGCGGCCCACGCGTCTGCGGGACAGCCACGGCCGCGCTCGCCCCGCAGCGCCGGGCTCCGGTTACCGGCCGAGGGCAGCCTGGCGGGGACGGCTGGAAAGGCCGGCGCGGGAGCCGGGAGGAGCCTCCCCCGAGCCGGTCCTACCGGGGGCCGAGGGGCTCCGGGACCGGCTCGGGGCGCGGCGGGAGACACTGTGGGCTGCGCTGGGCCCCCCGCCCACCACCTCCCCCTCTCCCTCCCTGGGGTGGCTCTTACTGTAAGTGACGGTGACAGTAACTGGGGCTCCCGCCGCCGCCATCCCGTCCCGGCACAGGGAAACCGTCCTACAGGCGCTTCCCGTGGCGCGCCAATAGCGCGTCACTTCCGACCCAACGGAGGACATGACGTTAGCACGAGGCTGGCGTCATCGCCAGGGTGACGGCGTCAGGGGGCAGGTTAAAGCCAAATTAATTACCAGAAAATCCACACAAACGGATGGGCTAATCTACATGATTTTATGTCTCCCAAGAATACATAAAGTCAACAATAACCCTATTGTTACAGCTGCCAAGACTGTTACAAGTGTGATGGCATAAAAGTCTCAAGACTGCAGTAGTTTAAAAATCACTTTCAATTCTTTTATCAAATAAGCATAGTAATAAGGGAGCTATTTTACAGAGAGCAAGCAGCAACATACAATCTTAGTTTTGAGAAAGAGAAACATAATAACAAAGTCAGAATAAAGCTCAGCTATCCACAGCCACCACTACTCTTCACCAATCACTTTGTCCATAAGACTCAGAAATGAAAACCCATTAGACTGACTGCTTCCACTGAAGGGAATTGTGCCAAATTTCCCATTAATAGAAAAGTCAGTAGCAGAACAACTTTCTTCAAAGAAAGAACACCGCCGTTCATATTGCATTCTAGGATGTAGTGATATTAAGGTTACACTGGAAGGACAAGTTCTCCAGGATTAAATAAAAAAAAAAAAAAAAGAAAAAATCTTAATTAGATTTGTAAAGTGTAGTTCAGTATATCCATTGTGCTTTTGAAACATTTATGTAGCGGGGATCTTTGGCAATCCAAATTCATCCACCAGTACGCCATCCTGTAAGAAAAAGAAGTAACAGGTTAACAACTCTCCACTAACCAGAACATTTCACGTAAGTTTCCTGACAATTTCTATGAAGTGATACATCTGTAACTGTCACTGTGTGACAGCTGGAATCAAAATAAGAGCATTAGTGTTCTTCCTCATTCTGAAGCTCTATTAAAGCCCCAAAAGCAAACAAATAGAAGACTTCACGTTTTTAAGAATAACTATACTAGGAGCTGCAATGTTACATTCACATTCTACCCACAGTCTGACAGTGTTAGACAGGAGTTACAAAATGCCATTTTAGCTCTTTGTTATAAAGAGCATTAGGTACATTGTATTCTCTCATATATAGCATCCAAAATACATAAAACATTAGGCACATTTTTTTGTTTAAAATATTAAGGATTCCAAATATCAAGCAATCACTATAGATGTGATTAACCCAAAACAAAAAAAAACCCTCTCCATATATTTTCCCTTCAAAGAGGAAAGGACTCACTTTGTTTTTTGTGTCAGTAGGAGTGACCTCTGGGATTGCTGGAGCAGATGCAGCCTCATCTAAGTAGGAATTGTCTTCATCAGCTAAAAGCTCATCACCCAGCGCATCCAGTTCTGAAATTGAATTATGTTGGTTGAAAAATTATGCAAGAAATTCCTTTTGCAAAAGAAAAGCTGCTCTTACAGAGAAACAGGAAAACAGGAGAAAACAGAGAAAGAGGAAACACTGAGAGCTTGCATTCATACTCATTTAGCATTACTTGTTCATTAGTCAGGAATACGGACACAAAACACAAGGCAACTTCTTTTCTTCATTGTAACGTTCCATTAGTGTATCTCTCATGTTTGTCTCATGCTCTTGTTACCGCTCTTAAAGGAAATGCAGCTTTTATGTTTAAAAAAGTGATTTTTTTTTTTTCCCCAAACACACTTAAAGTATTTGACTAAGGAAATTGAAAATCACTGTATGGTGATTTTTACATCCAGCAAGGCAAAAATCACCCTCCATCTTCCTAACCTGCTTCCAAGTCATCTTCATCGATCTCTGGTGTTCCATAGCTACGACTCAGTGCTTCCTGGACTTCATTGGCTTCTTCCATCATATCCTCTAACTGATCTTGTATGTCCTGGAGCAAGAAACAATTTCAACTGGTCTATATTTAGTAGTTTTAGTTAAATTTATCAGAGCTTAATCAAATTCAGTTTAATAATTCCAACATACAAGGCACTCCATTTTTTTAATGCATAAATCATTTTTGAAGCAGCATTAATACAAGTCAAGACACATGCAATCAGTACTATAATGTGGCCTTAACTACTATTAGAATGATAATCAAAGTATACAGTAGAGAGGAACCTTGAAACAATATCTCTGCAGAACTCTCTTGGTTTTTTTAACTATCCTTCAGTGCAAATTGAAAACCTCTAATAAATTACCCACAGTTCAGCATTATATCGATAATGCAGAAGAGTATGAAATCTAGAGAAATTAAATCTACTATCTGGAGAATTAGCACCGGGCTGAGTTGTGCCACAGCAAAATTTAGAAGATACTTAAGCAACCCCACTGGCACTGTACTTGAGTACAAGTAAGGAGACAATACTTGATTGAAGGTTTACAATGCAGGCCATATATAAAAACAGCATGGGAAAGAGAACTTAGAGGAATTCAGCACTGGCATTCAATAAAAGTTTAAGTGCAGCATACTTTAAATTATATTTAGAGATGTTACAGGGTTTTCGGTTGGTTGGTTTGTGTTTCGATTTTTGGTTGTTGTTGCTGTGTTTTGGTGAGTTTTTTTCATACACCCTCCCCCCCTCCTCCCCCTCACTTGCATTTGCTGAACACAAGGCCAAGCCTTGCAGACCTTTTAAAATTTAATTGTTTGGGGATTTTTTTGGTGGGGGTTTTGACTTGTTGTTTCGGTTTAGTTGAGTTTTTTTGTTTGTTTTGTTTTAAATCAGGCACTACCTTGTACTGGGGTAGCACAGGACTAATCTGCATGTTGCTAACATGGCAGGGGGCAGAAAAAGGACAAAAAAGGCGTAGCAGGAAGTATTCACCAACATTTAGGCTGAAGTGCTGAGGAGAGGGAGAGATTACAGATTAGCCCAGCAAGGAAACAAAAATCAGTGCAAGAAGGCCACCAACTGATTGTGCAGTACCAGAGAAATCAGGAAGGAGTTAGGATGGTTGTTTCATAAAAAAGGGAGGCAATCTCATGTGAACTAAAGCAGTCTGTTTACCTTTAAGTTACATAGTCTACTCATTACTGTTTCAGTACATTTTTTTCTGTTCTTTAACAATTTAAGCTATAGAAGCTCACCTCAATTTGATCAATTTTGACTTGCTTGTAAGCTTTCTTCATTTCTTTCACCCCCAGTTTCATTGCATCAACCTAGAATAGAGTCAAACAACATGCTTGTATCTGTTGTAGCATACACAAGTTAAACAAATGTGAGATTAATATACTGGTACCGTTGTCTTTGTATCCTTCAGTGCCTGAATAGTGTAATTAGCTTGTTCCATATTAAAAGACTGCTGTGACAGATTATCCCTCTGTTGCTCATACCTGTTAAAAACAATGCAAATAATGGCTTTAAAACACCACACTATTTATTGCCACAGAAATGCCTAATTAAAAAAAAAATTAAAATCAGCAATAGTAGTCTAGACACAGGAACACATTTTTTAATCTATTGCAAACAATCACAGCAGAAAAACCAGCTTCCTAAAAATGTGGCCATTATGCATTTCTGTGTATTTCAAGTTGACAAAGCTACTCCTGAACTAATCTGCTGCTTTAACTGATGGCGATACCATATTTGTACAGGCTTACACAGCAGGTGAGGATATAGCAAAAGTTCTAATCACTACAAGCTAGAGATGATGCCATTGCTCACTAATGCTGTAAGCAGAATGGAAGAGATGTAGGTTATCCAAACCACAGTGGCTCTGCACTGTATCTCTGCAGGGCATGAAGGAGGGCAATGATAGGGTAGCGAAAGGAAATCATTAAGGCTAACCAAAAATAAAAGGGAGAATTTAAAAATCAATAAATCCTCCTTCTCCAGAACGCTGGAAGAGGCTGCCCAGGGAGGCTGTGGATTCTCCTACTCTGGAGGCATTCAAGACCTGCCTGGATGCCTTCCTGTGTAACCTCATCTAGGTGTTCCTGCTCCGGCAGGGGGATTGGACTAGATGATCTTTCGAGGTCCCTTCCAATCCCTAACATTCTGTGATTCTCAAAGCTAAGCTTGTATCCAATCAAAAACGTAAAATATATCAAGTTAAACATAAAAACAAAAGCATAAACACAAACAAATCCCTCTTCAAACAGGAGGTCTGCAAGACAAGGAGGATCCAAATACAAAACAGCTCCCAGACAAGGAATGGTTAAATATATTACTGTTTAACAAGATGGAAAAGAGATAACTGAGGGATATGATGATGGCCTGTTATGAGGGGCCCAGTGATTGTAAATAGGAGAACAACTATCAAGTAAGATTAGCAGGCAGCATAGCCAAAACAAAACCAAACAAATACAAACCAAACCCAAGCAGCCCTTCTCACAACATCTAACTAAACTACCGCTTTCCTTACCATAGGATATTTCGGATGGTAAGAGTTCACAAATACTTAACAAGCAATTAAGCAAGTCTGCAGAGGTACAGTTCATCTGAGGGATATGAAATACAAGATGATACGAGCTTTGGCTCTGATAGCACCTAAGAGATA